>NC_072453.1:16943633-17253008 GCF_027596085.1 Anoplopoma fimbria
AGTCAATAATCAGGTTTTTGTTCTGCTAAAATAGCCTCCCAGTGTATATCCATATGGGACATTATTAATTACTTTGCATTGCGCCATATGTCATGCTGTACATGTTGCAACCACAGTCCACCACTGAGGAAACAAAAACAAAGTAGAGGCTGAAGTCTGACTGAGCCATCAGGAAGCAGCACTGCTGAGCGAGATGATAAAGACCACTTTGCATTGTAGACCGCAGCACTGGATGGTAGCACAAACAAAGTGTTTAGAGCTGAAACAGTTATAAATACTGAATAGCATTTAAAGTTGTTGTTGTTTGTTTTGCAAAATTGCCAAAAAACAGATGGCTCAAACTTCTTTTATTGAGAATATACACTTTTCTTTACTCTATAGAATAGCGAATACATATCCTTGTATATTCTGACATTCTATAGACCAAGCAACCAATGGCATAGCGCTGGGCAATATATTAATATTATATCAATATCATAATATGACAAAATATTTCCTCAACCTATGTGTCTGTATATTGCCAGCAATGAAGCATTATATTTTTCTTCATCAGATAAACAACGGTCCAAATATGGTCACTTCCATTCAACGGTTGCAAAAAGCCAACATGGCCGCGGCCATAATCCAAGATGGTGACGACCAAATTGCCGAACTAGAGGCTTCAAAACAGCAGGCCACAAAACAATGGGTGACGTCACGATGACCACGTCCACTTATTGTATACAGTCTATGGTAGAATGCCATCACATCTAGAATTAGCTTTCTCTACTGTTTGACTACAGAGTGGAGAGGGGAGGACAGGATGGACATTTGGGCATAGAAATCATCTGACTTTTTCAAGTACCAATAGTTAAATCGTTATGTATTGCAGCAGAACAATTACTTACTTTTTCTGTGTATTTGTCAAATACAAATACATTACTTTCTGTGGAGGATTTGATAAGAAACTTATCACACACACACCCTTAAGCTGTCCAGGCCATGTGGGCTCACTGCTGAGAACCGTTCAGTTAAATAGACTAAATACACCCCAAAGACGGACTAAACGTCCATCTTCCTTTATGGCATTACCTTTTTTTTTCTTCATTGTATTGTATAGCTTCTCTCAGCTGGAAATCAATCCAACTTCCATAAATGTTGAGTCATAAATGGGCTTTTGGAATCTTTTTTTTGCCCCCTGTCTGGCAAAACCGATTTCTCATGTACTTTATCAAACGATCTTCACTCTCTTGCCCAGACTATTGTATCATTAGAGCTTGTTCACAGTCATTTTAGATTCCCTCCAGATTATACCTGATAAGAACTTCACAGATCTCTGTAGATATAGTTTTACACGCATGGATTGGGCGGTTGCTAGCAGGAAAGACGTATCAGCCTGCTGAAATCTCCTGCCACAGAGAGCCAACTGAGGAGCTTCTGTCTGTTTCTAGTGTCTGGCTTAGTCATCAGAGGATGAGTATGAAAGCCTGATTGTAACTGAAGAATGCGGCTAAGCGGAGCTGTGTGGCGTGCGGTGGGATGATGAATGGAGTGACATCCTGGGGAGTGGATGAGGGGACAGACGGTGGATGTCTGGAGTCGGGGCACTCGTCTGCCCACTGGACCCCTTTAAAAAACAAATCCATCTCACTGGCACCGCAGACCTCTGCTCAGCACTGATGCTGATCATTTCAGCGACACAAAGTGGGACCAGCGGCTGTCAGATCTGAGTTATTTAACTTAAACTGGTGCAAAATATCAGAATCCAAGTACTCGCATCCCTTTGTATATATATGCTTTGTGTTCTCGTGTACATATGTTTCTAATTGTGTGTTTTGCTGGTGTGTCTGCTGATGTGTGTGTTTGTGCGTTCAGACACAGGAGGCTTGAGCCTGATGTGTCTCATCTGGTCTCAGAGATCATTAGGCTCCTGTTCAGTGGGTCCATGGGGGAAAAAACAGGCCATTATGGTTCACAGGGATCATCACTCGCCCTCGCTACTGATCCAACTAACACATCATCATCCCTCTGGCAGCAGACGCTGTTGTTCAGACATTCTGCACCACTACATTAGAGTGGTGCATTTTAGGTGTTGAGTTGAGTTTTACTCTAGAGGGACTCGATTGAGCAGAACGGTTGCAAGTATTTCAAGCAATGGAGACAGAAGTATTTTACACACTGAATTTTAATATTTTAAGTAACCAATAATGGGGGGAAACTGACGCAACTAATGATTAATTCCATTATCATTTATATGTTATTTTCCCTAGTACTCAATTAATTATTCAACCATTTCCCCAAAATGAAACTCAAATCTGATCACACACATACTTTGATTCAGTGTGACTCTCCAAAGACATCTATTACAAATAATCTTTGTTGGCCACGGCATTTCTTGCTGAATCCATGATGATATATACTTCCTATCTTCATCCACCAAAGCATTATGGGAACAGTAATTGCAAAACGTATAACTTAGCCTGTAAAGCATAAACTGAACAAAAAAGCATGAGTTTCAAAAGCTTGACAAAAACAAAATAGTTTAAAAAAAAAACACGGTGTGAAGCTGGAAGTAGGAAATATTTGCCATTTTGACGTAAACTATTAAATTAATACTTGGGCGACTCACTTTAAGTTTAATCTATCATTACATTTCTGTCATTTATTATATTTTTTTGTCAATTGACTGCAGTAGCTCCAGTGAAAATTATAATTGGTTAATTTGACTAAGTTATATTGTGATTATTTATTATATTACTATAGAAATATTTTAAAAATATCAATTATTGCAAAAGAAATATCGAGGCAGTTATTAGGTAACAACAGAAACAAAAACCAGTGACAGCATTATTTTTAAGAACGATGTAGTCATTATCAAATGAAATTCAGATGGCTGGGTATACTAACAGAGCATAAAGTTACACACACACACACACACACACACACACACACACACACACACACACACACACACACACACACACACACACACACACACACACAGACAGTAGATGTACTGTAAACACAGACCCATGGTGCTTGGCAACACATGCACAGGCTCCATCCAGTCAGATGACGTATCAAAGGCGAGGTGGATAGGAGTTAATAGAGATGAATTGGGTGGCGTCCTCGGCTGCGGCTGCTCGTCATCACTGACGCTCCCCAGATTCGGCACCACGTCTTCATGTCTTCATCACACTGAAGCATGGACAGTTCTCTCCGCTGTGGCAGATCTCCACGTACGTATGTGAACTCCCATCCCTCCCCTCACTCCCTCCCCTCCCCTCCCCGTGACTGGTTTGCATTATTTTCTCCTTAGAGCAAAATGGGATCTTTCAGTCGTTGCTACAGTTGGCTGGCCTGTATCAAAGGCGCTGCATGCTCTAAAACCCAATGGCGGTTTGATCAGTCCTTTTCTTCCATTTCCATCGTTAAAGGGGGTATTTCTGCTGGGTGGCCTGGATGTAATGCTGTTGGATCATCTCCTGAGTTACATTACAGGTTTTAATGGTGCTGGTAATATACGGCCCACAGTTTTAGAGGAAGAAATGTCATGGCACACACACTCACCTTTGAAAAGCACACACATACAATACACTAAAAGTGTGACGCATAAGCTAAGTAACATTGACCGTGGATGGACAAAGGAAAAAAATTAAAAAAAGATAATTTAATGCACCTTGCATTTAACATGAGCCGTTATGTTTTATGGTTTCTTTTTGATCCGTCCCATTGGAGACTTTTCACTAATGTGCTATATAGCCATGAGTTTGAGCCGAGGAAAATGGTATTTGCAGACAAATTCATGGATTTCGGTTTAACCTGTTTGGAAAAAAGGGGTTCGCTACAAATGACTGTGCCAGAAGGTAGTACTTTTTTTCTCTGGAAAATCTATTTATTTAACAGTTTTTTTGATTGAAAACTTAATCTGATATTAACTGAGAAAAACTTCCAGATGGAGGAAAACCTATATACTTTCACTTATGCTAACAGTAGACAGGTTTTTCTTGTCATCTTATACAGGTTGAGAGGTGACAGCAGCTCCCTGAGGTATTTAACCACACTCGTACAATGTTGTGCATGTCTTTCTATTTAAAGTGTGATAAAGATTTTATTTTCCTGGAAATAAAAAAAAGAGTAAAATGGGACATTTGGTTTTTTTATCAGCTCTGCTCTCAAATGTCTCTCAAAAAGTGCTTCTGGATTTTATTTCCCAGTCTGACTTTTATGGCTGTACAATATAACGGATGGATATAGGCTTTCGGGTGGATTCCAAACGGGGAATGTGAACTTCTCTGTTTCTGTTTCCCGTGGCCTACTGTGCCAATAAGTATGAACAAACTTTTCTCTTTTTTTTTTTTTTTCAAAGATTCTACCCTCCAAAGTTCCAAATGTGTTTTCGTTTTCTAGAGGTTTTCGCGGACTGAAATTCTTTCCACTCGTACTTTACAGCTCATACAGTAGAAAGCCCCAAAGATTCTTACATGGTTTTCGTACACATTTTTCACTATCAGTGCAACGGTCGGTTAAATCTGAATAGAATCTTTTCAAATTGTAAAGTGGTATCGGACAGCTGGTAGCTATTAAATGTTTGTAAAATATAAAATGAATGCTCTTAAGAGTGCATCTAGATCCCTCTTTAATGTCAAAGGGTGTCCATCTGTGAGTTTGTATCGTGCCTGTTCCTCGCTGCCTGTCACGGATTCCTTGAATGAAAAATGACTGAGGAGGTAAATGAGCTGTGAGGTATCAGCTTTGAAGCAGATTCCTCTCTGAATTGATGTGGTGTGACTCCTAAACCTACATCGGGATTTTTTTTTTTTTTTGGACCCTCTCCCAAACTTCCATCTCTGGAGTCTTTAACTGGTTCTGTTCCATTTCACTGGAGCACTCCCACACACACACAAAACACCCACACACACACATATAGAGTACGCCCAAGGTGACCTAGATGTAGCACCCCACCTTAAAAGAGGTCATCCAATCAGGGGACATTAAGATATTACCTCAGACTGTTAAAAATTCAGAAAAAGAAATAGATAGCTCAGTCTGTCTGTATACCACAAGTCTTTAGGTATCTCACAAACTAGGCCAGATGAATAAAAGATGGAGCTGAAGATTTGTGGCTTTCTCTACCGTCAGGGCCTAAAAAAGTTTAATTGACGATTTAACATTAAATGATGCGTTGGACAAGGGTGTAGTAGAGAAAAAAATCCAAGTTTGTCCGCTGCTGACGTCAGAATGAACACTCTGTTTGAAATTGAAATAGCGTGGTGTGTCGGCATGAGCACCGACTTGTTATGCAGATGCACAGATGAGCTCATTTTATATTCTTTCCCAAAAGAAAAAAGCTTTCAAAACAAGCTTTGCCATCAGCCTCTCTAAAGGCTTGCCATGTCTTTCTAGATGTTGTCTTAGCTTGCGTCACGACCGATCACGTCTCATAGAACGGGTGGACTTTGAAGCATCGTTTGAGTTTTGTTGGAGGAGTTGGAGGAACTTCCCCAAAAGGAAGAAACCTGAACCTTTCACATCAATTATGGTGGTTAGATGTCTGTCACAGATAGATAGCTCTTTCCTCCGACATACGATTTTGCACTTGGAAGCATATGCAAAGGTGGAAATTTTGACTCTGTGTTTTTGCGATGTATTTATCTGTTGTTGTGGCTGCACTTGCCTTGTCAATGTGACTTTTGTGATCAAATGTGCCAGATTTGAACTCGGCTATGTCAGCATTTGTGTGTGCAAGCCTTACACTTCAACGTGACCTGTCGGATCGAATAGTGATCGGTTATAGACGGCTGCAGGAACGAGTTGGCTTTGAATTTAGCTTCTTACTTCTGGAGTTTGCATTAACGCTTCAGAAAACAAATGCGTGGTGTTCATATGTAAAGAATATCTTGCCAGAGAAAACCTCAACAACCGGGAGCAACAAGACCACAGCGTTAACGTTAGCCGGCTAGCAACACAGCATAATGCCTATTCTTTTAGCCTGGTTCTATAAATTCCTCACAATAAAATTCCCCTGGTTATTAAAAAGCTTTTTATTTTGAAGCAGCAACATTAGGAAATCTCCCTAACATAACACAACTCAGACAGTGAGTCTCAGCTGTGCTCCAGCCCTGGTTCTCCTCCTCTCTTCTCTTTCCTCTTCTTCGGGAGAGAAACCAGTGAGATCTACGTTTGATAAATCGTCCATATTGTGCCACAGGCTGTCCATATTTCGCTGAGATCTGATCTCAATGCGAGCCAGGCTACTTGGGCATGTGGTCTGGCTGATCGGATCTCAAGGCAGGCAAGATCCGATCTCGATCTCGACTTGACGGTTAATGCGTCCTGGCATGATCGTTGATGAAAGTCGCACTGAAAAGACACGTGTGACCACGGCCTGGGTCTCTGCACACATTTGTATGCCTGCCTCTTCTGCAATGCAGGTGGAGTTCTTTTCGCTATAAACCATCGTTAAAGTCTCTCCCTCTGTTTCACTGAGGCTTGTCCAACAGGGGTGCTGTGATTAATGACCACTCTGGGTCTAATGAAAGCATGTTAGAGCACAGCAAGTATTTCAACATGGCACAGCACAAGGCAGCAGTCAGGACCGGGCCCATATTTCCCCAATGTTTGACCTGCAGTTACTCATTAGCCCCTTTTCAACTCACTTTTGTGAGGCTGTTTGTTGTCCTTGGAGTCTATTATGCGACCATCATCATCATCATCATCATCATCTCCAACGCAAGACAAACACGTCTTGCGTTGCTATGTTCAGCAGAGGTAAACAACAATCCAAGGAACAGAGAACTGGCATTAGGTTTGTTGGACAAGGTGCATTTGTCATACTTTTCTTTTGCATTACTTTGGCTGTTTGCACTGTGGTTGAATTTAATTATGAGTAAACACGTCACTATAGTTTCTTACTTGGTTGTTGTGTTGCTTTGAAATGTGATCAATAAACCCATTTATAGCCTAATATGAGGAAGTAAGGAAAATACTCTATTTTCATATATCTGTGCCCTAGTGTACTTTGGTGCCTAAATGCATGGGCATATGTTTGTTTGAATGAGCGTGATTGTGGAATGAGAAAAACTATTAGTTGTTTTGACCATTTTCAAGTCATTCATCAAGCCAAAATGCCAAATATTTCTTGTTCCAGCTTCTCAAATGTGACCTTTTGCTGCTTTTGTCTGTTTTTATCATTGTTAAATACATATCTTTTTACATTCTGGATTGTTGGTCGGAAAACAAGCAATTTGAAAATGTCAAGATTTTTTTTGATACTTTTTTGACATTTTATAGACTTAAAGGTTGACTGAAATATAATGGACGGTTGAATTGACGATGAAATAATCCATACTTGCAGCCCAAGTGTGAGTAGCATTTGGCCGAATATGGACCATCAGTATTTTCAGAGACATGTGGCCACCGCAGTGCGAGTCTGGCTCGTCCTGGTTACATGTGGCAGGCCATTAGTGGGGCACTCTGACTGAATAAACAGCCATCAGCAGCACGCTGTGGACTGGGTCGTCTGCAGCTGCACTCATCCCAACAACCAGCCAAGAATGTCCAATATAGCGACTAGGCACCATGAAAACAGCAGCTACTGTCTGCCTGGCCCTGGCTTCAGGCCTGGCATGGAACAGCACGGCCCTGCGTGGTGATGTCACACCCCTGCTGAAGGATGGATGTAACACCAGATTTAAGGACATGGAAAAAAGTTTCAGTGCTGCGACTCAACCATAGTAAAGCTCCGTGATGGAATTCTCTTTTCTTGTAATCTGATTTAAAAAATAAATAAAAATGCAACATCACAAGGTGACTTTGTTGATATGACATCAGAGCTGCTGGACACGTTCGGCATAATTTGTCAAAGATCAAGGAAGCCGGCAGTAAAGGCGGCATTAAGGCAGCGGTAAAGGCAGCTGGGGTCTCTGCTGTTTGTGGTGCAGCTGAGTTATTATAGAGCAGAGACAACCAGACACATGCATGTTTTAGATGAGGCCAGTATCAAAGATGAGGTGGGGGGGGCCGGGGGAGGCCGGTAATCGGGACAGATTGTGTGCTTTGGCTGAGGCACAGAGTGCTGCTGGGTAGGGAGAGGGGGAGCATATGGGCTGGATTCTGAGGGGTCTTGGCCCACCTTAGTATGGTGGGCACGCAAAGACGGCCCCCTGAAGACATGCAGGCAAAGCCAGGAATCTTAAGCCACGTCGTCGTGCCAACAGTTTGCTATTGAAGTCCTCCCTGCTGCCTTGGCTACGACGTCCCCCTCACATCCACTTCCCTCCAACCGTCTTCCTACTGTACCCCCCTTCAATTTGGTCTCTGTGCGCGTCTTCAAAGTGGACCCCTCTGGTGATCAATCCATTTGAATAAGCATCTCTTTCCAGAGGACAAGATGAGCTAAGTGGCCACAGGGGCGCGGGATGTGAGGGGAAAAACCGAACCAACTGGCTGCCATTGGGCGAAATCCGCCCGAAGTAGCAACGCTGGTCGTTTCTCTCACATCCACATGCAGAACAAACACCCGTACAGTTGAAAGAACAGACTCAACGGACCCATTTTAATACTTTTGATTTCATGCTTATGCTTCGTTGACATCGGTGACCAGACGCAGCACAACGTCATTACGTGTATGTGTGTGTTTGCACGTGTGCGCGTGCTTTCTTCGTATGTAATACATGCGCTGATTGACATGCTAACTCAGCAGAACTGGAGTTGGTCCGTCCAGCCGATGACTCATCTAATACCCGTGTGCCATTAGCCACAGCAAACACGTTTAGTCATGCATGTGGGAAATGATAGAAAGCAGCGTCTAACGTCTAATAACCTCATAGGGAACAACATTAATGTCGCTTTCATGCAGGGAGGTTTTTAACCTCAGAGACGAGATGCAGGACATCGTCGCATTCGCCATCCCTGCATGAATTCAACTTTTCATGGAAATGGCTTCAAGACAGACTGAAAGTCCATCCTAGGGAGTTAGGGAATTAAAAACCAACTCAACTCTGCAACATTCAAATAATATTAATGTTTTTTGGGGTTAAATTTGCAGGATCAGGTTACATAATAAAAGTGGAAGAAGGCCTGAAGGCCTACTATATGGGGGGAACATTTTTGATTTAATCTTTTTCTCCAATTGTGCCCAGTGTCATGACAGGCACTATAAACAAATGCTTTCCGAATTCTGGGCTAGGACCAGTCAGACAGATTTCTTCTCATGGTGGAAATATTGTTTCTTAATGAGATTTAATGATTTTATTCGCAAAATTCTGCAATGTTAACTAAACTTATGCCATTTGATATTCGTTTAGAAAATTCTATTTCTCCAATACCTTTAATGCAAGTTTGGAGGAACATCCTCTGTCATATCATCTTACAATGTTACTTGATTCATGTGGCCTTCATCAAGTTGAAACAAGCAATTTACAACAAGTTTGTGCAGCCAAGAGTGTTTGGTGAATCTGACTTGCAACACATGTACGAGCCAACCTCACAGAGAAATGTCGGATAGGTTCGGGATAAGAACATTTTTGTATTCGATCCCGAGGTCCCGTGTGTTGGCTCATGTCTGGAGAAATCAGTGGGCTCGGCTAATGAAGGGATTTAACTCTCCCATGCCATTTCTGCATTGAGTTTGAGTTTGTTGCAACGGACTGAAAGTTCCCTCATCTGTGGAGTTGTTGCTGAAAATCTTGTAGACATCTAATCATCCAGAGACGGGAACTGTTTATCCGCACAATTTGATTTCAATCAGCAAGGGCCAAGAGAAAAGTTCCTCAGTTGTTTTTAATCAACATATTAGTAAGAAAAGAAATAAAGGAAACTTGAGGAGCTTATGCGTGTGGGCAAAAGCACTGTATGTGTATGTAGCTAAACCTCTTGTTTGCTGCTCTTGCCTCTTCTGTGCAAAAAGAAGCCTGAGGACGACACGTGGCCACTTATACAAACACAATACCGATAAAACAAAGCAGACGCCTAAGATGTCTGACACCATATTAGATATTTCCACTGTACACTTATGTAAGTCTTTTCAGAGATTGTTTTAAAAGGAACACCCAAGAATTTTTCGGCAGGCTTCGTAGCCCAGAGGAGACGTGGGGTTTTGGCTGGTGCTTCTCTCTACTCAAATCACTTACTGTGCCCAAATAGTGGTGTCTGGGCAGAACCGAGCTGGTTCCCATTTAGAGACAGTGGCTGGCTCCGGTCTGTAATTCGCAGAAGGGGGAACAAATTGCACTCTGGTCTCTGTCTCTCCTCGAGGCCAGTTTATTTCATGCTACTTTGGCTCCGCCATTCTTTTTCTTTCGTGTGTGTCATCCTTCCAACTATTTCAAACACTTTTGAGAGCCATTACCGTGGGCCTCTCAGGAGGGCTGAAGGGCGGGGCCGGCTGTTTGCTTGGCTGACTGGTTGGTAGAAAACACATGTCTTAAAACATACACCGCCACACCCTACGTTCAAAGCGCTGCACGTTCTCCTTCGTCGTCGCAGCACTCATCGGGAGATTTGCCTTTGCTCGGTAGCCATGACTTTACCGGTGACATCATTATTAGCTGTCAGCTAGCCTCCGAGGAAAAAAGGGAGAGCAGAAACGGTTCAAGGAAGAAGAGACCGAAAATAAGAGACATCTTTGGACTTCGCTCATCTGTCTGTGTCTTTTTCTCCGTCAGCCGGCCTCAGATCTTCTCTGGTCCAGTGTCAGGAACCACAACAAGGACTGAAGCAGCAGCAGTGAGGAGCAGTTGCCCTCATGGCCTCCATTGCTGCAGTAGATCACTCGGTAAAAAAGAATTATTCTATCACATATCAAAGGGCAGATGGGGATTAGGCTTAAACATCACATTAGAATAAACCGTTGGCTCCTTTGTGCCACACGAGGCCTTGTGCCACTCAAACAGCCACGGGGGATTTGAGATTTAGAAAAACTCTGAAAACTATGGAAAGCTTTACAGTCTCTCAGGGTTGAGGAGATGTACAGGAAGTAGACACATACTGCAGAGACTTAGGCCGTGGTTTCGTTTGTCTTTTCAATGCAATTTTTTTGTGATTCAGATCGGAATTCAGCTGTTTTTTCACAACCTGCCTGATCGGAAAGCTATATCAAAGTCCCCCGTTATTTTTTATGGTTATTCTGTTTTCCCACAGTTTTCTCTAGGCCAAACTCTCAACCCAATTGATATCACAGTTAACGTGAAGTACGGATGCACCTTTTTTAGCCAGCCTTTCATGCAAATATTGTCACAAAAACAAGATGGCGACGTCCAAAATGCCAAAGTCAAGGCTTCAAATTAGGTACAGACCTAGGGGTGACCTATGGGTGACGAGAAGGAGCGAGAGAGAGAGGGAGAGAGAGAGACAAAGAAAAAGCATATTGGCTGGGTAAATACTCTTGGAAGAGGTAGTTCTTCATGCTCATTTTGAAGACGGAAAGGAATTCTACTGAGTGAATCGAGTTTGGTTACTCGTTCGACCACAGACGGACAATACAGGAGAAGACTTTGAACATGAGCCTGAACATAACTCTACCTTGAACCATGAAACTAACTCTTAACCCTGAAATGGGACCAAACAAAATGTCCTCACTCTCAGTGTCTCAAAGTCAAATTGGTCTCTTCCAAAGGTAAAAGAACAACAACACTCACGCACAGTCCACCCGGCCCATATCATCAGACCTGTCAGCCCCATGTGCAGTAAACATATTACTAAAAGCACTTATCCACACACTCCTGTTTCATGTTCACACACATGTTCTATGTGTTCTGCATCTGGTTTGTGTTTATTTAGATGCCCCTGGCTGTCTAACCCCCCGCCCCACACACACACACATTTTCCGTCCCTCTCTTGCTCTTTCTTGCTTCTTTTTTGAGTGAACAAGGAGTGATTTCTAAGACTTTTTAGCATCCTGTTAGCCTGAGGGAGTGTGGAGCCTCTGGCTGATTGGAGGAAGCCCCGTATCAGATTGCCCTCCAACCCCCTTCTTTTTGTGCTGATGCCCAGGTTTAATAGCTTTTTTTTTTTTTTTTTTTTTTTTTTTATACCTCCGCCTCCTCATCACAGATCTGTGCTGTAACTCCATCCACCAAGACTTGAGCAGCATGTTAGAGGTCAGAAAGCTAAATACACGAAGAATATTCAATTGTTTTTTTCTAAAAATTCGGAAACGACCTTCAACATTTTAACATTTCTATGCATGCTTTTGTGCACAAGCACACAAAAACGCTACTTATTCAGCCCACAGACATGTAAACACACACCTTTTGCACACCCATGCATCTACTTTAACATGCATACACGTGCATAATTCCATTTATCTCATTGCCTCTGATACTCTCATCTATTGAATCTTTGCATAATCATGGTGAGCCTTCACATGGCTCTCTTGCAACACCTCAGCGGTGTGTTCCTTATAAGATTCTGCCTTACAGTGCAATATAGCTCTATGATGGATTAGCTCCTCCAGACTCCTGCGTTTTTTCAACGTACTTCCATTTACGTGATTCCTGCCAACAAAAGCCTGAGCCAGTATCCAGTCATCAGATAGTGAGTAATTCTGAGAGAGCTCATTGTGCAGAACAAAGGCATCGCCCATGCTCTCTTTCCACTGATGTGCAGTATATTTTCAACAGGAGCCTTTTTCCAGCCAATAGGAATATTAAAATACGATTTAATGTCTCTTTTCATGAGTTACTCAGGCCCGTGTAGCTTTTCGAACCCACTTGAGTTTTGCAGATGAGTTACATTTTAATCACAGAGATGGAGATTTTAAGGCTGATAAAAAAAATGCTGTAATATTCTGGCTAATATGTCCACAGTAATATTCATTTTGATGGCAGTTTGTTGCTTTTTTTCAACACTAAGATTATGTATTTAGCCGTCTTACTTTGGGGAGGGGAGATGTTAAGTGCCTGTCCAATTTTCTGTGTCCCTGATTAAATCTACTAATGTGGTTTGGTCTCTGTATTTGGGAGCTCAGAACATGAAGCTGGAAATCCGCATGAAGGGCACAGTGCACATTGCATGTTGAAAAAATACGAATAAGACCCAACCCTTCTTATCGAGATGCTTCCTTTTTATTCTGAGGAAATAAAGACATAAACAGACATCACTTTTCTACTGATCCCTCACCACAAAAAGTTAACCAACAACTTAAAACACACTGACAACTCTGACCTAGATTATGAGAGGCAAATCTATCTAATTAATCTTCCAAAAAGCTTAAGGGGGGGAAATAAATAGGCCTACATGTTGCTTCAAATTCTACCACCTGCCGTCACAACATCTGTCCGTCAGTGGCTGCCAGGTAGCCTCAAGCCTCCCTCCTCCATGCAATTAAACAATTACCACAATCTAACCTTCTCTCAAGTACACAGGCACTCATTTGTAGAATTTGGAAAAATATTCTTCCCCTCCGACTCCTGCCTATTATATTTTTTATTTCAGGCAATCAACAGAGTCAAGATTTTTTTGTTTTACTGCGGGGCCCGTCGCAGCCAAAGTGTGGCCAAAGCTGCAATTGAAGTGTTTTGCTCCATTTGCAGTTAAATAAATGGGGTACGCTGAGCCAAAGTGGGTGTCAGCTCACAGCACGGGGGAGCGTGCAGGCGTGGAGCATGTGATTGGAATATATGGCTCAGGCGGTTTGCCGGATGCTAGAGGTCTCATCAAGCCTGTGTAAATGTTTACCCTGCACACAGTTTCCATTTCAGCCGGCGGCCCAGCATCACCTTACCACTTAGTGGTTCGTAGGTTTCAGTTCTGTCAGCGCTACCGTCTCTCAGCCGGCGCGGACTGAAGGTACGGCAGCAAAGGTCCGTTTGTCGCCAGAGCGCCTCATGACATTGGCTTTGCGTAAGCTCGTCTCCAGCTGCTGTTTACCTTATCTCGCTACATTACCTCATTTTTTGAATTAATGGGGGTAGTGTGCATGTGTCGCAGGGTCCCTGAATCATTAACGGAGAAAAGAAAATTGCAAATTACACAGATTCTGTTTGTTTTCTGCCATCGTTTGGTAAAGCTAGCGTCTCATGGGGGAGATGCTTACGTCAGAGTATATTACATTAAAAACTGATCTAATTCAAGCAGCTATTTCTGTATGTAGAATTACAGTCAGATCCAAAGAGACCTTATGTATAGTACACAATGTTACATGTTCATATAACTCAATACCGACAATTAAGTCGACTGTACATCAGAAGCAAAGAATAAAGAAGACCTATGGATAATCCTGCATACTGAAACTTCCCACGTCCTGTTTAATTCATGATCTGCTCTTACTGTTTGTGTTCCTTCTTCAAAGGCTTGCTGAAAGACAGATTTGGGCTGATGGTGCCGCTGACCACTTAAGAAGCTCATTGTCGCATTTCATACATCTCCTTTCTCTATTTTTGCTCCTGAAGAGTTGCATATTGTAATCTTCTTCATGCCATCTCAACCCCACCTTCAGTTGCACATATGGCTTTGGAAAGACAGTATGGTAGATCAAAAAAAGCACAGTCCAAATAAATCAGGAAGATTCAGAGGCCCCTTAGAGACAAGAGCTGCAATCTGTGATCCTTTAGCCACAGCTAAGGGCTTCGGCTCAAATGATTCATCACATGATGATTAGCTGTGGCCGGGCTGGTATCCTTTCTCTTCTAACCGTGGCCCTGTTGGAGGCTATTTTGGAGATGAGCAGGCACTCACCGCTAACCATGCTTCAGATGTGGGGAAGAAATAAGTGTTATGTCTCCTAACAATCTGACAAACCTGCAAACCATATGAGCTCTGCTGCAGATTTGGTTTCACTGCTGTGTGTGTGTGTGTGTGTGTGTGTGTGTGTGTGTGTGTGTGTGTGTGTGTGTGTGTGTGTGTGTGTGTGTGTGTGTGTGTGTGTGTGTGTTAGAGAGAGAAAATGAGGGCGAGAGATGGTACGTAGTGGTGTTGGTGAATTCAATGTGTAAGAAATTACAATTCAGTAAATTTCAGTAAATACATTGCAGTTACTTATAACTAGTGTAACTGTAGTATCCAGTGATTTGAAGTAAAACTACATTTAATTCCAGTCTACAGGCTTCTAACAGGTGAACGTCATAGCTACACGCCCGAAAGGCACAACAACAAATCTATACCAAACTTATAGCCAAACTTATTTGTCCAAAATAGAAAATGTACTCACTATAAAATAAGTAAAATCAACAAGGATTTGGAGAATTGGATCAAAACAAATGTAAAAAAAAAAAAAAAAGTATATTCTCCTTTTACACTGCTACTGTCATATTTAGTGATTCCCTGCAAAAAGCCTACTTAATACAAAGGAGAAAATACATTGTTGTAATATTTATATCTATATTATATTTAAACTTATTAGTAGATTTAATTATTTGTTAAGAAGATAAAAGGATTGTAATTCCCACTTTAATCTATTTCATTTTGCTGTGAAAACATCTCCTTCAATCAACTGTGTTTATTCAGGTTTCACAAAAACAAGACTTGAACAGATCATGATTATATTGTAATTTACCTTTACCTTATACTCATTCTTACTTAATTTAGCTTGAACACATCATAATGTAAGTCAATGCAACAAGCAGGACAATAATGTAAAAAGCAATGTGACTAAAACTAAGATAGTGACATATTTATTTTTACATGAATAATTATAATTTAGTGAGTATATTCTTAAATTTACTTGACCAACACTGGTGGTTTAAGAATGCTGACTAAAGGAAAAGAGTGAAGATGGTGGAATAGAAAGGAATGAAATTTGAATCTTATATCTTTATTGTACTGAACGTTTGAGGTGATCCACTATTCCATATTGTACTTGGCCTGGTTTTGTTGTAAGGCAGTCTGCATTGGTCACATGTTGATTCCCACTGGGTTTCTACATAGTGGCTCCAACAGTGCAGTGGCTGCATCCCGGTCTGGAATGCATGTAAACACTGCTTGGTGATGGGCTTCTCTGTCCTCGGGGCAGACGGAGAGACAACCTGCAGCCTGTGTGGGCTCCCTTTGTGTCTTTGGTCTTCTCTGTTGGTGGCACTGTTTTAACAGCCTCCTCCCCTTAACCTATTACCCAGCAGCAAAGGCTGCTGCTGATTAATTAATAGTGTTGTGCAACTTATTTATACATCATAAATGGCTAAGGGGGCCGTATTAGAAGCATGTTGTTTATCAAATGTCTGGCTTTTTAAGAGCATGCTGTTTTATGCAAGGCCTTCCCCGCAGTTAAGGTGGAAAAATATGTTGTCTAGAGGGGTTAGGGGTGCAAAGCGCAGTGAGGGTCTGTGATAAAAAAAAAAGGCTGTGGTTTTACTTGGATCGCTCTTAAGCAATGGAGGTGGTCGCACAGGGCTGACACACGCTGACGAGACCACCAGAGGTAGCGGTCTGAGCGGGCGGGAGGTACGGAAATATGTCCCATCCGCAGGAAAGGAGAGATGGGGAAAGAAAAGGAAAGATGAGTAATGAATCATAACATCATATCGATATCCTGGATCCCACCCTACTATAACAGAATAGAAATGAGGGGAGAAATAGTGGAAAAGGAAGAAATGGGGGGGGAGTTAAAGCGAGGTCAAGGAGGGACAAGGACTAGGATCTAGGAAAAATAGTGAAAGGTAGACAGACTCGGAGAAGCAGTGAATGATGATGGCGATGGTGGGTGTGGCCTCTCTGTAATAACGTGCAATCAGACACATGGCACAGCAGTAACAGGAGCCTCAGCTGCCCTGTGCCTCGCTCACTTGTAATGAGAACGAAGCCTGAGCTCTCCTCACCCTCTTTTCTCTCTCGCACTCCGTCACTCTATCTTCCTTTTCTCTCGTTGTCTCCTGATTATTTTCATTCTCTCACCATCTCCCCTCCATCCTCTTTTTTTTTTTTTTTATCTCCAGCAGACCTCTTCTTCTACTTTGTTCTCTCTCTTTCTCTCTTAAAGGGTTTCATGTGTTTGTCTTGCAGAAATGGACTCCAGTCCCTTCATCTGCCCTCTGTCCACTCCTCCCCCTCCAGTCCACCTCCACCCCCCCCCCACCACCGTCCTCATGTATTGAAGCCAACAGATCAAACAAAATCCCCCCATAAATACCAGACCAGTTCATCTAATCAGCCAAATTGCGGCAGAGCGCTGTGCCTGAGGGGAGCGGTCTTTCTTTACTGGGAAACATTACTTAATGGCATCAAATCAGCCACTGAGAGCATTGTTAAGAAATGGGTGTCTCTTTTTTTGTTTTGTTTAAGCCCCTAGCTTACGACACCTGAGCTCACGTTTGTCTTCCAGCAAAGTTAAGGTTGGAAAAAAGGAAATGGCAGGGCTTGTGAACAAAGTTTGAGAGGTTTGCAGCTTGAATATATTCCTTTATATAACTTTTCATTATGTGTAATCATTTAAATCAAAAATCCTTAAAAAAAAGTCACTGAAATTCTGAAAAATAATGAGTGAAAAACACACCATTGAAAAGTAAAAAATGAAAAATTTCTAAAAAAAAATGTTTTGCTGCTTTTCATCCTCTGTTTCATGTATGGACTTAATTTTATTACTCTGTAAATCCTCCACAGACTAAACCATACATAGCACCGTATATGCGCTAAAGCGAGTGAGTACATGAGAGGTGAGCTTGGAACTGAAATCACCACTCGAGAAGCCAATCTCCCTCCCCTCCCCTCCCTCCACAATTCCGGCTCTTCACCCACTTTCCATTATTCGTGAGCCAAAATGAAATTTCACTGAACCATTCAGAATAAAAAAAGAAGGAAATAAAATCTATTCCAAGAAGCCACAGCATTGTCTGCAGTCTTTCTACCTAATGACTCTTCGCAAAAAAACGTGACTGTCTTTATGAAAAAACAGGGTCCTAAGCTTTTTCTTTGATTGCTTTTCTTGTTCGCTCCATTCTTTTGGTCATGAAGGCTCTTGTTATGGACATAGTGTTTCATCCATGACGAGGTCAGCGGAGGTCATTGTGCTTTATCGCATCCGCGGAGGTTAAGCAGGACTTGGCCAAGGACGCGCAACAGCCGGACGTTATCAGAAGGGCTGATGTCCTCCGGTTCATGACCTTGGCACATATCTGCTGCTGCTTCCCACTAACTGAATTGGCGCTGAAGCCGGGCTTTTCAGTGATGTGATCAATGTGCTGGAGAAGCAGCAGCAGCAACAACATTACCATCAGTAGAGAAAACATCATAACAACACGGAAACTATTCAACTGATGGCATATTGTTTAGCCAAATCATACATTATATACTCTAGGAGATTATTCTGCAAATATCTTTGGTATTTCATGTCTGTTCTTCAGATTGAAAACAGATTATCAGTTAATGATGTGCATGTTAAACAAATCATTGTGACTATCTCCACTTAAGGAATGTATTAGTGTAACTTTGGCAGCTCATTGGCAGCAAATTCCAATTTAATCCCAGGTTGCTTAACTTCAGTTTGGCATACGCTCCTCGACAGACATCCTAATTTAGTGGAAAATCATTTAATTACTTTGGCTTTCCTGCAAAGCCGCCATCAGGAGTACAGTCTTGTCTTCCCTCAGTAAACCAAGGGTGAAGAGATTGTGTTATTATTAGCAAATGTTGGCAATCAATCTGTAGATCTCAGACTCTTCAAATGAGAAAAAGCACCGGTCAAGGTCTTGGCCACACAGACAATTAGGATGGAAAGCCATGCGAGCGATAGCACGAGGCAGCTGTAAATCTTCACCACAGCCAAGTTCATGACAGCGGAGGATAATGCATGTCTAGAATGAGGGTGAAGGGATTCATTGTGGCCGTTTCTTGTAACTCTGGGGGCTTAGACTGGGCAGACCTTCCTCAGCGCAACTCCACCACATGGCCTTGGGATTCTCTGGTCCTGATTGTAGCTGGAATGGAGGCTCCATTAATGGATGACTCATTATTTGGAGTACAGCCTCATGGAGCTTTCAGAGGGAATGGACCATCACCAACTGAAGAATGTGTCAGTCAAATGATGTTGAATTTATTCAAGAACACTGAACCGTGCAAATATACTACAGGTTTTTGGAACTCTGTTAATTAAATCAACTAATCAGTTAGTGGATTAAATTGTATGAGTGCTAGACAACTAAGAATTTCTTTAACAGAGATTCTCTACAATGAATCTCGCTTTAAATTTTGTGTTAACCAGAGATGTTCTTAGAAGTTTCATGGTGTACAAGTTTTAATCAAACAAGTTACTCAGCATTCAAAATGCATTAAGAAATTAATGTATCGACCAAAGAAATCTTAGAAAACTAAATTTCCAAACAGCCAATTAGGTGACTGATTGATTGATTTTTGGGTCCAAGTCGAGTCTGAAATCCTCATTTTTATGGCTTTATCTAATATAGGTATCAAGTCTCACATCTACAGCTCGGATAGTCCCTCTGCGGGTCATGCCTAAATGTTTTAGTTTAATCCCATCCATGATCAACACTGATGAGCACCACTGACAATAGATCTCTTTTTAATGCAGTATCAACCCCCTTGACTGTTTCCTTTCATGCCTTAGTGCAGGCGATGCTACGTTTAGTTGCAGCTCAAGGCCATTCTCTGTTACTATTGGCCAAGATGCGAGTGATTACCCTCCCGACACCCAATCCATAACGGTGTCGATACCCTCGATTGACTCGACTCTTAGCGGTAAGTATCGGCCTCACTCCGTGCTGCTCTTGCCCCGAGGGTTAATGACACGCCCTTAGAGGCCTCTCCTCTGGAACCAGTCCAGCCACTGGTCCAAGAATTCCTCTTCCCCAACCCCATCCAGATCCTCAGCTGTCTCCATAGCAACAGGCATGTGTTTTGTGTACATACGGCGGTCTTGGGAGTTGAAAAGAGGAAATGAATCACCGTTGGGAAATATACAGGTCACCGTCCCCACAGGGTCAAAGGTGAACAGAGACTGGGGAACCCACTGATTCCCTGTAAAACGACCCCCAGTCTCAGCTCCCTCTCTCAACCACTCAGCCTGTGCCCGTCAGCTTCCTCTCCGGCTATGATTAGAAACCATAACCTCATGCTTCACTGTCACACTGTGTCTACATTCATTTCGCCAGGAGAGCTAAATGACCCGTTTGTCGAACTGAGACTTTCGGCTACCTCAGCTCCGGGAGATTTGGGACTTTGGGGCCTAATCACCTTTTGCAGGCTGATTATAGAGGACCCCCCCACACCCCCCACCTTCCTGTGACGTGTTAATCAGGCCAGTGTTGTGGACTTACTTTTGACACACAGCGACTCTACGGCTTTGATGCCTCCTCCACTCCGGAGGCCTGGTCAGGGTCAGCGCCGATGACTTCTTTGATGTTACCTCTCAGGCTACTCCACAAGGCGAATATGTCAGCATCAATAATGGTATTATGGGACAGTAATTGCTTAACACACGGTCCTGATGGTATAAGTGGTATTTTGCCTTCTCATCTGTTGCCTGAGGTACTCTTCTTCTATATTACACAGGAGGGTTTTGCCAAGACTTTCCAGACAATTTGTCCTTTATCTCGAAGTTTGGCGTTCCTTAACTCCTTCATTGATTTTGAGGGGCACTGCTACATTTTTTGAAAAATGAGGGTCGGATCAGGGGATTTAAGATGAATTCCCTGCCCATTCTGTGGCTAAAGAACTACCGACGTTTCCACAGTGGCCTCATAAATAAGGCCATTACAGCAATCAAAGTCAAGTATAAAATAGTCGGATTTTGGTTTTGAAGAAACGATGGGGCAGGAAGCCTTTCATTAAGGACACGAATGAATCTTTGGTATGGGAGACTTCTGCGCGGAGCCAAGTGATCCCCAGATGATGGTAAATCAATCTGAATATCCGCTGGTGTCACCACACAGTTAATGGTTATGAAAGAGCCCTGTGAGAGAAAGAGCGAAACTTTTTTCTTCCCCTTTTCGTCTCTGAGCCAGAGTTGAACCTCTTTACTTTCATCGTTCACCCTTTTGGAAGAAGTTTTTTTTATTTGATAGAAGACACACATGGCATTGTGAAGGGGAAAAAAGCCCTCTTACCATCTGTCATTTCTACTCTCATCTTGTCATAGCAATATTTATTATCTTTAACCATAAGCACTGTTGCTTTAAACCCCCTTCCAGTGACCTCATCGACCATTACAAGCCTGTCTTGCAAATCATTGCTATACGGCTAAAAAATGGCAGTGATAACTCATCCTTACAAACTAAAAACAGCACTCCTGTGTCTTCCTTTCCACTGCACACCTGAACTTCATTGATACTGGGATCGGGAGTGGTGGGAATGAAAATGACATCACTCTTTGAGATAAACCACTTTTCAAAGAGCTAATAAATCTGAGTGGGGTTCACAGGAGGATGCCTTTAAGGATGAAAGAATCATAAGTCTGGAAAAGAATACTTTTCACCTGTACGTCACCACATACTTGCTCTGCTTGATATATGGATTCATATTTTCTATTTAACAAGCCCTTTCAGAAACTGAATCTTATCTTCTGAGAATTGCTTTATTACACAGCTATGTTTCACGAGTATTGTATAATGATGCCTGGTTTACATATTTGCCGTTTTCAGCTTGTTTTTAGAGTTTCTTTTTTCAGGGACTTTGGTTTGTCATTACTTTTTTACATCCTAAAAAGGGTACACTTTGTTGCCAAAAGAAGGACTACAGCCCAAAATGTGTGTGCTAGGACCTTTCTACTTCACCCGTCAATCTTTTGGAAGTGCTTCCCAGAAGAGTGGAGGATATGGTTATGGAAGGGTGTTAAACGCTTCTTATGTTTCCTTTTGTACGAGACAGCTTTGTGGGCTGAAACTGCCTACCCAGAAATGCCACCAAATAAGATGAATAAGGGAATGTTTATCCTACTCACCATCTACTTCTCATCTTCACTCCTACTTTCTTTCCCTCCCCCTCCTTTTGTCTGTAATCCTTCACCTGTATTCCTCCCCTTCTCCGTTTCTCCCGTCCACTTCCTCTCGTTACACCTCTGCGGTCTCTCTTTTTCCTCTTGTACCTGTCATGCATGTTGAGGCTCTAAGGGATGAGAGAAGAAGAAAGAGTCTGTCGGCCTGTAGCTTGAAACGACTCGGGGGAGGTGGAGGAGGGGAGAGGAAGAGCTTGCGACCAATAACTCCCTCTGAACATCTTAAACTCCTGTCTGGGCTTTCAAGTGCTTCTCCTCTCATATCCCCACCGATCTCTGCCAGTCCCACAGGCCCGCCATGGACTCGGTGAACGGTGGAAACATATCTCTTTTGACTCCTCTCTCCCTTTTCTTCTAAACTTCCCTCCGTTCCTTTGTAGCTGGCCTTTTATTCCCTCTTTACACCAGCCAGCCATCGTACTAAAAACAACTCATTCTTCATTAAAGGGTGGGATGTGACCGTGTGCATCAGTGAGCGTGTTGTTTGTTAAGTGCTTTCTGAAGTCGTGTGTCTGAATATGCTTGTGTCAGTTTTCCATTTCCCCCTTCTCCTGAACTAATTTATCAGGAAACTAAACTTTGGAGAGGATTACTTCTGGTTGCCAGATATTAATGTCAGAGTATGAGCATGAGGCGGGACGGTCCCAAACTGTGGATCAGCGGAGGTAATCAGTCTGTCAATCTCCACTGAGGCACCACCGCATGAGACATGTCTTTGCTGTCCTCCTCTAGCCACGGATAAGTTTCTGTTAATGAAATTCACATTGACATCCACACTGCACGAAGAAGCAGAGTAAATGGAGACTGGTGCCGTGTTGTTGACAATGCCAGGGTTTAGATTTATTCCCACCCAATCAAATAATGGATTCATTTGGGATGTTGTTAGGCATTTTAGGAACTTTTCTTCAAACAGACTGACCTGTGATGGTGCATTCGGGTATTGGTATATGATATGGGATATGGTAGTATCTTTAACTCTTGGGACCCTCATGTAAACCTTCTCTGCGTCAATGTCACCATCATAGAATACATTTAAAGCTGCATGGCTGTTTTAACCTACAGTGGATGATAGCGGAGATTGTTCCTGAAACAGTCGCAGCTGTTGCTCTAAAACCTGGAAACGAGTCAGCATTTTCTGCATTTCCTGTTCCTCCGTCTGGAAGTCAATGGGTTTTTGGAGGGTTTTTAGATGCCCGGAACAAGGTCATTGGTTAACAGAAGCTAAAGAGATTTTACCATTTTTGTTATACGACATAAAATACGTCAGTAATACCCCACTCGTGAATTCTGAAGCCTTATGGTTGCTAAATGAGATTACTAATTGTCATCACGACGAACACTTGTCCGCCTTTGGCTTCGTGTTGGTGACATGAAGTCATGCAACAGTGGTTTAGTTTGTTTAAAGCGCAACTATGTGTTTTACTTCTGGCTATTGTATTTACGCTATCAAATCATAAAAGTGGTGTTCATTCGTGAAGATTATCTTGATGAGCATAATTGTACGCATCACAATTCTTTTGTTTGCCACAGAGTTTATTTTCTACAAAAATCCAAAATCCAATATAAAATATTATCATTTTTTTCGATGGAACTTCCGGGTTGGGCTATAAAAACACATCATCCTTGCAGCGCTCTATAAGTAAGGTTATTAAATAACACAATTAAGGTAAAGTCTTTTCAACAGTCTCCTAAATCTGCCTGCATAACATTCCTTTACCTACCGTTGTGCCTGGCCAGGGAGAGGAAACGGAAAGTGCCAGTGCGTTTCAACCAAAGCACAACTGCATCACAAGTGAGTGATGAGATTGCCCACTTTCTGCCTCTCTCTCTGACATACTTTGACACAAGGCTGCTGTCACTCTTATTGTGCTGTTTTTATTTATACATATCTTGCTATTTACCAAACCAACAAAGCCCTTCTTTGAGGCTGCGATGAAACTGTGCCACTGTGACTGAGTTTACAACCGCTGCTTCTCTGAAAGCCCTGTGGGAACAACGGCTGTGTACGTGTTGACTGTTGTATACTTAAGTCAGTTTTTGTTTTCTATACAGCATGGCTGCCCTATATATTTAACCCGAAGTTGTTTTGAAATTATTTTCTATCAAATATCACAACCAAGTATTGTGCAAATATCTAATAACTTCCTGTAATTAAATGTAATTAAGTAAATATATTTGTTTAGCTTTTGATTGCAGATAAATTACAGACACAACAGAATTCTCAATATTGACTCATGATTTATAAAATGAAAACTCCTAAACCAAGAGCAGAAACTTGCATGGAAGCCCCAATAAGTCATATTCCTTGGGCGGAGACAGGAGCATACTGAGTGATGGGACTCTAAATTATACATCATTAAACTGGTCTGTGACACACTGACCTGCCTTGACCTCCATTTGAACAGTTGTGATGCTGTAAACCCAACAACTGAGGTATGAACACCCTTTGAAGCCCAGAGCATTATCAGAAAAACAATGTTATATCTATATTTCTAATGTAAAGTCTACTATCAATATTCTTTATATTCTTTTTAATGTTCCAGAACGCTGCCTCACACAATATGACTGTAGGTAATAAGAACTAAATCACATTTCAGAGTGAAACCTCATAGGGCATCGTTATGACTGCATGTGTCCTCTGAGACGCGAGGCGAGACAATTCAGATAGCCTGGGTGCCTATAAAACCTCCCTCACTGTTATTGGCTCTTCTCCTGATGGGGGCCGGGGTCGGGGTTCAAGTGTTGAGGGACCACTACTGTGCCCACAGGGGAATGCTGGGTAATGGAATGGGAGATTCAGGTCAAATGGAATGATTTGGGTGCAACCTCTGGCACCGGGTTACATTCAAGCCACAGCGAAGGTCTGGTGCTCGGTTTGGGACGTCGACCAGCAGCAATAATGGTCATTAAAAGTCCATCGAGTGACAAAGAGAGCCGTAAATCTAATCCCATATTGGGCCGAGCACATATGTTGGCTGTAATTCGGTTACACATAAATAACTTGACGTCTCATTGCATTTTCTCAGCAATTATTCAACACCATCACAAAACTGATTTCGAAAGAGAACAGAAGATTCATCGGAACAGTAGCTGGGCTAATAAATACCCAAAATGAAACCAGATATTTAGCTCAGCTCATGTAGTTTTTGTGTTTGACTTTTCTAGCATGAAATATTGAATATAAGCCAAAGCGTATTCCATCATCAAAGGTATACACACACTTTTGGTCCTTGCTTAGATCTGACAGCATCAACAGCATCACTGCAGTGGGTATGTTTTAACTCAAGCAGGGCAGACTGCGATCAAAAGATGATATGCTGCTGCGTGTGTATATGTTTTTGAAAATATGCCTGCATGCTGGACTCTTTGAGTGTGTATGTGCTGGTACTTTTACATTACATTACATTACAGTCATTTAGCAGACGCTTTTATCCAAAGCGACTTACAGTCAGTAGTATATTACATATCATTCACCCATTCACACACTGATGACAGGCTACCATGCAAGGTGCCACCATCAGACTCTAACTAACATTCATCATCCAGTCCACACCGATGGCAAGCCTTCAGGAGCAACTTGGGGTTAAGTGTCTCCACTACGCCACAGCCGCCCCTGTTGACATACAGTTGAGGCATCGGTATTAGTGTGAGCATTCTTCATAAGCAAAGTTTGAATGTGTTTCTCTATGTAACTTGATCTGTACTGTATGGTTACAGTGTTTGAGTACATACAGTATAATGGTGACCTTACAATGTACAGTTCAGTACAGTCACAGTGTAAAATTTGGACAGTTTCCAGCCATTATTGAGCATATTTGTTTTAAAAGACAAGTTTGACTGACATTCGGGAAAATGAACTTCTACCAAGAGTTAGGAGAAGATTGATACCAATCTCATATCTGTGTGACAAATATGCATATGGTGCAAGGAGATGGTTGCCTAGATACCTTATAGTGATGACAAAGCATGATTCATGCAAGTGACGTCGAAAAAGACACACACAACACATCGCCAGGGTTTTTGTGGACGTTGATGGGTGAAGAAAATGGAGAATTTTCAGAAGCTTTAAGAATGTTGGATGGAAGGAGAAAAAAGCATGCAGCATAAAAGATCCAAAGCTCTCCTTGTCACGATTCCACGTCTGCTCATGTGTGTGTGACCGTCCTTGTGGAGAGTATAACCGAGGCTTAAGAAGTCACTTCACCTGGCAAAGAAACACTCCAGCACATAACTTCTCATAAAACCAAAACATATTGTTTTTAAACTTTGTTTTTTGTACAGAACAGACAAAAGAGATGTTATGCTTTCATTATTGAGATGCAGAGATACTGGTTATACCTCCGGATGAAGCAAGTCTCATTGTTTCCCCCTACTTACAGTCTTTATTCTAAGTTAAGCTAACCTTTTTCCTTTTAAAGTAGCCACATAGTCCTATGAAAATGCTAATCAAGTAAAATCAGTAAAAAAAAGAAGTGAATGTCAGATGAGGATTCAGTTAGAATATGTGTGTGTGTGCAAAGGTTTAAAATATATAGACCCTTGTTTGTTGGCTGAATTGCTGGAGGTGAAGTGCAGTCACTGGAGACAGATTTTCAGTCCAGGGAGAAACCGCAATTCTGCCTGGAGGTGAAGATCATTACAGAACTGGGATTCTAGAAGACAAGACAAGGCAGAGCAGAGCCATGTTGAATTTTAAAACTATTAAGATTTCCCCCTTAGTATCTCCTTTGTAGAATCTCTGACATCCAGATTGATACCTCTGCAGTTTAAGCAGTCATACAACAGGTCTCATCCTGTCATTTCAAACCCAAAAGGACCTTGTAATCTCATCCCAGTGGTGTTAAACAAAGCAGCTGTACGCGTTTGTATGCAGGCACAGACACAGACACACACACACACACACACACACACACACACACACACACACACACACACACACACACACACACACACACACACACACACACACACACACACACACACACACTGGGTAATGTATGAAGGTTTGAGTGTCTGTGGCACTTGCTGTCTGGCCTGCTTCACCTGTCACCTGTCAGTCTGTCACTGTTCATGATGCCATCCCCCCTTCTCTCTCCCTCTCTCTCTCCCCCTCCCCTCTCTCTCCCCTCAACCTGCCAGCGTGGGGGCATGACAGGGGACAAAGCCGGAGTGACAGACAGTGACAGGGCGGTGATCCCCTCTGAACGCCGCGGGCAGGGGGCTGCCTCACCATGTGTCACCCTGAGTGACAGAGTGGAGTCCTGAGCCCGGGGTGAGAACGATGCTGCTTCTTGATAGAGGACCGGTCCGTGATGCGGCAGGCCTGTATCTCTGTCTCGCACACCCACATGCATACAAATGAACAAAAATGCACACAGTTAAATGCATGCTCATATGAACATGTTGTACACATCAACACACATGTATCTGCAAACAGACAGAACTGTTTCCTTACTGTATGTGCTCTTTCTGGTGCGGAACAAAGTGGAAACAAATTTGAAAGAGAAAATACTAAATGGATAATGAAACTCATTTTTCTGGCTCTGTTAAAGGCGTATGATGAAGATGTAAATTAGATTTTATGTGGGACTGTAAAATAAATCTATATATAAAACAAGCTTTTACAAATACAGCTTGATTGGATTTCAGATCAATCTGATTTGGACACACCACATCAAAACACAAACAAATCCCTCTCTCAGCTGTGTAAATCACATTGGCTTTTTTCCATTTCTCTTAATTGCACACACACAGAACATACCCACCATCATTGTGGGGCTGTTACCTTTGCTGCATATCGGAATCGGAGGGACAGATAGATGCTGGTTATTTAAAAAATATATAATATAAAGTAAAGAAGAAAGGGCTCAAAATGTGTCCAAAAAATGTCTTAAAAAAAGAAGATATGTATCTTTATTCAGGTTCAGCGACACAACCCTCACCGACCATCTGCGTGAAACCAATTCTCCCAAGATCAAGGCAATGCTGTGTTTCCAGTAGCCCCAGTAGCCATGGTATATTGATATATCTTTACTATCTGGCCTCAGCCGCCCCCCCCAGGCATCACTAAACCCAATCAGGCCTGCGATGAGTAGCGTCATCACTGGATGAGCTATTTCCCCCCGGAGACCCCCAGTGTCTGATCCCTGTGGGTTCAAGGTGCAGGGGAGGGGAAACAGAATCCACATGAAGGGATTTCTGGAAGGTCTGTGGTGTAGGAGGGTCATGAGGAAAACCCCCATTACAACATCAGCGCCGATATTTATGCTAGGGAGTTCAAAAGGAGGATATTGTCATCCCCGCCTCCCTGTCAGTACCTCCTGTCCAAAAGTTCAACTTCAAAGCTCTGAAAATACATATATTCCTATTTCTGCCTTTATGTCTGTTTCTTGATCTTCCTGCCCTTCTTCTTCTCTTTTCACCATTAAATTGCAAAAAAAGCTGTAATGGAATAGCAAAAAAACCAACTTTAAGCAAATGTGACACCCTTCACAAAAAAGTAAAAATACGATAAAAGATAAAGGTTGATTCTTAACTGTAATCAAAACTTTAGGAACAAAGCCAACTCCTTTTTATAAGCAAAGTAACCAGGCAATTAAAAGATAAGTTTAGAGCACAATTAAATGGGTTTTTAAAAAGCCTCTCTAACTTGTTCTTTATCAGGTAAGCATTAATTGTGAGGCGCTTGTTGGATTAAAAGGTCAAGAGATACGCAGGCGGGGGGGTCAACGCTGGACTGAGCCGTGCACGGCGGTTTGAGGCCGTTAAATGATGGTTGTAACCATTAGTACCTCCAGGAATCTGATTGGGACTGACAAGCCTTGGCTTTCCGCCCGTGTCGCTGAAGAAACGTATCGAAGCGTTGTCGCGGTAACAGACAGTCGAACGCAGATAAGCATCTCAACCTGATCCAGACAATTAGCCTGTGTTTACCTCAGGAAGCTGGCGGCGATAGATCAAAGGGACCTGGGGGCCGTATCAATGGCTCCGGAGGTTGTCTCCCTGTCTCCCTGTCTCCCCCGCTCATTCTCATCCTCCCAGACTGCTGCTCTCTCCCTCCCTCTCCCTCTCCCTCGCTCTCTCTGTCTCCGCTAGTCAATTTGGCTGTGAATGACCTCGAGAGAACTCTGACCCACAGCCTCGGGCCAACGCTCGCTGTTTAGCTGCTGTTTCACACCACCTAGCTAGTGTCTTCCCTCTATTATCCGTGCTGTCTGTCTTTAAGGATTTATGCACTGAGCCTGTGTGTTGTGCAGGAAACAACTCTCTGAGGTGGCAGCATGGGATGTGTTCCCTATATTTATATATGCATAGATGTGTGTCTGTGTCTGTGTGTGTGTGTGTGTGTGTGTGTGGTATGGTAAACAGCTCAGACAGGCGACATTAAAGGTTCTTTTCCTGCCGGGGGTTATCAGTACAGGGGACCCCGGTGGTTTGACATGAGCAGGCAGAGACAGAATGAGGGGTGCTGATGCCGGGCGGCTTATCTCCAGCCTCCCTGGTCCCAGAGGTCTGCAGAGAACCAAGCATCGCCCCCGCTTTATATGCTCACACAGGCCTGAACAGACAAGCTACGCTATTCTCTGGTCCCATGTCTGCAAGAGCAATTTGACATTTAAGCGTTCACACTCACAAACACTAACCCCCTTTAATTTGCCCTCTCACACATGCAAAAAAAATGGATTAAAAACATGTTTATTTGAGGTTTTTGAATGGTGTTGAGTCTCAGAATTTGACATTTTAATTTGTAACTATCCTTATGTACAGTGTAGGGTTGCAGCTAACCATAATTTGATAAATTTATCAGTCAGTTTTCTGTCTTTTTGATTAAACAGTTCATTAATTAGTCAATAAATCCCAGAGCCCAAGAGGACGTCTTCAGTTTGCTTTTTTCCCAACTAATAGTCCAAAACCCAATTATTTATCTAATATAAAGTGATATAAAACACAGAAAAGCTACACATATTTGGTTTGTAAATGACTTTTATGATTAATCCATTACCAAATTTGAACTAATTGACTAATCCATTAATCTACGGTTTCAGCACCAGTAAAGGGATCTGACTCATTTGAATAATTTTACACTAAATTAAACAAGTGAGGCTGAAAGGAGGATCATTTTATTATCTGAATTATCACAAGCTTCCTATTTTATCTGCTTCATGCATGGATGCTATTTCACACTCTGTCCCCAAATCACCTCCTGCCATTCCCAGCTAGACAACTACACCCCCCCCTCCCGCCTGCAGGCTACAGGAGTCAATATTGAGCCCGAGAGACGGAGACAGTAGAGCCATGAAAGTGAACCCAACACAACCCATAAACCGGACATTCAAAGGTTCCTCCTGCTATTCCTCTCTGCCCTCTGTGATAAGGGTTAGTCACAGTGGTGAGCAGTGGAGGAAGTGTTGATTGTATAAAGAGTACTAGTATCATCTGCTTTGGGCTGGGAGCAGAATTGCTGACCCTGCAAACTTGCTGGAATTAGCTGATAGTGGCGAGGTTGATTTCAGCAGAACATTTCAGGAATTCGGACCAATCTGGATTGTCAGACTCAGAAACGGAGAAGTGGAAACCCCCAAAAGCAAACATTCATGCCAACTTAATGCAAAACCAGATGTGCAAAGGGTAATAAAGTAGGCCAAATCCTAAGTTCTCTATCTATTTTCATAATCAACACAATGACTTCCATCTGTGTTGTGTCTACAAATAAGTGCAACTCTATTATTCATTTTGAGAAAAAACGTGTTCAAAAGTTTGCATTGTTATCATCATTTTGAATGATCATTGCATCAAGCCCCTCTATATAACAGATGACAGATCAGGCAATACATATAATAGCAGATGGATGGATTCATACCAGCTTTCGACAACTGGTAAATGTCCCAGAATTCCCCTTTAAAGGAAGTAGATGATGAGATATGATCAAAGGCCGTCTTTTGAGGCTGCAGGCCACAAAACAAATTTCCCACGTTCCATCCGTCCCAGTCCAGACACTAGTTTCCTCCTGGCAGATCTTCACTTCTCACCTCACGCACAGCTCTGGTGCTGAGCTAACATCACATTCCACCTTGTTCACATTCCCCCATGCTTCTTCCTGAAGAAAAAAGGGGGGGAGAAATGGAGAAGGAAAGGTCGGCGTAAATCTAGGTCAGCTCTGAGTCCAATTTCTGCCACTAAGTGAGTTATTTCTGAGTGCAGCTGAATCATTTATTGTAATGGGAAGTTGGTGCGCAAAAAGGTAAGGCTTGGTTATTGTCTGACAGAGCTGAGAATGTGAAGAGATGGAGCCGGGAAATATAACACCGAATACCGAGTCCTCCTGTTTCTTTGATTTCTTTTCATATCTTGGTTTATCATTTTACAGGCCACATAAAGTACGATCAGTATTTAAAAGTAGGCTATCAAATGTTCTGATTTGGGTGGACTGAAAGGGCAAGAGATATATCATTGTGTGAAATATTAAGGCTCATCTCATCATGCATGATATTGATATAAATACGAGTTTAAGAGAGAAGGCTGAGTCAAAAGGCAGTAACAGAAGTATAAAGGACCTTTTATGGTTTGTGGATGACTTATTTTGGGCTTAACAAAGCCCGACATTCCTCTTTGTTATAATCACTTGGTCTACATTAAACCATAACCATAACTGATGCACTTCATAGGTAACCAACACTTTGTTTGTTTCTGCTCAGAGCAGGTCCAACCAACATATAAGTGTCCAATCTGATCAGAAGCATGAGGCTGTCAAGTCCAATTTCCCATCCAGCATGCCCCGACTTCATGATCCAAACCACGGCCGTGATTGGCCGACTCCGAGTATGGTCTGGTACCCTGGGGTCCTCAGGTCTCTGGCCTTTGGCGAAACAAGTGGATCAGTCTTGATGAGCAAACAGCAGCGGGGTCAACACAGGTTAAAGAGAAGGCCGAGAACAGTGAGGGGGTTTGCTTAGTCCAACCTGAGCACCTCTGCCTCTCCGTGAGCCCCTCAGTCAAAGGCAGCCAGATGTATCAGGCTTCAAAGCGTCTTCAGAGCACCGGGTCAGCCCTGGGGTCCGCGGAGTGGTGGTGGTGGGGGGGACGGGGGCGGTGAAACCCGATCTTTTAATTTATCTTCATCTGTTTGCGCCCATAGCTTTACTATTCAAAGGGCGAGTCAGTGGAAGGAACTTTGCGCTGAACCTGCACGGTCTCCGTCTCTCCAACAAGCGCACACAAAATATACAAACATCTCCTTCCAACCGTCTTGATGTGCCAGGCTGTCAGGAGTCTGGGCCGCTCGGTCAAGAGGCCTACACACTCCGAATGGGAGGGGTCCATCCAAATCTCTGACAGTGATGAGAAGTAAAGTCCCTGTTCGCTGGCTGACCCCAGAACAGCCCCTGCCAGCAGGCACTGCAACTTCACCTCCCCCCCTGCTCCAGCGACTGCACTCTCAATCATGTGCTGCACGTCAGACAGAGTCGGTCCCCCGTTGAGTCGCCATTACCTGATGAGGAGTGGCAGTAATCAGCCTGATAGCTGGTCATTCCTGTCCAATTAGTCTGAACGTTACCTGGCTTAGCTCTGACCCAGGCCGCTCGATCGCTTTAGGAATAAAGCCATTGAGAAATGTGCACCACGTGGATCATATGATAGTGTCAACTCTTGTGTTAATCCACTGCAGGGGCAAAGAGGGGGCAACGCATAAGTCTCTGCACCGAACACGGGGAGCTGGACTCCATGTTTGTCCCAGCTTGAACTCTGTAGAGAAAAAAACCCTTCATTTTAAGGGGAAAATAATGCTCAAGCTTGGGTCTTTTTAAAGTGGCCCTATTATGCTTTTCCACTTTTTCCCTCTTCTTCAGTGTGTTATATATATTTTTGTACAAAGGTCCGTAGAGTGTAAAACCTGAAGTCCACGCCTAAAAGGAGTTACCCTCCCCGTCAGAAGCTCCTGAGCTCCAGAAACGGCTCCATTGAATTCTCTCCTTCACTTTTGTAAGTTTTTGAGGTCATAATGTAACTGTATGAGGTCCTAATGTTACGGAAGTTACGTAAAACTGCTTCCGGCTAGTTTGGCTCTCAAACAACAAAAGAGAGGGACGGAGCTGAAGCTCCGGAGGAAGAATTTTTTGAAATGCGAAACGTTGACCAATCACAACAGAGCGGGCTAGCTGACCAATCAGAGCAGACTTTGCTTTCTGGAGGGAGGAGCTACAACGGAGCGTTTCAGAGAGAGGGTGAGAAGAGGTGCTGCAGGACAGAATGAGGAGAAAAACAAGGAGGATTATGAGCATTAATGCATGTAAACACGTTGTAACTGTAACTTCAGATAAAAATATGCACTCGGAAAATAGCATAATAGGGCCTGTTTAAATCTTTATTTTTCCCTTAGGTGTAAACAATGTACATTGTGTGCTCTGCGCCTATGTTCACACTCCCTTTGTGCACCTACGTCTCTGTTGTCATTAATAATTTCAGGCCGTCTTTATTTCCACCACGTTCGCCTGTCAGTGACTTTAAAGGTTTTTGGCTAATAAGTCTCATTTCACTTCATTAACTTCTGGCTTGGGGGTCTATTCAAGCTGGGATGATATATTACCCGGCACACACACACACACACACACACACACACACACACACACACACACACACACACACACACACACACACACACACACACACACACACACACAAATAGGCATGTGTGTGCAGGAGTTTGCACATTTTCTCCCCTCACACTTTTGTACACACACACACACACACACACACACACACACACACACACACACACACACACACACACACACACACACACACACAGAGTCTCCTGGGTAGCCTGAGGTGCAGTAGTGCGCCCGGCTCGTATGAGTGCAAGGAGACACTCACAGGAAGAGAGCGAGGGTCCGGGTAATGTGCAGTAATGGTGGTAATTGATGCTGGTACTCGAGGAGTTCTTTTCAGGCTCTGTCTGTGGTTTTGCAGCTCTCCTCCTGACAAGCTTGGAGCCCCGCCTACAGCTACCACACTACGGCTGCATGCTCCCAGCTAGCCCTCGAATCACTCACATTTAAAATCCAATTCAACAATTGTACCTGAGCGGCCTCTAAATTAAGCTCAAAGTCATTACTGGCAGTAAGATCGTTTAGGAGTTTGGGAGAGTTCCTAAAATGACTGGAGTAATTTATTACATTAGCTCAGCTCCCTCCAGGGTCCAATAAGCTTCCCTTATGTTTTCAGGCACCGGTTGTTATTGTTCGCCTTTTATCACCTGTTACGGCTCGCAGCGTTTCTTTTTCCTTTCGGAGGCAACGGGTGTTGTTTACCGCAGTAATCTGTAATCAGCAAACTAGATCTCCATTAAACCCACTTGTTTCCTCGATGAATGTGGCGGGGGAAATGGAGCAGCGGTTTATGCATGGGTTGTTTTGCCTCCGAGAAAAAGAGGCTGTGTTTGTGATTTTTGGTCCGGGTTGCAATGAGGGAGTGTTTCTAGAAACAGACAAGATGGCCGCATCAGTGGACACTCAGCTCATTAGATCCAAATATCAGGACGAGTGCCAGAAAGACACGACTCATTAGTTCACTTAATGACGACTTTTAGCCACTGTGTGTGTGTGTGTGTGTGTGTGTGTGTGTGTGTGTGTGTGTGTGTGTGTGTGTGTGTGTGTCTGTTTGCATCATCAGCTGCATTGTTTGAGCCGAACAATGGGTATTAAGTGAGAGAACAGCTGATTACGAGGTGTAGTGAGAGATTTCTCTCAAACCTTGTTTCCACATTAGCAACATTTTATATGCAGTTGAGTTCAAATTTAGAGAAACAACAGCAACATATCCTGCAAAACAACCTCACCCGCCAATAATCAAAGCACAGTGTGATGCTGGATGACTCTGCATGTTTGAGACCATTTTTTTAAAGACGGGTGCAAGTTGGTCGACTTTTATGGATCCGGTCTCCGCCTGGAAGTTTCTCCGATTAGGAAATGGTCAACAAAGCTATTTCAAAAGTTTTAGAGCCCTTCTGTCTGACGCACTCATCTAAAACAGGGTCAAAGATTTTGGGCTGTATTGTATAATCTCCATCCTCCTATGAGGATTCTAAATCAGATCGAGCCCCTTCTGGCCCGTTGGAAACCCCAGGAGCCCGAGCGGCAGCTGAGCTCAGTCAGGACATTGTTTCCTGAAGGAAATACGGCCTTGCCAAAATTCTTGAGATGCTCCCGTTGCATTTATATCATCTGCTACAGAATATGAAATATGAGACTGTCATTGAAGACAGCTTCATAATGCCAGTTGTAAACATAATCTGGGGCTCGGTGTAGGCTAAATGAGTACTACCGCTTCCTGTAGTTTTGTGACCACATGGAACTCCAATGTTTTTCCTCGGCCCACTGCATATATAATAAACATAGCAACAGAAGTCAGTTTTCAGTTCTTCAAATTATGCCTTCTTGTTAAAGATAAATCACATAAAAATGACTGATCTGACAGCAGCAACGGTTAACCGCAAACATCTCACAAAGCAGTCAACTTTACTGTTGGGACATTACATTACATTACATTACATTACATTACAGTCATTTAGCAGACGCTTTTATCCAAAGCGACTTACAGGAAGTGTATTCAACATAGGTATTCAAGAGAACTACTAGTCACCAGAAGTCATAAGTGCATCTCCTTTCTTAAACAAGCATCTCAAAGCATAAGCCAGAGCAAAAGTATAGTGCAGAGGCAAATTACTACGAAAACAATAATTGCAACAGACTAATACGAATACAATAAGTGCTACAAACTAATACGAATAGGATAAGTGCAGTAAACAAATACAAATTCAATAAGTGCAGCGAACTGATACGAATACAGTAAGTGCAACAACTAATACGAGTGCAATAAGTGCTACGAGGAAGGCTCAGGGTAGTACTTCTTGAAGAGGTGAGTTTTCAGCCTGCGCCTAAAGATGGGCAGCGACTCTGCTGTCCTGACGTCAGTGGGGAGTTTTTCCAGGTCTATACTGTTGAAGAATTAGTCAGCAAAACCACTTTAAGATAAAGCGCTAAAGCATCCAACACAGTTTCAAAGGTTATCTTTCTGTTAAGTTCACACTTGGAGATGAAGAAAGGAAACTTTTTCCTTCTTTACGAGCCTCTAAAATGACACCGTAAAAGCTGTTTTTATTTATTGCATTCTTTGCCTGTAAATTAACTCCCCTCACTCAGGCTTTATGTTTGCAGGAGTGGATTGGTTTTGGCCTTGTGCTGCATGTAGTTTTACTGCAATTTGTAAATATTAAAGTGTTCTTTTACAGGCTAAGTGGGTTCAAATGTGCCAAAAGCTCCCTCAATGGGCTTCTCAGTGGCCTCATTCTCCTCTCCTCTTCAGTCGCTTTGAAGATCAGAGTGTGGAGTGTTAGTCTGTTATTAGTATGTCTAAAAAAAGTACCTAACCTTCATGGTGTGTGTGTGTGTGTGTGTGTGTGTGTGTGTGTGTGTGTGTGTGTGTGTGTGTGTGTGTGTGTTTGTGTGTGAGAGACTGTGTAATTGTGTGTGTGTGTGTATGTGTGCCATTGCTTCCAGAAATCTGAGAAATCCTTTCAAGTAGGAGGGGAAAATGTGATTTTACAAGGGGAGGAAAGAGAACTCCCCGCCTCCTTCACCTACATTCTCATCTTCCCAAAGGGGGAAAAGAGAGAAAAGAAGACTCTGCACTTCAGGGAGTCTGGGCTGAAATCCATTTACACACAGAATATTCAATATCAAGGGTTGTTATGTGATGCCCGGACGTGATTTAAGTACGTATTGCTCGTGCAAACCGTTGCTATTGATAAGGTTTGGCGTGCCAGTCAGCGTCAGAGCCTATTCACCTTAGCAGTTGTGAAAGTGTCCAGCCATCCAGATACTAATGTGCATCTTAAAACACAAAAGGACAGAGGGATGGCCCTGCGCCTGGACGAGATTAATTTACCCAAGATTTATAGGCCGACACTGAAACCAAAACGAAAGAATGCAGCCTCCACCTACTCCCACTGTTCTCCCTCTCTGCGGCCGGCTCACATCTAAAGACTCAAGGTTTTTTTTCTGCAGAGAAAAGCTAATGGTTCATAAATAATTTGAGCCCAATTCTTGGTGCTCCTGGTTTGTGTGAAACGTCGATGACATAAATGGTTACAGAACGAGGTTTTGCAAGAATATCTGGTGACTTGGGGATTCTGGGGAGAGAGGCGTGGTGCACTGGAGAGAAATGTGGAAAAAATGTTGTAAGTGCAGAAAATTCCACTCTGGGCCGGCCACCGTTAGAGGGGACTTGATGATATATGTGCTGCAGCGAGGGCCATTGTGTGAGGCCTGCTGCATCAACGCTCGTTGGCCCCATAGAGGGGGAAAAATGACTGTGACTCCCGATTCACATGATGAAGAAATTTCATTTCGCTGTGAGCTCAGTAGGCTCTTGTGCTGCATTAGCTGAACTATTCCCTCTTCACATAAGGTTTCTTTTTCTGGAAAAAATGCATTAGTCTCAATTGCCCACACAAAGAGGGGCATGCTACAATCCATTTACTGTATATAAGAAGTGGACGTAGTCATCGTGAAGTCACCCTTCGGTTTTTGGACTGCCATTTTGAAGCCTTGAGTTCAGCGTGTTGGCCGTCACCATCTTGTATTACGGCTTTCCCAATCTCGACTTTTTGCAACCAGTGAACGGAAGTCCCCATATCTGGACTGCGGAGGAGTGACGTGGAGACGTTGTACACAGCTCTGGTAGTGTAGCGACCTGTCAATTACAAGGTAGCCCCGCCCTTAAGCATACTCCGGTTTATGGTCTATTTGACTCTTGTAAATTTCCCCGCTGCGGGACTAATAAAGGATTATCTTATCTTGAATGGGACCGTAATTTCAAAATGAAAATCATGCAAGAAGAAGACTTGAAACTACTTATTGAGATCATAAACTCATGTTTACAATGTTTACTGAGGTAATAAATCCAGTGATAAGTAGGGTCATTTTCTCATAGACTTCTATACAACCTGACTTATTTGTGCAACCAGAGGGAGTCGCCCCCTGATGGCCAGTAGAACGATTGCAAGTTTAAAACACTTCCGTATAGGATTCACTCTTCAGAACCGGAGTTTTACCGTCTGCTCAAGATCAACTGATGTAATGGTACACATAGAAAAACTCTGTGGCCATATCAGACACTCATGCAGTGTGACATGTGCTCGCATTTCAAAAAAAATCTGTATTAGGCCTTTAGGGCGAACGCTTAATTTCACAGGGTTAAAACAACCGTGTCTTTTTAACCCTGACCTTCTGCCGTGCAGCAATGCACAGCCACACACGCTCAGTCGGAACCGGCCGACCGACCCCCCCTTTGACTTCACACACTTGCAACGGAGTACCAACTGTGGCACATGCATGCCTGCACTCTTACCAACCTGTTCTAGTTTAACCCCTTGACTCCCCACCTGCCTTCTATCCAGCCGCACCCACCAAGACTTCACGCAGCAACCTGCTCCACATATTCTGCACTCCAGGCATGCTTGACCCTCGTGTACCTATTACCCTCCAGGTCAGGTCAGGGCGCTGCTCACACACGCAGGCACAGCATTGCATGTGGACACACAATGAACAGACACTCCTAGGTCAGGGCAAAGCACACACAGTGGAGGACCTGAACCTTGATATGGCCTTTGACGATCCGGACCAATCTTTAGCTGTTTGTTATAAAGGCTAACCTCAAAGTAACTCGCTTAATGACGCTAACCTTTAAGGTTAAGTGTTGTTGAAGGTGGATAAAGTTTAAAAAACTCAGCTTGACTTTGTCTGTTATCAGTTTTTAAAAAGAAGTGAAGCAACTTAACCATTACATGCTAACTTTTTTAGTTTGCTTTGTTCTTTAGTTTTATAAAAAGGCCAAATACATCTTTTTTTTCCCCCTCCGAAAGCCGCCAACATTTTCCTGTCTGAGAATCTGCTAATTCAACAAACTGAACCCTATTTATATACTTTATTCAAGGGATTTGTGAAAGCAAACTGATGCTGAAAATTTGGCAAGACTGTGTGTTTATTTACCGCTTAAACGTTCGTGTAAAGTGTGTGGAAGATGGCCACCAGCCAGAAGACACAGCCAAGAAACAGCCACGACAGTTAAAAAAAAAAAAGAAAGAAATACAAACAAAAATAAATTCCAGAAAATTAAAGTCAGCAAGTCAGCATTTTGGATCACGTTCATCTGTTTACAAGGGCCCATGTGGCTGCCATAGTGCGGACGATGGCAGCCTGTTCTCATGGTGGTGTATTGTTTAGAGTAGTGTGTTCTGCGGCTTGTCTGACACAACCACATGTTATGTCTCAACAACCTTTCTGAGACCAGTGGAGAAAAAGAAAATACGTTCAAAGGAAACATGAGGGACTTTGCTCTCATTCAAAACAGATCTGATGCGCCTGTTTACTTTATATACGGGAAAAGCTAATCGTCCCATTGTCCCAACTTCCTGGTTATAAATGAAAGTCAGCTTGTCACTGTGTTCCACTGCTTAAGGCTAGGTTAACGCTAACGCTAACAATAATAGAATACAGTCCTCAGTCCTTAAAATATCACGTTTGCATAAACATTTACATGCAGCGCTTATATTCAGTGTCCCAGACGTTGAACGTGCTTCATGTCAGAGTTCAGATAAAAGTAAGGGCCTGGTTTGGTAAACATTTAAAAACTGGCTGCAAAAATAATTTAAATTTCACCCCCAAAAACAATTGGTACTGGGTTATTTCACTTTGTTTTTTCTATCAAACCATAGATATGATGTTGAAATTGAAAATATGAAGTTTTAATCCATTGGAATTCTCTTTTAAGAGAGCGAAAATCAATTTTACAGAAATAACATTCCTAAAATTGTTGTTATAGGAATCTTAAAGTCCCTTTTTTCTTTGATATCCGCCCGATATCCATCCGATTGTCAGCAGAATCTAGCCGTTGTGTTTGCAGGCCGGTAAAAATAACTTGAGTCGTGGGGGTTTTCTCTCCACGCTTCACTCTCAAATATAGTGATTTTCTGTTTTTGTCAAGGCTGAGAAAATGCCAATAAAAAGGAGCCTAGATAAAAGAATGCTGGGGCTGAAGAACAGAGACGTCGATCACTCACTCATACCGCTCGCCCTATTTTCTCCGCATTTAACGGGGTCTTACAGAATGTATAGGATTCATTGGAATGCAAAAAAAAAAGAGAATGAAAGGCAGCCTCTTCCTTTTAAGCGGGGGTCCCCAAAAGGATACGCGCATAAACTAAAGTGGTGGGTAAACCCCTTTACTCAATCTCACGCACAAAGACACACACACACACACACACACACACACACACACACACACACACACACACACACACACACACACACACACACACACACATGCAAAAAAACTTCTCTCCCAAAATATACACACATATATTAACCTCTCTTTCTTCCTCTCTCTTTCTTGCCCCTCCCCTATTTCACACACACATGCACGCTCACATGCACAAACACAGACCCCAGTCACACGGACACACAAACACCACCACCCCCCCCCAAATTGAAACGGCGCCCCTACACCGAGGCAAGCGAATAAAATAGCAGGCGGAATTAAAAGTGCCGGGGTGAAAGCGAGAGGAGGAATTGGGGGAAGAAACGACAACAATGCTAAACTGGGAAAGGAAGTGAGGCTGAAAAGAGGGAGATGTGTTTGAAAAGAGGGAACAAGGTTAGGGGACGGGAGGAGCACGGAGGATGAGAAAAGGCAGCGAAGATGAGGCTGGAAATAGAAAATGTTGTTTTTTACATTTGTCCTCTGATGAGCAGTTTGAGTCACTTGGTGTGTCAGTCTGTGCATTGTATGTTCCTATTTATTACTAGACTTCCTGTTGTCTCTCTGCTGCTGTCTTGCTAATTCACCATGGCTATGAAAAGAATCTTGAAAATGTTGCGTGCCTATTTGAAAACAAAACAGTTCTCTGAAAGATGCAAAAACAATGACCACACTGTCATTAAATCTCTTTTATTTAATCCAAATTGTTCTTTTTTTTCCGCTCTTTTAATTATTCTATGGAAGGACACAAACTTGCTTACGTCCACACCGCTCTTTATCTTGTATGTGTATAAGTGATGCATTACTGGGGGAGGCTTGCCCATGGGCCAGGGCGCTTTGTGAGGCCTTGTGAAAGGGGTCCCTGAAAGGAGCCGCCAGTCCATGCCCGGCGGATTTAGGGGAGTGAGTTTAGGGGGTCAGCACGGTCACCCAGGGGATAAATGCCTCCCATTGTCTGTTCTAAGGAGATGCTCTCAGTAGGGAGTCTATAAAGCCCCAGTGGCAACACTAACACCCAGAGCTCTGGGGCTCCTCAGGGGAACACCCCGGGACCCCCAGCCGGGGACGGGCTCACAGCCTGGTGGGGGGGGAGAAACAGCTGAGGGGACCCCCGTGTGGTTCGGTAGGCTGCTGGTCTCGTCATCAGCGTGGGAGTTGTGATTGGGGTTGTTGCCTTTTGTGCTCCTCCTGAAGACATGCGACACTATGCACAGGTCAACAAATAGGAACGTGAGATTGTAACGGAAAACAAAAATCCTCTGAACACCATTTAAACAGAAAGCCAAACAGAATGAAGCCTTTGTTTTTTGGTAAAAATTGGCACAAGCTTTTCTTCCTTTTGGGTGGGAGTGGAAACAAGAGGTTTAGGCTCGGGGTGTGTGTGCGCATGTTTGGCGGCGTATGTTCACGTCAATACACACATTTCTACAGTATATGGAGACTGTGTGTGTGTGTGTGTGTGTGTGTGTGTGTGTGTGTGTATGTGCGGTGTGGGTGCAGGAAGCGGAGGGGGCGAGGTCTCATGGGGTCTTTTGTGGAATGTCGCTGCTCGCCCCGTCTCAGAGCCACGAGATGGGCAAACATGAAATCAAAGTGGAAAAGACCCACAAAGGGGTGGAAGGAGGATGACTAGGGTCTGGATGGGGGGGAGGGAGGGAGGGAGGGAAATGGAAGGGGGGGGGCTTGTCCCTGCACCCCCAAGGCCCCAGAAAGCACCAGGCCCCACAGTTCCATGAAAAGAGCCCTTATGAGGACCTGGCTGTTCTGCCTGTGTCGGATTAAGACCCCAAACCCAGAGGCTGCCAGCTCGGTACATCTATGTCCTATTCTCTCTCTCTCTCTCTCTCTCTCTCTCTCTCTCTCTCTCTCTCTCTCTCTCTCTCTCTCTCTCTCTCTCAACCCCAACTGTTTGCCTTTTGGTCACTCGCACCGCTCTCATCAGTGTGTTTACCCAGTGAACCGTGCATTTGTCATTTTGAACAGAACTCTGGGACTTGTATTATAAAACCACGAGTGTAGCCTGATCCACAAAGGCTGAACTCTTTAAATATACTTCAATTAACAGATAAGGTTAATTATGTTTTTTCTATTTTAAATAGTCTATCTATCTATGTTTATTTAAAATGTTCAAGAACTGGTGAATATCTGATTTGAATCATTTATTGTGTTTTTTTAATGACTTTGAAGGACCCTGGAGGAATTACAAGTAAGCTGCTGGTAATGCTCCAATCAGTTTCTCAAACTGGAACCATTTCCTGAGCTGTACTTCTCACAGATTAAACCACTTTAACCACTGGTCTTTTCAATGACTGCAGATTAAAAGCTGTTTAAAATGATCTGCTCAATTTAAGACAGGGGTTCCCAACCTTTTGTAACTAATAGCCAACTTAAAAAAAGGACCACCCTCAAACAAATGACACAAAAACAGGAGAAAGAAATAACGTGGGCTCTAATTATGTATATTCCAGTCATATTTCCTCACCACACACTTAAAGCTGTTGCAGCACTGTCTCCAACATCCATTTTTCATTTTAAAAGCTGATCCTTTTTGAGTCAATGCATCCGAGGGAACTTTAGCTATAGCTAACAGTGTCACCTGATGATGTAACGTGATCGCCGTGGTGATATTCAAACGGACTGGTCGTTAAAATTATGCATTTTAATAGTACTTTTTCTACTTTAGTTGAATTCTTGAGCAGATTTGAATATGAAAAATAACTATCTTTCATATTGTGAGAAATGAATCACTTAGAGGATGCCAACATTTCGGGCTACAGGTGAATATTCTCACATCCAAATCCGTCTCTATGTAATTGACATGTCTGTTCCGCTAACTAAATGATTACAGATCTGACACTCAGAGAAACACAGAGCGACAGAATAGAGACACTGGGTATCTCAGCAATTATACTGTAAAATGTGGATCACCTCCCTGAAAGGGCTTCTGTGGTTTCCGCCCGCGGGGCATTGTTCTTAAGTCTGGTGCACTGTTGGAGAATTACAGATGTCTAAATGTCATCTTCATTTAGCATGCCTCTGAATAACACACACTACAGTATGCATATATTGAGCTCATTGTCAGCTCCTTAAGGCCACTTTAGCCTTCACTGTACCCCCGGTCTCTTTCCTACTGGCACATACAGTATGCACACAGTTCAGATCCCTGAATGACTTAGAATAAAGGGATGTCATGCTCCAAATAGGATCTCCATTCTTCATGAGGTAATGAGGTATCGCTCATAAAGGGTGTTGCTAGCTGAGGGGCTGTATTTGTGGAGATTGATGCAAGAGGTAATTGGACAGTTATGAGTGAGAAAGAAGAAATTGCAGCGTTAGAGAGAAAGCAAAAGAATAGTTTATGCATTGTAAAAAAAGAAAAAATTACCTCCACCTGGAAATTTGCTATTTTTTTGTTGAGAATATGTTTTTAGGATGTTTTTGTGCATACAGCAAACACGCCCAGGTGCTTATTTGTATGTGCATTGGGTTCCCTGCGTGCTCACTTTGTGTGCTGAGCACTGTGGGCGGATGTAGCAGGACCTTTGTAGCTCTCTGTGTCACCGGAGCCTGAACCCTCATCTCAATAGGGGGAGTCTGCTGGGGATTGGGAGGTGCGAGGTGAGGTGCATGTCTGCTCCCTAAATCTTCCGTCCCGTATATCTGCTATGAAATAATCCCCCCGGCAGGTCGGTCGTGGCACGGAGGAGGAGGAGGAGGAGGGGGGGAGCAACCGAATCTTCCTTTGTTCAACACAGACTTTACCACATCAACCCTCTGACACCCTCTGTGTTAACATCTGTGTGTGTCTGTGTGTGTGTGTGTGTGTGTGTGTGTGTGTGTGTGTGTGTGTGTGTGTGTGTGTGTGTGTGTGTGTGTGTGTGTGTGTGTGTGTTGTGGAAAGACATTTTGATAAATGCAATGCCTGCATATTAAGTTGTGTTTGTCAGCGCGGGGAGTCTGGAATAAGATCACAAATACATTTTGATCTTTGAACGATCCACGACCCAGAGAAAGATGCTGAAATTGTTTTGGAGTAACATTCAATGAGGTAGTGCATTGGCAGTGTGTAATCCACTTTGAGTGTATAGTGGGTATAAACACTTGCAGTCATTTTGGTCCAATGTCTGAGATTTCAAAGAGAATCTTGGATTGGCACAGAAACTTTACAAGAATAGTTTTTTGGGGAAAAGTTTTGCTTGTAATTGTAGATGAGAAGATAGATTCCACTCTAATCTGTCTGTTAAACATGCAGTTGCAGGAAACTGTTAGCTTAGCTTAGCATAAAGACTTGAAACGGGGGAAACAGCTAGCCTGTCTCTGTTTTTAAGTCTAAAAAAGCTGCACCTCTAAAGCTCAGATACAAAAATATGATATCTCAATTGTTTAAAGCTGTAAAAACTAGGAATTTAGTTTCAAACCAGCCAAATCAGCCCAACCAAGATGTACGTGTGTGCATCCCTGTGCGTGCGTGCGTGCGTGTGTGTGTGTGTGTGGTTGTACAGTACGTGTGCCAATTAGTCATCCACTCCAAACTGATTACCTGTTTATCCTGCTGTGGAGAGAAAAGGCTCGGGCTGCCCTCCGAAAAAATACCTGTGTGTGTGTGTGTGTGTGTGTGTGTGTGTGTGTGTGTGTGTGTGTGTGTGTGTGTGTGTGTGTGTGTGTGTGTGTGTGTGTGTGTGTGCGCGCGGGCTGGCTGGCACACTCATGTCTGCCTGCGTGTGTTTATCCTGCTAGGCCTGTGATGTCAGTGCTGTCTGGCGACAGGCTGATTAATGTCTGAATGTTTTCCAGCTATTTACCCCAGAGTCTACACACACACACACACACACACACACACACACACACACACACACACACACACACACACACACACAAACTTATACAGGGAGCAGGGAGAGAAGGATGGAAAGAGGAATGGAGAAAAGTAAGGAGGTAAAGTTAATGAATTAAAAAAAAAAGATGGGAGGACGGATTGAGACGAACAGCAAAGAGAAGGTAACGCACAGAGACGAAGAAAGAAAAGAAAGACAGATTTGGAGGATGTGGGGGAAGCATCTGCTTTTATTAAGATGGACATTGCAATCATCCTGACTTCCTCTGACTTAGATGACTAATCTAATGTCCAAAGCATCATTGATAGTGAGCCTGTCCAGAGTCGTTAGCCCGAGAGCAGAGCGACGCCAGCAGCGCGGCGGCTTGTAACAGGTCCATCTGACTCATGGGTAATAAGGGGAGCGTTGTGCTGACAGGATTTCTGAGTAATTATTAATGGACTCTCCAGGCAGCACACGCTTTGTCTTTGGCGCCTTAAAGCTCTCTTGAACGCTTCTCTCTCACATGTCTTGTTCTCTCATTCACACCCTTAAGGATTATTCCCCCCGCTGTCCATCTTCCTGTCTTCTTCTTCTCCTCCCCATCACTTCCCCCTCGATTAACTCCCGGTCGGCTCCGTGGAGAGGTTCATTTTCGGAGACCGTTGAAGGATCTCAGGGTTTTCCCAGACAGCCGAAGCAGATGAGATGATGACGCTAAAGGTCTCGTTACCGCAACTGGGGAGGAACGGAGCCGAGGGAGTTTTGTTCTGTTCGGCAAAAAAAAGACATCGTTATGCCTTAAGTGAAGCTCGCTGTCAAGCTGGCAGAGGGAGCAGGACGGACGGGGATGGGGATGTAGAGACAGTCGGGACATTTGTTCTGCGATTAGCTAGCATCCAGCTCTCCACTCCTCCAGTGTAGTCTGGAGTTATATATATAAACGGATGCACCCGCCCTGCATCAAATAAGCACATCACAGATTAAAGCCTGTAGGGAGAATGGTGCCAGAGTGCTTTCATGTCGTAGAAACATTTGATGTGTTTCCATATACAAGTATGGTGTAGTGGATCTAAAGAGGGGGTGTGGAACACACAAAGACATCATTAATGAAGGATATCTCTCTTTTTTCTTTCTTTTCTTTCTACGTCCCGTCTTCCGTCCTTTCCTTTTTTTTTTTTTTTTTCTCGGCTGCCATATTAGCAACTGTCCCGTTTGTGTCTCCTCGGACTTAGACATCACAGCCCCAGCAAATCTCCTGGAAGCACGAGGCAAAGGGGGGAATTCGGCTTATAGCTGAGAGACGGCATGGATATCGGGCCCCTGCAGAATCCCCTCCTCCTTGTCTCTCTCTCTCTCTTTCTCTCTCTCTCTCTCGCTAACTTTTCATTCTGTCTCGTGGAAGATTTACTGTAATCTGGCAGATCAAAGGCGAGCATTGCAATCCTATTCCCCTAATCCAGTTTGATGGTGACTTTTGCACATGTAATAACACTGGCAAAAAGAGAGATCGCTTTTAAGCCAAGATTTTTTCTCTCTCTCTCTCTCTCTCTCTCTCTCTCTCTCTCTCACACCCATTCTGTTGTCACAGTAATAATCATATTTATGAAAACAGAGTCAAAGCCAGAGCTATTTTAGTCTCTGATTACATATTACGTTAATAATAATCATGTCAAAACTGCTATTTCTTTCACAGCAGCATTCAGTCCACGCCGGGATTCTGGGGATGATATCTGCTCTGAACTTTCATTCGCTTTTAAAGTCTTAAACTTGATCTTTATTACCATCACATACTTTTTGAGAAATATCTGACCACTAATCTTTTTCTCCCCCCCCCGAGATGTTTTTCTATAAATATCAAAATGTCTCTCCATAGCCAGTGGGTGAGTTGATTTAACACGCATCTGCATCAAAACATCTGGTTGTTCTTAGACCAAACAAGACTTTTCCAATCCCAGGGCCGCTGACCCCCGAGGGTTCAATCAAGCCCCTTTCACATTGTATCCGACAGCGCAGTCATATTTTACAACCATGTAAGATGTGACTCATTTGATTTGGCTAAATGGGAAACAATTAGCGCCGACATCGCTTCGAGGCGTATTCTAGATCCTCTCCCTGTGTGATCTCTCCGAACCAATGAAATCCCTTTGAAGGGGGCAGATGGCAGGAGGAATCAGGAAATAGTTACCTCATTAATCCTTTACCTATGATTTCTGAGAGGGAAAAAATTACCTACAGGATTCTTTTCATCCCTCTCAGTTCTTCTAAATTGGTGATGGGCTTTCTCTTGTGCTTAAACATGTCAGCTTTGTAGCTTTCTCGTCTGGATCATTATCCCTCCTTTCCCTCCTCTTGTTGGCTTCATACCACCTCCTTCCTTTTTCTATCTAGGCTCACTTTCAATGCAGATCTGCTGTCATGTGGTTTTCACTATCTGCTCTAATCTACTCCAATTATCTGCATCTGACTTTCTGCTACCTTGAGATTCTCTCTACTTGTTTGCATATTCATTCTTCTTTGTCCAACTCTTTCTATCTATCGCCCTCAGGGATGCACCAGTTTGTCTTTTTCAGTCCAGGTACAGATACCTGGGCCATGTACCAATCAAGACCCGTGTTTTAATAATAATAAATGAATAAGCTTTATGTCTCAATGTGTGGACTGGGATCATTATTTCCTAACTTTGCATAGCAAAATGTAACAAATAAATATATAGATATAAATTTACTGAATTACAATTAAAGTGTAACCAGGTTTAACGTGGCAACAAAATTGTCAAACCTTAAAGAGGAAATCAAATTCTAGTATATAATAAATATAGCATGCAAACATAGAATTTAACTGATTAGATTGGCCTCATTGTCTTCGATATCCAATCCAGCTATTTGAGTTAAAATGATGTTCACATACAACTAAACTGCACTCTCAACTACGTCTCGATGGAAGCAGATTTTCTCCTAGATTACTGTCTCAGGTTGAAACATGTTGTTGATGTTATAAATTGAAACAAATAAACACTTAAAAACTATTTGGTTAGGTTCAGTAAAACAATATCATGATTTGGCTTAAAATGACTACGAAATTGAAAAAAAAAAATCAACAAAAGTACTTAGTTAGGTTAAGGTAACAAAAATACCTGGTTTACACAGGACACGGACAGCAGTTCTTTGAAAGTTCTTTAGTTTAGTTAGCACCACCTCGACCTCCTCCCTACTCTGACTCATTTGAAACTTATTTGTAAAATGTAAAAAAGCAAAAATGATCCATGACAAAATGCATTTCTTTCAAAATGTAATTCCCAGTGCACATTCGTTGAGTGGGATCCTCATTTTTAGGAGACAGTCTTGTATCAGCCCTCTGTATCTTAAACAGCTCTTGTTCTATCTCTTTCCTCGCATCCATCCGTTCAGTGCTCCTCACTGACATCATGACACATCTTCAAATCTGTTTCTCATGCAGTCAAACCGCTGTGGTTTACATTCACTGCTACAACTGGGGCATATGTCACTATCTGTTAATGTATTTACAAACCGAACGGGTTAAAACACACAGAGTGCATATTTGTGCGTCTCAAATTTGCATGCAATTGCAGAAAGACTTCAGGGATATAATTTGCTCATTGTGCCTTCTCATCTCAGTGGATACTTCTGCAGAGGAATCATTGTCTTTTGGAACATAAAAACAAAAAAGCACACACACACACATTCCTTATTTTCACACAGAAATGAGAAGCAGTCCGATTGCACATGCTGGATTAATATGGAAAACTGCGGTTTCTCTGCCTCAGATTCAAAATGTTTCTTCTCTTTCATTCGGTCAAAACTTTTGATGGATCCATTAGTGAAATGCATACTGCTGGAATAACACACATTCTGTAATATACTCAGCCTTTAATCCTTTGTCATGAGAAGTGGTTGCTGACTGAAGCTTGGGGGGAGTTTCTGCTTTCAAGTGGATAAACCTGTGGAGTAGACAGCCCCTAGTGGTGACTTCAGTTATTACACTTTTATGAAGCTGAATCACTCCCTTTCTTTTACTGTCATATAAATGTACTTTTTAAAATGATGTATAGGCTTCATAAAGGGAAAATATATCCAGAACACGGTGTAAAAAATAGAGAAACATGAGCTACATAAGGAATAAAAGTATTTTACTGTTTTCAATCAAGAGACTTACAGATATTAAAGTCCAGACAAGTTTAGTTCTTGTGACGTTAAAAGAAAAGTGGAAAGGTTTCAAATGAGAGTTTTTAATAGAAATCACTTTGTTGTGGAGTTTATAAAAATCCTCTGTCTTCTGTTTGTGTACAGTTCTTCAACTGCCAAGTGAAGAACTGTAATCAAATGTAATTCATCCTTAAATTGCATGCAGACTTGGAACTGTTTAATAATATACAGTATACGGTATCGTTGCATGCTAATTTATTTTCTTTGGCTAAACCAAGCCAGAGCAACAGATGATGTTTGACTAATAATGCATCTGCCGGAAACTCTTTTCAGTCCTTCAGGTTTATAAACCGCTTTCTGTTGAGCCACAGCGCTCAGTGAAACTGTGTTTACTGAGAAATCTGCTTCATTGTTTCCTCGTTTCTGTTTTGTTTTGACGTCCTTTCACAGTTTACGTAGCGTTTCACCCTCAGTTTATTTTCCTCTGGTGTGATGTTGAGATTGTGTTTTCTTTCAACGGCTGCCAAAGTGGAGCAAAAGAAATGGAAGCAGATCCGATGGCTCATGAGCAGTTGCCAGCGCTTATCAAAGCGGGGAGATGGACTGGTGTACGCAGAAGATGGATGGTTCACCGTGCACGTGGGCGAGAGATGATCGCCGGTGAAATTAGGGCGCGCTCCCCTGTGTATGTGGCATCAGGGGAAGAGGCACGGACATGTGGGTGCTCATGCATGTTTGCGTGTGAGTGTGTGTGGGTGTAAGTGTGTCTCTATGCATTGCAGAGGTCCTGTCAGTGAACGGGAATGATTAATGGGCTTCTGCCACATGAAGGAGCCACAGAACTAAAAACCCCTTCGCCTTAACTGGAGCGTAGCGTACTTTACCTCTTCCTCCTTATTTCCTCCTTCTTTCCTCCCTTCCTTGTCCCTCCTCCTCCTCGCATTGTTTTCACACCTGCTTGCAGCTATCAAAGCTAAGGAAGTGTTTTTTTTTTCTTTCTTTCTCTGCAAGCTGTGCATCTGCAGTGTGGTTAAACTGGGCGGCACCACGGAGAATCGACTGTTAAAGGGAGCGGAAGAAAAAGGACGCTTGGATGTGCAACGGAGCAAAGTGTTCAGATGTTTATGAACGACACGAGAAATAAAATCGTCAGCTAGTCGATGATCGATGAACTTTTGTTCTCCCAAAACACCGACTGCCATTGTGTCACTACGGCATGTTTTGGTTGGAGTTTTGAGGAGGCTAAGTTGTTTTTTAAGGGGGTTTAAATGTGGCCTTCCTCTCCTGACTCCAGGTGTCCCACAGTTGGAGGGCCTTTTGGGGCTCAGTGTTTTGGATGACTGCGGATGTAGCGGTGCTGCAGGGCCATTTGGTTCAGGCAGGTGCCACATATGCAAGAGGAGGGGACGATGACGACGGGTGGCCTGAGTCACTTTTGGGGCAGACGGTCTGGCACTGTAAGGTGAACATGTGTGTGTGTGTGTGTGTGTGTGTGTGTGTGTGTGTGTGTGCTCACATGTGATTGATGAACACTTGGTTGAACGTGGACAGGCATGGCAGAGTGTGACAGATTAACACTGTGTAGCCCTTTTCTCTCAGTGTCATGTGCTCACCCACACACATACAATGTGGAGAGTCATGCCAGAGGGACACCTGTCTTTTCTGTTTCACCAGGACAGTTGTGATGATGTGTCAGATGTTGATATTAATTTATGCGCGGATTAATCAGGAAGCAGTGAGACAGCAGTTCATGTTCACCCCCGGACCTCGGGCCGGATCAGGGCCAACAGACTGAATCATCATATGGACCCTGTGAACCAGGATTCATGAGACAGATGTTATCCAACATGGAGAGAAGTCACAATGGGTCCTTACCTCACTGCACTTTAGGGTTATTGTCTCTTCTTCTTTCCTTTCAAGCTACTTATTCTGATCTGTATTCAGATGTAACTTATGAGGAATTTATTATTAAGTGTTTTTACTCAGCACAACAACTCTATTTAATTAATTACCCAACTACCCAACTCTCTTCTAATTTCTTATTCCAATGGCCTATTGTGCATTTTACACTTTGTCAATGTTAGTGAAGTACACCAGGTGCCATTATTGTCTTTGAGATAGTAAATTCCAAGACATAAATCTGAAAGCATTAGATGTTTCTATTAGATGTTTATTTAGAATTTTGTCTTCATCATCTTTACTTTATCCTTGATTTAATTACTTTATTTGTTATTTTATCATTTTTATTTTACCACCACATTCCTTGCAATTTTTCTACTTTGTTATGCTAATGGTTAATAAATAATATGTATATCAAATGTATGTCTTTATATATTTCATATTCAATAAAATAAATATGGCTTGAGCATATTTTTAATAAATAACATAAACGACGGAAATGTCTGAAAAATAAACTAGTCAGTAGTTTTGCTTAGTAATTTTGATAGAAAATACATTTTCTATGGCATATGGGTTTTTGTGAAACACTAATTCTCTTGCAGTTTAACTGGGTGAAAACTATGCATTCACTAATGTTTGGCCGGTGACTCATTAGATTTTTCTGTATATGACCCACAATCCAAAAAGTTGGCCCACCCCTGTTATAAAAAGTATCCTCACATGCTCGTCCTTAAGGGATGAGCTCAAAGCATTGAGAACCTCACTCCCAGAAAGCTGAACACCAGAAAACCCTGGCAGCCTCACAGATGTAATTTAAATAATCTGAATGTGCTGCCCAGAAACACCCAAACAGCATAAGTCTGAGTACGAATGACTTTCCCTACAGATCTTTTTGCCTTAACTTTTGAACTAAAGTGTCCCTGCCACTCTGCAGATGTTTCTATGACTGCATGCGTCCTCTTTCCAGTTCAGAGTGTTGAGGCCCGGCTTTGTGAGCTGAGCTGATAAGGACACACAGAATGGAAAAGACTTCAGCTCCCTGCATGCATTAAAACAGCTTGCCTCCTTCATATCCACTTTGTAAAGTTCCTCTATTAAATCTGTGCTGCATAACTGCTGTTATTGATTGCTGGTGGTGTGGAAGTCGGTCTATGCAAATGGTGTCCAACAGGGAAAAGGAAAGTCGACAGAGGCAGATCCTCTCTACGAGCAGCCTTTAGTAAATGGAGAGGGATTTAACTTTCAGAGGAGATGCTAAAAAAGAGAACTCAAAGGCAAACAAAGATGGATGGTATATGGAAAGAGGACTATTAGTGTCATTCATTACATTTTGCGTTTTGCGATTTGAGACCAGACTTAATAAAATCTGCTCTGATTCAAGTTCAGTCAACTTCACTTGGAGCTAGTGTGTTCTCACAATTTGCATTTCATATCTGTATTCAATTGCAACCTTGCTAATGATTATGTACATGATGTCACAGTAAAATTTCACACATATTGTAACCCGAGCCGGCCCCAAAGGTCACAAACACAACACATGCGCTCCTCCACGGATATGGTGTCCATCTCTACTCCACACTCACACTTATAGCAAATGAGCTCATGGGTTTGGAGCTCCGCTGGCACACTGTACATGCCATTCCTATCCTCTGATGGAGTGAGATTTTTTTTCTTTTTTTTTTTGTGAAAGGCAGGTGGGCTCATAATCACGGTGCTCCTCTGCCTGCTTGTTATCCACTCTCAACGCCACCCCTGACAAGCACAATCCCACCTGGGCCCTGCCAATCCCGAGGTATTAGAGAGAAGGAAAGGAGCAGTTTGGGCAAAAAAAAAAACGCCCGACAGGAAAAGAGATAAAAGGGAAAAGGGAGAGAAATAAAGACTGGCCAGGAACATTTGAGGTAATGGGTAGCGAGAGAGAGAGGGAATTAATTTGGAGGTACAAGCGCCATGTGTGTATTCCTGGGTGGTGACGGTGAACGGTGCCGGTTGCCTGCAGGGCTGGCCTTCTCTTATCTCCAGAGCAGTGTACTCTCCAGTGATAATGGCCTCTCATTACAGAGCTGCAGCCCTGGGGAGGACTTTGGATAAGTTATGGGCTCTCGTCACCACATCACTGAAGGCTATCCCTCATCACGCAGTGGGAAAGTGTTCGATGAAAGGGGCCATTCCCGCTCGTATACGCTCACATATTTGTCCGCGAGCGTGCATATTTCGTAATTGTCCCTTAGCACACTTGGGCAGCTCAAACGGGAAACAGACACTCCAGCAAGACAAACATTAACACAGACAGAAAAACACACACACACACACACACTAACGCATACAGTTTTATTGGACGCCTGAGTGTCTGGTGCAGAGCGGCGAGGAACAGCTGTGTGTCCAGTTCAGCCCGAGTCCTCTCCCAAACACCAGCAGAGAGACAGACAGTGCCCCCTGCTTAGCCCCATAATCTGGCGTAATGCCTCTGCTGTAACTCTAGCTGGCATGTACAGTGATGGACACACAGCCAATTCCCATCAAGTCCCATCCTCTGTTCCTCCCCAGCTGGAAAAAAACTTCCACCTTACTGGTAGTTCACACATTTTATTCCCACCAAATACCATAATACCTCCCATTGGCGAACATGTCTGCAACGTGACTGAACTCTCGCGCCGCCCATTGACTATGACCACCACTTTTTCCCTCTTCTTTAGTGTGTTATATATATTTTTGTACATGTAAAAGGTCTGTAGAGACCAATCAGAGCAGACTTTGCTTTCTGGAGGGAGGAGCTACAACGGAGCGTTTCAGAGAGAGGGTGAGAAGAGGTGCTGCAGGACAGAATGAGGAGATAAAAACAAGGAGGATTATGAGCATTAACGCATGTAAACATGTTGTAACTGTAACTGGAGATAAAAATATGCACCCGGAAAATAGCATAATAGGGCCTGTTTAATGCACCTGTTGTCATATCCGTAAGAACAGCAGGGGGAATGACGCACAGAATGTTCACTCTCATTACGTAATCCGTTTTATTTTTCAGGTCAGAAAACAATCCTCAATACAATATATGACACTGAAGGTTCAATGAGCTAAAATATAATATTCCAATTCCTCAAACGGAAAAGATTATCTCCTGGTCAGCAATTATCAATTTCAGAAATGTGATCCTGATGGTCTTGCGAGGCAGAAACCCATCTGTCCCAATCAGCCTGAGAAAATTACATATTCAAGCGTAAACACCACAAATCCATATATTTACACACACACACACACACACACACACACACACACACACACACACACACACACACAAATCCCATACTCCTGATCCCCTAATGTGCATTCATGCAAATGCAAATACCGACGGACACAATCATACCGGAGCGTGGTTTTTATCCGATTTACCTCAGCCAACAGTATATGCACACACACACACACACACACACACACACACACACACACACACACACACACACACACACACACACACACACACACACACACACACACACACACACAGATACCGCTATAACTAGCTTGCAGAAATAAGAGCTGCTCCCTCCTTATTTCAAAACAGGTTCTTGTTGTCTCTCTGACAGGCCTCCCTCCCCACCGCCAAGCTGTCCCACTGAGATAAGCCGGCTGGCATTTTCATCATTCCGGCCATACTGATTGGACCATTATCATAAGAAAGAGGCTGAGAATCCAGGAGGCCTTCCCCCCTGGACGCTGATTCATGTTCAAAATTGGGATTAGCAATCTCGAACCCTCAAATCCCCTCAAACAAGGCAGGGCTGAGCAGGCAAATGAAGCACGCATTCAGGATGATAACGGAGAAGACTCTCATTGCACAGCGGATAGTCGGATGGATGGAGTGTGAATCCTTAGTGGGAAAACCTCAGAGAAAGCAAGAGTAAAACTTGTTATTCAAACTTCCCTACAAATGCACTTAAACCTTTCACACTATAGCTGTGTATGAAAAAACGGACTAATTTCTTTGCCAAATATAATTAAGTGTTGGCGCTGGAGTATTTCCTTCCAAACACAAATATAATTCAGGTCACAAACTGGAAGGAGAAACCTTTCCAACCTACTTCAGTTTTTCCAGAAGTCACAAATTCAAACATTTGTGGTTTCAGCTCAAATTTAAGAACCTTTTTTCTAAATCCGTTGGGACCTACAGCGGTTACTGTGCTTCATGTGGCTCACTTGTTCCAGAATGAATAACGGCATACTGTGGTTTTAGTGCCGTGGCTGCTGGCAGGGAGGCACTTGAGATCACCTGAATATCAATTCTCATTCATCATTTCTTGTTTTTATTTCTAGAAAATGAAAGGCTACTGTAGTAGGGCATTGAACCTTTAAAGAAGTTATAATACTTGGGATTTTTCTCTCTATCCAACCTAATTGAATTGTGTTTTCATTTTTGCAGTACTCTTTCAATATATTAGTATTCCGTAATATATTTTTCTGTAGATTATTTCATTGCTACTGGCCACCTTTCTCAGGATATTGATATTGCATACCCACACACAGGGAATTTAGAGAAAACAATATAGCCTGATGGAGTTTGCTGCTCAAGGTTTGCTGCCTCTAGTGATCAATACGTGTCATTTCAGACAAACTCCAGAACCTGTACCGTTAAAACAGATTTACTGTTACAACCAGGCGGCAATATACGGTTCTGAAAAGTGAAGCCAATGGCCATCAGGGGGCGACTCCTCTGGTTGCAAAAATAAGTCTGGTTGTATAGAACTCTATGAAAAATGACCCTACTTCTTACTTGATTTATTACCTTGTAAACATGAGTTTATGGTTTCAGTCGCTAGTTTTAAATCTTCTTCCATACCACATGATGTTCATATAGTAAATTACGGTCCCACTTTAATCCTTTTCACAGTGTGTTTTTTTTTGGGTGAGTTCAAGTTAATTGGAACATTTTGGAGGCAAAAAATTGATTATTCAGCGTTCGGTTCCCCCCTCTCGTGTCACTTCTGGTTGCAAAAAAACAAGATGGCGACGGCCATAATACCGAACTGGAGGCTTCAAAATGGCAGCCTACAAACCAATGGGTGAAGTCACATCATGGGGACTACATCCACTTCTTATATAGAGTCTATGGTTCTTACCAGTAAGCATAGGGATTGGAAAATCAAGGAGGACTGGATATTTTATTGATTGCATTACTCATTTTTCAAAAGTAATTTTAGAATATTGTGTTTAATGATATGTTTAAACTAAGTTTAAATATATAGAACACAATATTGTGTTTAATGATATGTTTAAACTAAGTTTAAATATATAGAACACATTAAATCACATTTAGTTCATAGTGTAACCCCAGACTATACACTGCCTAGGCTGGATTCGATCTAAAGAAAATGGAAAAAAAGGTGAACCAGGGAGGGAAAATGGTGCGTGAGGAAGGGGAGATTTGTTGACGAGTCAAAACTTCAAATTAAAACTTATTTTTTGACACTTTTTTTCAGCCTCAACTCTCTCTTTCTCCCCAAACTCATCATAAAGCTTTAGAGATGTTTAATGACCCCTTCCTGATATTTCCCTTTCCAGTAAAACTGCCGCAGTAATAGTTTTTAAAGTGAAAGACACCTTATCAGTCACTACCGGTGTTTTTTATAAACCTGCTTTTTGTGCCGATTACAGAAGTGAACATCCGCTACACTGTGAGTCACACATCAAGGCCATGTTTTCACCTTCACTCGTTCAGTTTGTATTTTCAGAAGTATCAAAAATGACACACAGCGTAGCACAGTGACCTGGTAAACCTAACACAGCTATACAGTATATAAATCCAGACTCTCTATGCAAAACACTGTTTGAAGCGTGTTTTGTGATTTAGTACAATTGAAGGTGCTGAGAGAAGACTATATCACATCTGTTTGTAAGAGCAGGAGTCACGACAACATTCAGCTTTCAAGTTTTCTCTCTGTTTAGTCTGTGCTCGGTGTCATCTGACATTTGATCGCTCTCTCTGAATCTGTGTTTGAAAAAGAGAAAAAAGAGGGCTCTGAAAAGACTGGAGCGCCTTCTGTGTGAGGGAGTAGCGACTTAGCTTCAGAGGAAAGAATAGCTCGCACGAAAAGAATTGTCTTTTGATCTGCTGTGAATATATATCTCCTCGTGCGCTCTATATTTCCATTATTGAAGAATAAGTAGTTTGGTCTGTAATGCAAATAAGATAAATCCTAGCAAATGTCAGTAACATTCTCTCTAAAGATACTTGAGCAATGGGCTTGAGGATAACTAGGCCTCTTACAAAACGTACTCGCCTCTTCTTCCAATTCCACTCTCTGATACGAAAGCAAGGCCCTCTCCAGCTAGGTAAATGATAGATTATTTAAATTCCAGCCCATAACTCACACACAAGAAGGTTATGAATCTGAGAACATTGTAATTACACTCTCAGCGGGGGGGAGCTTTGGCTCATCAGCACCCACAGCTCCGAGGTTCAAAGTGAAACGATCCTTCGACCAGGTTCGTGAAAGGACAAACGCTGTGAGTTCCACGTGGCTGCATGACTTTCCGTTCCCCGTGGGGTCTGCAAAGTCATTCCAAGAAAGTTTGAAGAAACATTCCACTGCAGCATTATCATTTTTGTATTAATTACTCAACTTCATAGCATGTAATAGTGGGATGAAAACCCTTTCTCACTTGTTCGCCCTCAGGGAGAACAGAGGTTGTGAAAGTAGCCATTAAAGGAGACTGGAGACTCATTTGAACAACTAATAAAATGATAAAAGCTCAAACTACTTTTCAACCGATTCCACTACTTCAACTTCTTGTTTTATACTCAATATCAACATTAGTTTGGATATAAAGATGCAAGTGGAATCGTAGATATGAGTTTGTGATATTGTCGTGCTGTTGATGAGACTTGTTTCTCTTCCTTGATGGATGGAAACTAAAATTGGCAAAAGGAGTTTTTACAAATGCAGAGGGTTATTCTTGTTACTAGACCAGTCTGTCCCATTAACTCGCATATAACACAGATATCCAGCTTATTTGAATATATTCCTGCTTTACATTGTAGCCAGTAAATTAGAATGTACCCTAATTTAAGCCTCTATACTGTAGTGTACTGTATGAATTTCATTTGGATTATTTGGAGAAAAAACAATGTGATGCTGCTCTCATTTGTGCAGAAAGTCGATGTAAACAACGTCAAAACATTCAAACAAAGAGGTAGGAAATGCATTCAACATGTTTGTTAGACCTTGAAGGACACGTGTTTAGTGGGAGGATGTTGAATGCAAACAAATATTTCAGTGAAAGCGCCACAGTATGCCTTATCAAATTTTCAATTTCCAGCATCACGCAAGGTCAAAGCCATGGCGTCCATTAACTGTCCGTCAGAACGCCTCACAACAGGAAAAGATTTGATTTGAGATCTTCATTCTGCATCAGCAAAGCCAAGAGGAGAAATCAGAACTCAAAATTACAATATTGATTCCTCAGTTTTCAGCACATAATTAGTGCATTAGTCATTTTTTTTTTTTTGCCACCGCTGAGAAAATCCTGTTATTATTCACAATAATATGCTCATTAATTACATTAACTAATGCAGAGGCTTACAGCGTGGCGGTAATTAAAGCCAGAGCAGCAATATATGATTAACATTCAGCGGATGAAAATGACTATGATTATTCCCAGCGATGTTGAGTTCATTAAAAACCATGTAATCCAAAGGGGGATATCAATATGGGCTGATATTGTAAATGCAAATTAAATAAGGGAATGTGCTCAATTATAACACATAAAAAATGATTGTGGGTAGAGTTTAAACTCGGCGTACAAGCAATCATTTAGACAATTAACGTTTCATGATTATATAAAATAAAATAATAATTAAGTGTCTTGATTATCGATTTTTTATTTAAAATAATAATTACATATATGTTAAATACAGCTCATATGTGAGTGTTTCTATCACTGCAGTGCTATGACTGTATTTTAGTCTCACACTCGGCCCATACCAGCGTTTTTCTTTAAATCAATCCAGATGAGAGTTGTAGCCATAGCATACAGCAGCTGTTCTGTATTGGTGATTTATCATTTGATTAACTAGAACAAGGCGCCCTAACATATGGCAGTGCTGCTTTCAAGTACACTGGCACACTTAAAAATACATTAAACCAAAACGGTAAATAAGAAACACTTGGGTTTATTGTTTCACATTGTTCCTCGATCGGCATGGAAGTTAAATCTTCCTGCATTCCTCTTTTCATCGGACGCAGCTCCGTTGACTGAGAAGAAAGGGGATTTCACCTGATCCATATTAATGTGTTACGGTTTACGGGCAAAGCTTATCTTTTAATGTTTACCTCCCCCTCTTTTTGCAATCACATTAAGCAGCTCTGCAAGCTTCTGCATGATGTTTGCATTACAGTCGCACATAAGAAAGTATCAAGTGTGCAAGGATTAGACTTAAGTGAAGGTTAAACCCATACCTGGATCACATTAGACATGGCAAAGCAGCTGGCATCACATGGTGCACAGAGCCGTCATTAATACATTATAGCTTGTTCAAAGAGCAGGTGGAATATTTTCCAGTGTAGTTAAAAGAAACACAGACATATGGCATACAGGTGGATCATGATTGTGGTGGGTTTAGAAATATAAAAGAGAGCTTTATATATATATATATCTCTGGTTTCCTCGACAAAAAGACAGTGGGATTTTTCCATTCGATTTTAAATATTGCAGAAAAAAAGATCTTTAGCAAACACAAGTTGGATACAAGATACTCTTAAATAATAATTAAGAATTTTGGAGCTTAAATGCATGAATAAACAAACTACATTACAGTTGCATGACTTCAGCAGCACAACCTCTTACCTTCATGTGTTCAGCATGATGTCGTTTGGTCTCATTTAGCCACTTGTTTTTTAAGACACGTAAAAGCTTAGAAAGTCACAAGTTATATATCTACTGACGTATTTTATGTTGTAGAATAAATTGTTAAAATCTCTTGAGCTCACCTTAACCACAGAGCTCTATTCATTCATCGAACCAAAATTCCATCCAAAAAACCCCATTGACTTCGAGACGAGGGAGCCAGAAGTGAAAAAGTTTTTAAGACTCTTGCAGCACTCTAATAACGTATAAATAAGAGAATGGGATTTTAATTAAACTTAAAGCAAAATGAAGCTACTTATCCAATTTATTAATTGATTTTGGATCTGGTTGCAGTTTGGCAATGTATGTGCAAGATACAACATTTAGGTAGCAGCCTTCTCATTTTTCGTTGATGATTATTGTTGCTGTGTTGAAAATGACAATCTGTGGCAGATTATATGAGCTGTAGCTAATTCACATTAATTCCTTATGTAATTTACCCAATGGCCCAAATGAAACTTAACTGTAATTGTGTAGTTGATATGCCTTGTTTAGAGAAGGAACCACTGCTTTACGGAATGAGTAGAATAAGTGGTTTTGTAGTTCAACAATACTGACAGAGTGTTGGTTTTTATCTAGTAAAACAAACCCATTTCTAAATTAAGTTCCCCTACAATTAAGGACAAAAAGGATTCCTAAAAGATTTTGATTTGATACTACTGAACTGTAATATAATAAAATGCTTTAAAACCCCTAACAATATACGTGAATCATGTCTGTGTTGAAAATTAGCCACAAAAACAAAGGTTTTAATATACTATGATCTTAGAGCAATATCTATACCATTAATCAGTCTCCCCTGTACGTATGTCCACCCTCAGGGCTTTGAGATCCTACACATGCGTATTGATCCTCCTCCATCTCGACTTGTGCTGAATCAAAGCTTTGCCGCTGATGAGTGCAAGAGCATCCAATCACTTTTTTATGATCTCCCAGTTTTACCCTCCATTGTGTATTCACTGCTGCCCCACTTGGTAAAATCCTTGGTCCTCCTTCTTTCTTTCTGAATGGTGCCTGCACCACCTGGTCTCCATTCACTTATTGATTGCCGCAGGCTATGGTGATCATCTGGGTCCGGCTTGGTATTTAGCATTTATAATGCCTCTGCTCTTCAAAAGAGGCCTCTGTAGAACACCGTCAGCCTTCTCCACACCCCCCAAAAATATCTGCATGATCCTCCATCAGCATTCACAGGAGATCAAGTTAACCCACCAGAGAAAAGGCCAAGCTGCACACAAGGTTTCTCTACAGGGACTTCTTTCTTTATCATTATGATTATGTGTCAACACTATGCCCCTTGCCCTCTCTCCTTTTTTGGAGCCAGTCCATTTAGGTGTACCATAGTTATTCCTGCCTTCTCTCTTGACAGTTTGCATATCCAGAGTTGCCAATCAACCCTATGAAACTCTCTGCGGCCCTAATTTTCTTCCCATCCGCCAGAATCCATCACTCATGGCACAATGGGACAAAAGGGGGGTTGTACCGCTGGAGGGTAGTGGGTCTGTTGGGGAGGGTGGTGGATGAGGTGTATGGGGCAGGGTGTTACGGTGGAACTACCCCATTCTCTGGTGTTCCAGAGCCAGGCAGAAGGGTTAATGACCGGTTGAATGGGTTTCTGCCCCTTCTTCTGAGCTTGCGTTATAGCTGGAGATAGGGCTTCCATTGTTGCCTTGTGTCAAAGTGCACCGGGACAATGTGGACCCCAAAGTTCAGGGCTTACCTCTAAAGGCTCCAAAAGAACCCTATCAGTTTTTCATGTGCAATGGGGTGTGCTGGCACTCCAGGTCCGCTCAATGCTCTCTTTGATTCTGCTTTGGGTCGCAGGGACAAAGGAGGGAGAAAGTGTGTGTGTGTGTGTGTGTGTGTGTGTGTGTGTGTGTGTGTGTGTGTGTGTGTGTGTGTGTGTGTGTGTGTGTGTGTGTGTGGGAGGAGATGGGGGTTAGGGCAGACATCACTCTTTAACCTGGGCACTGTGGACACCAAACACAGCTGAACTCTGACAGTGGATCACACTGCTCTGTCCGCCTCCACTACCGCAGTGGGTTAACACATTTCTGCAAACTTGCGCTTTAGCTACTGAAGTCTCCTAGTCAAAGATGGATTCCATCAAAGACTGGCACCAAAATATGCTTAAACATGAAGCATGTTGGTCCTAAAGATCTGTGCCAAGATTAAAGATACTGTTTTAGTAGCATTAACACCAATTTAATGTGTTCCTTTTTTAAATCAGCCATAAATGGTCGTAACTTTTCCCCATATCCTTTCTATGAAGCCAGTTCTTAAAGGTTTCTGTAATGCTTTGATACACTGAAAGGTGTTCAGGCTCTTAGAAATAACAATCAATCTGCAGCCTTGGCTGTTTTTAATAAAAATCCGCATGGTAATAAATTTTAACACTGCAAGGCCCATTATTTCTAATTGGGCCCTAATTTGGCAAATATACATCATGAGTGACATGGGGGAGCTGAGGTTGTTAGACATTTAATGTAAAGGTGAGACTGAATAATTGAGGGTCTTTTTTCAGCTGATGCATTGTGGTCCCAACAGCCTAACACATTTTAAGCTGTTATCTTCTCATCTGGATATAAAGCCAACAGAACAGAACAGCCTGAGGGAATGCCCCTTTGTATGGCATGTACTTACTCGCAGGAGTTTTATTTCCAGTTAATGATCCTCATTTAGTTTTTCCTGCCCCCATCAACCACAGCGCGCTGACATTCCATGACGTCTCCGGCTCTGCCCTTTCATTTCTGATAAGTGCAAATTGTTCGCCCTGTTCCATGACCATGCCAAGTTTTCAGTGTTTTGACAGACACCGTTTTTACGAGCCATAGCGAAGATTGATGGGGCTCTAAACCCATTCAACTAGCATATGAATCTATGCAAACTCCCTTAAAATGAGTCTGTCTTTGGGTTGAGGTACAGGTGACGAGCACACACAATCCATCATCTATCAACCATAGTTATTTTTTTCTTTAACAAGTACGTTCATGGAAATTTATGTAGCTTTAACTTAAATGAGTAACACTCACTTTCAAGAGTAATTGCTGGTGAAGTGGGAATATTTTCTGGAAACAAAAGTGTATTGTGAGCTGCTGAACAAAGTAAGGGCTTTATAGTAGCTAATGTGGTTTACAATGTCTGATGTATTGCATATGAAAGCACTTTTCTTCTTTGCTCAAAGAGCACAGAAGACGGGGAAAAGGAGTGCAAAATTGTTAGCAAATGGTGTTAATTGAAGAATTATCCCATTAGGCCTAAACAATCTACCATTATCCTCTTCTTACTGGCAATTTGGTGAGCAAAGGGGTTTTGGTGAGAGGGAATATCTAATGCCATTGTCTCTCTTTTCATTCTACCATTACTTCTTTCTTGAAAAGAACCAGAAGCTTCATTGGAGTCACCAGCAGCTCCAATATCTCATCCTTTAATAGGCAAACGGCCCAATTATTTCCCTTCTTCCTGAGTTGCATGGCCTAATTGGTGCACAGGCTTTGGTAGCTATGCAAGGATAGACCCGAGGTGGAGGAGGAGGAGGAGGAGGAGGTGGAGGAGGAGGAATCTGTTGTGAGGACAGTCCTTTACAGTGAAAGTTTCCTGTGAATGGGGATTCCTCTTCCCCCTCCGCCCTGCTCCTCCTCATTCCCACTGGCAAAGACAAAGTGTTTTTACAACGGCTCGTTAATGACAGAATGAATGATTCGAAGGTACTTTGAAAGGAAGCTGAGTCTCATTGTTGAGCCACTGTCTCTAGTGGAAAGTTGGTTCATTTTGAGGTGATTGTTGTGGATTAGGGCACTCGTGGCCTTTCAGAGCGGGGGATAACCTCTTTCATTCTGCTTACTCGCATTAGCATCCAAATGTCCCGAATGTCCCCAAGTGATTTACTGCATTTCTTTAAAGAAATACACTGTTACTTACATTTGACTTGTGGTAACCTATCCTATAACGCTGTGGGTTATCGCATATTTAAAACCAGAGGATATCACCACCCTATCAATGTTTTAAATGCTAAACAAGTTTAAATTAGATGTGTTTTTGTGGGGTTTTTTAACGTGTAAATCTGATGACACTCTCAAGCCTTTAGATGCTTTTATGCTGACCTTCATTTTATTGTGTGACAGTTTTTGCATGAGAAATTCCTCTAGCTATCACCAAATTATGACCTATTCTTAATTTCAAAATCCTCTTACCTCACATGACCCCATTATTGCAGAGATATATCCAACCCCACATGCATACAAAATGTGCTTGTAATTCTCATATAAATAAAGTTGAATGATATGTGTTTAATGCAGTTTTTAATTAAGTTTAATCTCAGTCATCTACTGAATAAGTCATTTCAGGCCTGCTGTGCTGGTCTCTGACTATCAGTTCTACATTGTGCTACAAATTTGTCCTTGTTCGACTTCAGACAATGGTGTTTTTACCCCAAAGGGCCGAAGACTAAAGATCTAAACGAGGTAGAGTGACCTCTCCACGGTGGTTATCTCGGGGGTCATGACACGTGGAAGTGGGTCACAGCTGGTGCCCACGGCCAGATGAAGGAGCTGAGGTGACAGGACAGGAACCAAACAGCCCTGCTGTCCACCTGCCGCCTTCAGAACTCACCCTGGTACCAGGACGCTCCTGCTGGGCGGCACCATGGCAACCAAAGAGCTCCCCACTGATTGGCCAAGCTGTTTATAATTAGCACATCAGACAGCTTCATAGAGTCATTAGCATATAAAGAGGTGAGCCGAGGGCACGGAGGTGAGATCATTTGGGGCTTCCCCTGCAGTGCCCCTGGTCCTCCATAATGACCACCGAGCACCTTTACTTGGTCCCCGAACACGGACAACAAGGTGCTCGCTCTGTCAGTCATTTGTCACTACTGGCTGCGGGCTATGGCGGGTCACCAGGGAGGACGGGACAGCGTCTAGGAGGGTGTAGACGGAGCCCGTGGGACCAGCTGGGAGACAGTGCCCCGGGGCAGAGAGAGGGCAAAGAGTGCAACATCAGCAACATCGTCACATCACTTTCATCCTCATCATCACTCAGCCTCGTCTCCGACCTCCACTTCTCATTATCATGCTTATGCTCAATTCTCCCCTCCACATTTGCCACCTTTACCGTCTCCTCCTCCTGCTACATGTGTGGGCTCACAGAGACAGATGCCGAGCCACTGACCTCATATGAAACTGCCGTGGCAGGCTTACAGTTTAACCACTGTAACTCCGGTCCAAAGGTCAAACAGTAGGCGGTCAGTGGGCGGCAGAAGGATCAATTCTTATCATCAGTCTAAATGAGACGGGACATCATTAAAAGCTAGTTTCTGTTAATGAGAAGCCCTTCCCAGGGTCCCATTGCATTTACCATTAGCTCAATAGTGAATGAACCAAGAGCTCCCATTGATTCCACACAGCTGAACAACATGAGCAACATCAACAACTCCTGATCCTGTCAGTGACGATTCTCGCTGATTGTGAGGAGGGCTCATTAATAGAAGTTGCCGTGGTAAAAAAAATCTCACGCCCTTTGTTTTGCATGTCTTTTATTTTAAAAAGAAAGCATAACTTATGTCTATTTGTTATGGAAAGCTGGAAGGAATTTAAAGAAAGACAGCTACAAGCCAGGGAAAAAAAAAATTCTGATCCAAGCAAGCCAGAACATATGTGGTGCCAGAGGCAGTTTGAACTATTACACAAGCAGTACATCACGTATGGTACCACTGTCTGCTTTTCCTGTGGAGGAACGACCTCTACATATTGATTCTATCTCCTTCCCTTTCAGCAGTGATCTGCTGAAGGCCCAGAGTACTGTCAGCCTGTAGTACAGCGGCGCCGCCGTGGACCCGTTCTGTATGTGAGTGCATGCTCATTAAGAAGGATGTCCCTGTTTTAAATCCATTAAATCCAAGGTCAGAAAAGTTAAATGTATTTCAAATACCCTTTTTATCTGCTCTCCATTTCTATCTCATTTTTTAGTCACTGACTTTGAGCAATGACATAATATTTGCTGTCTGATGCCATCTTCTTCTGTCCGTCTGGGATCCTAATGATTTCTTTAATTACAAGGCTGGGAGCTGCAGCAGCCATGGAACAATAGGCCTCAGTGACTGCACCTCCCATAGTGCAATTAGCTCCGGATCCAACATCCTGCTGTGTCCTGCAGCTTTCACCTGAGCCTAACGACTCTGTAATCTGCTATCAATTATCACTCGCATCCCTGCCTCTCCTCCACTATCCCATCCTCTTTTCGCATTACACTGCAAAACTTCCTCATCGCTTCATTAACACCCCCCTTTTTTTTGCCCCTCATCCCTGTCTTATCCCTCAATCCATCCACTTCTTAAACATTTCACTCTGTTTTCACAGGGCCTTGTTTACTTCCTGTAGCAGGATCCTTCATCCTGAGTGCTGAGTCCACCCCAGGGCTCCACAGGGAACTCTTTCAAGTATTTCAAGTAGTCTAAAGCACTGAGCTCCCTCTTCACTGCTCTCTCTCTCTTTTGTCCGGATGATGTTATCCCCCCTCCCCGCTTATTTTTTCTTCTTTTTTTCTTTTACTCTGAGCGCTACACTGGCTAGCAAAGAAAGTATCATGTTCTCTCAAGGACACTTGTTTTCTATTTGGTGTGGAATGTTTCTCTTGACTCCTCACCCTTCACCAGAAGCTGTTTGCATATCTGAATACAGAAAGACCCTTTCAACTGGTCCATGTTAGCGGAGAGACGGACGAAACAGGAGGAATTCAAGAGGGAGAGGAGGATGTTTTTTGGAATAGTTACCATCAGGGAATAGTAACTATTAACATGCATAATATCCGTTTCCCAAAAGTACTTAATAGACCACAAAAGTAGAGGGCGACTTATTTTCAAAGTGCTTAGTGATGAGTTCTTTGTGAGAGAGTATTTAATCTCCCGTACCGCTGAATACGCTGTATGATAATCGTCAACGGTTACTACCCATTCCTACTCTTCAGTCTTATTTCCTCCCTCTCAAATCACCCCATCATTCATGCCTCCATTGTAGCGGTCCCCTTCATCACCCCTCCTCACAGTGACCCCTCAGAGTGAAGGAGGAAGCTTCCAGATGGTTTAGCGCTTGTCAGGGTGACTTCGGTGACCCCAGATGTTGTCCAGATGCAGGTCAACAGCGGGTGCAGGACGCTGTCCAAGTGACTTACAGCTTTGTGTAAAAAGCCACTGCGGACGGAAAGGAGAGAGGGTAAACCCTAAACTCCACCTTGCAGAATGAACCAAAGAGGCATGAAATGCCTTGAAGATTGAGCTCTTTATTATTGTGTTTAGTTTTCCTCTAATGTTGTGGCAGCTCGTCTTTGACAAAGTTGACACGTTAGTCGTACGGTTGTCACCAGAGGCTCTGGTCTGGATCAGTGGAAAGCATAAAGCGGCAACTTAAGTTTCCAAATGTTGCTGAATTATGGCTCCCTGCCAGTAAAGGAAAACACTGCTGCAAATGTTAACACCTCCAGTGTGTTTCAGCTCTGGTTGCACTTTGCTGTATTGGGCACTCTTGCCAAATATTGTGGACCATTAACTTTTGATGCAGAGCAAATTAACTTTCTTTTTGCGAGCACTACGGAGGAGCCCAAAGTCACTTTCACGTATGAGTATGATTAAGCAGAATGTAATCAGTTTTTGTTTGGCCATCTATTCAACATGACTGCTGAATCTCCCAGTGAAGCACAATTAGCTCCAAGTGAAGTGATCAAATGACGCATAAAAAGGACTGACGCCCAGGGAGCGAGTGCAGAGGGGCAGAAGAAATCGGCAGCCGTGTGCAATGTACTTTGCTTTAAAACACTTTATGTGCTTATGTTTTTCTTTCCTAATTAACCAGGGTTGTTTCAATGGTCCCAGAGCACCCAGTGACTGGACTAATAGGAATAAAGGCTCTCTAATGGACTGAGGGCCGACTATATTATTTTGCCCTTCAAACTGCCCCCCCAACCAAGCCACGGCCCATTCCTTAAACAACAGCCGTAAAAGCCAATGAACCAGAGGAATATGTTTGCCATATGGCCTTTGATTGTTAGGGGGGGAAATAGAAGGAGAAAGCAAGAAAGCATAAAGGGGCTGAGTGGTGTGTGTGTTGAGGGGGGGGTGTCCTCAAAATTCCCAATGCTGCATGTGGCTACGGCGAAAGGGGTGAGTGGTGGCAGTGTGAACATTATCCAGACGTACGTGCGTGTGATTTACAGCGCTGAACTGCGAGTGCAACAGAGTTTCTAGGGACGAAGGGTGAGGGGTTGCACTCAGGCTCTGAGGGGTCAGGCCAACAGGGGGCTACACAAACCCACCGTGCACACACACACACACATATACATGCAGACATATATCTGACTGTGGCCCATCAACATGTCTGTTTGATAAATGATTCTCTGCAAGATTTTTTATATCAGAAAAATTAAACATGTGCAACTGCTATCTTCATTTTAACCCGAGTGGTATAACATTACAGCGAGTAAACCAGTACTTTAGTATGCTTTGTGTATAATCTGGATGGGATTAAAATGCTATAAAACAAAGCCATCAATATGAATCTTGAATTTAACCATGCAGATTTTTTGCATTTGAAACTGCCTTGTGTTTTAAATCACTAATGTCGGCTAGGTTTATCATCTGAAAAATAAAGAAAACATGAAAATAAGAATACAATCAATATAAGGAGGGTGAAACTACGATTTAAATTCCATTTTAAACAAGAACAACTGATTATTTATTCATTCACTTACTTAGATGGTGCATAGTCAGTAGAAATTTGCATTTTCTCAATGTTTTCAGAGTCATTGCAGGAGATAATTCACTTTAATTTCACTTTGTGGTGAATATAGTGACTTTGCTGCAGCAGGAAACACAGCACTTTCTTGATGGCGTTAGTATAAAATCATAAATGTCATGGGGTTGGATGAGCAGAATATACTGTATATTGGATTTGGCTTCAGAGAGTTCAATTTTAATGTGATGTTGTGTGAAGCTTGTGTATACACATACAGTACACTATATCGTTTCTCTTTGTTCTGTCTCTATGCATAATGCAGTATGGGATACCCGATGGATCTCCATGCCGCTGCGTCCTGTCTTATCTTCCCCCTCGGCCCAGCTCCTTTGTCCTGGGATTCTACAGCTTTCCCCCTGCTAACATGAGCACTTACCAGCCCTGACAGTCCCGTTGCTATCAGCCCGGGTCTGCTATCTTCTCACGGGCCGTAGCTGACACTCCATTGAGAGAAGATTACAGCATTCGACTTTGTTCTGCTAATCACCCTGTCTCTACTCCATGTACATTAATGGTGATTTTTTTTTTTCAGGCTGTGCAAAAGCTGGGAAAGTAGCTGACTAATTAGGTTTACTAATCACACTTTCATTAGCATTTAGGTCTGAATTTCTAAGGACAGGAAGATTCTTTTTTTTTTTTCCTTTTTCAAGATTTATTTTTGGTTCTGCTCAATAATTCAAAAGGAGTGAGTGATATCATAATCAGGAATTGAATACGCACTTTTCAGAGCTGTAAATAAATCATTTGGGTATTCATCTCAAGAGTTCTAGGACGGGCTTTGTTTAGTCACTGCAGAAGAGACCTGATGCTCTCACACACACCGTCCAGATAGTGGCAGCAAAGCTCGTTCTTGACTCTGAGACAAATTTATCATCAACAGGATATCTTATTATGGACATTTAATTAGAGTCTTTTTAGTATATTCAATCTTGTTAATAATATCAATAGGAGTGTTCAGAATCTGTAGTGTCTCCTGTAGCTGGAGGCCTGCGTGGCGTTGTGCTGGCCCATGCAGAAGAGGTGCACACTGAGAGGGATTTGATCTTCCAATTCTTTGTCATCCCAGAACTGTACCTCATATAGCTGTCTGCTTCTGCTCCATCCCAGCTGATTTAGAGCCTGTTGCCCTCGACGATAGGCAGAGAACTTGCTGCGCTCGGATGTCGAGTCCAACGTTGTGGTTGCTTAATGTTATTACGCGTCTCCGTCAATCTCTGCTGCATGCACGTGTGCACATGCAGTGAGACGGATCGATCGTTAAAAAAAGGTATCTACGTAACCCCCCCAATGAATGAAGGGCTCTCAACGTTTAAGATGCAGCACAGCTCCAAATAACTTGGCTGCTGCGTACTCCATTCCCATAGGAGGTCCTGTTATAGCCGGGGGGGGAATTTACGAGGCTTCATCGACACCATTCAGAGCTTTTTACTGCCGCCCATCCAACCAGTATGAAAATTTACTGGACCTCAGGAGAGCCATCTGTGTGTCTGTGCGTCTGCAGAGATTAAAAAGCCGCCTTGTCCACTCTGCTGCACGCCAGGCCAGAAACTTCCCCGTCGACTCCAGCTTGCAAGTTTTGCAACCATTTCTCTGTTCTCTGTGTGTGTGTTGGCGAGAGGATAAAATGCTATAATTACGATGGCACATTGCCCTGTGTTATTCGCTCCATATAGAGCTGAGAGATTCCTGTAGCGCCCCTTTTAGAGCGGGTTTCATTGAAATGGGAATCCAGACGGTGCAGGCACATGCTTTGACTGTCTCATGCTGGTCATGAGTGTTCATTTATGCAGCAGCACATATGAGCCACACTGCGGATGTCCTGCTGTCTAAGCCTGAAAATCATTGATCTTCTAAGAAATCCTCCTGTGTTACAAGTGCCACCTCAGTTTCGTGATTCACAGAGGGAGCCATATTGTTGGCTATGATATGTTCCCTGATGCTCCCCAGCTATAAAAGGTGCACTCACTGGTGTTTAAGTCATCACTCAACCACATTCAGAGACTGAGAGGCACACTTCCACACCACTGACTTCCTCTAAATCTCCCACAAAAGCTCCCGTCCGGCGCACTGCTTCATCTTCGCCGCTCTTTCATTGCCGATAAAATGATTAGGCCCTCAGTGCGAGAGCATGTTGGTGGAAGTGATGTTGATGTATGGGCAGAAGCTGAAGTTGATTTAGTCCCTCGACTGCATCAGCTGCCAATCTCTGCTTTATCCCCTGAGCATGATGGACGCCCTCAGGGGTCAAGGGTCAGGTATGCGTGGCCCTGACCGTGGCGCAGTCTTGACCTTGGGAACGGGTTGGTATGGTGGGTACGAGCAAGTGTTGTGTCTGTTGTTTCACATGACAAATGAATGGCTGTGTCATTGGGGGACAAAAAAAAACACTCTGTGTCCACTTTGACCCTCCAGGGCCCCAGGGAGAGGTAGCGCCCAAATCTGCATTAAGGGTTACGGCTCGGCCCTCAGCGGCCAGGGATCATGTTCCTAAATAACCTCCAGACACCCTCAGGGATTCATGGACCCACTCAGGCAGGAGTACACCTTGGATCAGGGTCAGCTTTGATGGGGTATAGGCATGGTATTGTGTAGTGTTGGAATCGAGGGCGGGACTGAATGTGTGTGTGCGTCCACATGTTATCCAAATGCTCGCGTGTGAACATGCATGTGCGTTTATGCCCTTGCTAAAGTGTAAGAGGTCAGATCTCCGTGTGATCCGACGGGCTAATCTAAATCTAATCTTAGCCAGCTGCACGTCCTCGGCCCCTTCATCGCCATCTCCCTCTCCCTTTTTTCTCCAGCTGAGGGAGAAGATTATTAAAGCTACAAATTACCGAGACCCAGAGGTTCCCTCCGCTGGTGGTGATGGCAAGCAGATGGCAGCAGAACTAGGAGAGACCGAGCACCCCCCCCTCTCCAGCCCCAGCCCCCCGCATAAAGTGCCATTTGCATTTCATGAGCCTTAATTGCGTCTGTTGCCCTCCTCCCCACCGGCTCTGCGATTTTGTGCCTGTCACTGTGCACCCCTGCACCCTTGGAGGAGCTGTGATAGATTAAGGTGGACCTTCTGTTTGCACCCCCTTCAATGTGTTCTCAGAAATTAGAAAATATTATCTCCCAGTAGGCTCAAAGAAAGAAATAAAGTGGGGGGTGGGGGGATGCAGAACTTGATAGTGACATTGTGTGGGATGAGACGAGACAGGGGGAGTTTTTTAAGGCATTAATGGGAAAAGTGATTGTTTTAAAAGCATGTCCTTGACCCAGTGATGGCAGAACAATGATGTGTGGAACCCCCAGACACCCATTAAGCACTAAGGTAATAATGCGTATCAATCAATAGATACAGATTTTATGCTTTTCTTCTTTTTAAGTCATTCTTTTGCTATTTTCACACATGTGCTGATGGACTCTGCAACTGTATGCAGAAATACTGCTTGGGAAATACTGTTGGAAGGCAGGTTTTCATGATGTTAAAAACCAGGTGGTGGTTAAATCAAATGAATGTTTATCTGTCATCATAACAATGCCACAATGACAGGGGACGGGACGGTTCTTTGCAGGCTGGTTTAGGTTGTGGATGGCGTGATGAATATGTCTGGAGTCTGTCTGCTTTGTTACCACCGCCGCAAGTTTGTAGTCGCTGTATTTGTGTCTGCGTGTAGATGCACATATAGGAGTACGAGTGTGGAAGTGGTTCACTCAGTTTAGAAATGTCTGGATTTTTATAGAGCAGGTGAAGGTGCGTACATATTAAAGAGACAGGAGTACATCTCGGGGTGCTTTCGTAGTGCATTTCACTAGTATTTGGGTATAAATTCAGAGTAAATCAGATGCAAGAATGACAGATGTATACCACATTTTCTGCACATTGGCCAGTTGGTGAAAACTCTCAGTAAACAACAACATTCAAATTATATTTTTTTTTATTATTTGTAAGTTAAAGCAAAGCATTGCTGAAAGGCTAAAAACAACAAGATGTTCTTTTACAACAGTTCCACCCTCTTCTGCACCCCATTCTTTATTATGTAGAAACACAGCGACGTTGTTGTGTTTTGTCTGAATTTATCAAATCATTCATCAAATGTAGAAGATTCTTTGTTCTCCACCTTTACCTCTAATGATGTGTTGTGCCATAAAAGCCTTCATAATGGCTCTGGAGGAGGAGCATCCATTAGACTGACTGAAGGGTAATAGAGAGTAGGAGGAATCACCTCTCTCTATCACATGCATGCATACTAATGGAACGGGGTATCCACCCTCGCAAACAAGCTGAGTTCTAGACAATGTTTAATGATATATATAGAATTAATGAGGTCTAGCACATTTTAATAAGAAAGAATTATCTGCTGAGCCCAAGGGAGACATTGAGTCTTTTCACTCTCTCCAGAATATCACAGTCAATAGTAGATGTAGCTGTAGTGTTCATATTTTACCACATAGGGGCAGTGTTTGCCAACTAAGTGTGGTGCAAAAATGGTGTTGCTGTTACCATATGCGTCCAGCAGGTGGCGGTATTGCACAGTACATGATAAACTACCTACATTTTATATAGATATATTTATATTTATATATATTTATGTATATATATATATATTTATATATTTATTTATATTTATATTTATATATAAATGTATATTTAGATCAAATTAAAATAGAAAATAAAGATTTTATGGATGGAATTATACTTGTTTGGCCCAAATTCTTTTGCACATACAGACATGTCAGACAGTCAAAGCTACATTAACGCACACAAACACGCAGACCGGAATGCAGTGTCCCCGTTTCACCCATTGCTAGTATGTCAGAGAGGGAGGCAGTGGGAGGCGGTGACCTCTCAGGCCCGCAATGTGAATCCTCCATCTGAGAGTACTTTCATTGCTGGAGATTTAAGTCCCTATCATCAGCTCAGTGCCGTAGCACTGGTTACGGACTGGCTGTTGTCTTTAAAAGGAATAGATATCATCACAAACCGTGATCTGTTAGCACAGGCCGTGTGTCTGATGAGTCCTCCGTCACTATAACAGGGAGGATTTGCCTCTCCAAACATGGATTGTGTTTGACACATGTGTAGTGTTATCAAAAGACACGAAACAAGCTCCATCGTGGTGGTAAGAAACATCCTTTAATGATTTAAACTCAAAGTAGCTTTGGTAATATCAAGAGCATTTGGAAGTTTAGGTGTAAACATGGCGTAGACAATTGAACTCTGTCGCTTTGCACAAAATAGTAGGGCAGTTGTCATTAGAGGCAATCTCTTCTAACTGAACCCCGATAATGAGCATCATGCTAAAACAAAAAAACACAGCAGACTAGTTAGTGAAATCTCTGAATTAAATACTTTAATTCCAACCACAACATAGCTCTGTTTTGGAAGCATATCACAGGAGCTGTCAAGCGGAGGACAGACCCTTGCTTACAGTGTTCAAGACACGTTCAAGTCCTCCTATTTCTGATGCTGAGAGAGACACCGATGACACTGAAACACTAGCTGCATGTTCTGAATGACTGGCGTCGGGTGCCAACCGCCGTGCCTTCGCCCCCAGTGTGTGTAACACAAGTCACATAACGGCATTTGCAACCACATGCACAAGGCCGCCTATTTGAGTATGATGGCACACTGTAAGCTAGACTTGCTCTGCTGTAGACTGCATACAGGTATTTTACATGCTGCACGCTGGGGTTCAGTCTGACATCTTTGCATAGCATAGTTAACATGCAATCACAACAGATTCATCGCCACGAGTGGTTCAGAATTCACTTTCACTGTAATGTCTATTCCCATCTACTGGCAGTGTTCCCCCACATGATGCTTTTGCAGCCCAAAGATATATATATATATATATATATATATATATATATATATATATATATATATATATATATATATATATATATATATGTATGATTCAGAGTTTAGAGACAGACAGCTGAGAAAAAGTACTAGAGATTCTGCATGCATCAAGTGTTAGCATGAATCCAGTCCCTTGTAACAGTGGAATACACAGTATTAGATAACGTGAAAGTAAGTTTTATTGAGTAAGTGAGTGTTTTAGGCTACATTCTCATCACCATCTGTTATGCCGCAAAACGTGAAAAGCTTATTACACAGTAGAAGGGAGAAATGTATGCAGAAGTCATCGGGCAGAGACGGCAGCATGTCAAACTTCAAGTATGTGAAACAGACATTTGTATCGTCACTGCAAACCTCTCTGTCCTTTTCATCACATATAGAGTTAATAATACATATGTTTTTCCTATCATCTGGTTATTTTCTTATATGGCTTCAACTCAGTGGCGTTTCTTTCTTTCTAGTAATATCAAATGTATACTTCTTTTTAAGGCTATAATGCCCCACATTGTTATTTTCTTGATAGTATTCTACTTAAAAGGCAATTTGGCTTCTTGAGGCTTTAACAACCGGGTGAACACAAACATCAGAATTAGGGTACAATTAAGGCAAACAGAGCGAAAATAAAGCCAATATGAATTAATCTCACTGTAATCCAACTCTTCACAAACTCGCAGAATAATACTGACATTCTATTTGGATTTCATCAGTGCACCACCCCAAACTCAGTTATTCATTTTACAGTAGCTGATGAACAAAAAGAGAAATCAGACACTGCAACGTGAAATAGACTGTGTTCCCCTAAAGAAGCAGTCAGGCACTGTATGAACAGGTGTACCGCCGTCTGATTCCCACTTTAATGAATGGCTGTTTGACTCTAAAACAAGAACAAGGTAACTCTGTTGTAAATGATTGCTATCAGTAATAGGAATGATAAATACATAGCACCATCTTTTGTTGAAAATAAGAAATAGAAAAATATTGAGGAAAAAAAAAAACACTGAAACTTTAAAATTCAAAAAATAGAAAAAAGGACCAAATCTATATTTCCTGGCTATGCTACATCCAGGGATGTTACCACTCTTTTTGTAAAGCAAGCCCATCAAAAAATCTCTCTTCTTCTAACCCTTCTATTTCTATACATGCACTTTGGTTAAAATACTTGAAGTAACCTTTTTTGCTTCTTTTGTTTATTTATATAATTCTTTGGCAATTACCAAAACAAAAAAAAGGCAACAAAAATAGGGAAACACAACAAAAAAGCATCTAATTATTTCATCATTACAAACAAACATTGAGGCACTTAATCAGCTAAAACAAAGCTCATACACGTATCCATTGACAGAGCAACACAACAACTATGTACATATATGTAAAAAGTGTTATAAATAGGTTTTAAACCATAGATACTATATACATCTTTTAACTGAGACAGTATTGGTTGTTTTGTGTTGGTTTGCTTGTTGATTTTTGGTATTACCTCCCCTCCCCCCCCTCGCTGTGATCTCGGTGTGTTGGCCTCGTGGCTTCAGGGACCATTGGTACTAAGGCATTTTTTATTTACTTCAGAGTGGGACTGATGACACTCGCAGTCGGGCAGGGGGTTACTGGGAACACTGGGATGGAGTGGCGGGCTCATTCTCGCTTCCTCAAGATGACATAGATGAGTCCGCTGATCAGCGCCAGAGGGAAGGCCACCCACGCCAGGATGTAGGAGTAGCCGAAGCCGTCCGTGCCCGGCACCCACTGCGGACTCATCACCGTGTAGATGATGGCTCCGCTCATCACGAACAAACCTGCAGGGGGGGGGACAAGCGGAAAACACTGAACAATGCTGGCCATCATCTTGTTCAATTATCAGATCATGTTTCTGTGCGGTGTTGTGCTCTGGGCTGAACGCTGTCTGGCAGAGGAGGCGAGCAAGTCAGTGTTTCCCAGAAGGCATCCCTCTGCACCACATCACGGCGTCTCGGGCGTATTGATCTCGGAGCCAGACTCTCCTGCTCCGCCCGCCTCCCCTCCCAGTCCGACATGGCGCTATGTGTTTGTCAGCGACTCGCACCGCCGGCCTTCCTGACATTTTTTAACCGGCGCTGCTGGCAGTGTGCCCAGTGTCATAACTGTTTGGCTGAGTGGGCACCTGGGTGCTAGGCAATGCGCTGGCACAGTATAGAAAGGCCAACCTGGGACGTTGGAAAGGGCTGCCAAGCGAGGGCACAATGGGCAGTGGAGCCGCTCTCTGGCCAAAGGGCACGGAGTACAATGGCTGAGTGGAGCATTAAACCATTAGTAACTGGCTCAGACTCTCCTAATCTAATTCTCTGCCACAGTAGATGCAGTGGGATCGTCTGCTACGCTTTATCTTTGTAGGAGGAGGATTTGTGTGAGTGGTGCTGTGCTAATCAGAGAAGTGCCAAAAAGATTAGTCTTTTAGTTGATTTTCAGCTAGTTGTTTGTCAAGCAAAAATACTGAAAATCATGTTTACAACTTCTCAAAAGTGAGGTTTTGCTGCATTTCTCTCTGCTTTACAATATTGTCAATTGAATGCCTTTTGGTTTGGACTTTAGGGACCACGAAACAAGTCATTTTCATCTTTGAGGACTTGATCTAAGATTTATAAATAGTAAGAATGCACCCCTAAACTTTAGGGGATCCAATAAGAATCCCTTTATACATTTTGTGCTGATGATAGCCGAAACTAGTATTATAATGTCTTTTTCTGATCTGGATGGATTTGTGCAGAAGTGTCAAAGTGGGGATTGAACTTACTGGCAAGGATCTGGAAGGTTCCAGTGAGGAAGAAGCGTCCGCCCTTCTGCAAAGTGAAGAGCTGGCAGAAGAAGAGGAAGAGAGACAGGCAGCTGAAGATGATGGATAGGATCATGAGGGCCTGGACCGCCTGAATCCATTCTGGAGAAGGGAGGGAGGAGAGAAAAAGAAGGAGAGTGTTATCATCATTATCCAAAGCATCATTTATATGTAGCATTGACTTAATGAGCTCACGTGAAGGAAACAAATGAAGAAAACAAATCCCAAAAGCTTGCTGCTCTTGTCCCGGCTGAATTGAAGCATCCTCTGCAGAGAACGTAATGTTTTCTTCTGGGAACGTGTAATGGATCCTTAACAATGAAACCTAGGTATCCTGTTCCTAAAAGCTCTGCACGCCCCTCACTGCAGGACCTATGCCTAAATGTACCACATCGATCTCTACTGCTAGTCCTCCAAGGCCAGGATGCGAGAGGCCCATTAACCCATTAGACACCTGTATTGACGTCAGAAGGCCATCTTATCTTTGCTTTCTATGTGTGAGCGTGGTCGTGTGTTTGTGTGTTTGCTTCGTTCGTTCCACCATGCCAGGAATCCCTGGATTTTGAAACAGGGTCTATTTCTTGTCCGAGGGTTATCCGTGCTGCCTCCCTGCCCTCTAGAGTTTCCTGAGCTCTCGTTCTTTCCCTCTCTGCATCTATAGAACTTTTCTCTTTCGCCGTGTCTGCTGATACTGTTGTGTTTAAGGACCTTAAAGTTTTGCGTTTGCTGCCACTGCATAGTTCCATCCATTTGCGTCTGTCCTATCCATAGCATCAGCAAATATTCCAGACAAGCCTATAAAAAAAGTGGGATTTCACCATTGCTCCATTTGTTTGCACGCCACTGCTGAACTCTGACATTCAAATCTCTAATGTGATTCCTCCAACGTTCTCAAGCATCTGCGGTTTATTGATTCTCTTGCATTATGTGAATGTTGTGGGTTTAATGGAGGGGCCACTTGTTGGGGGGGAAGCATGATGCATAATTTATTACCGCTCATGCAACAAAAAGGGTGATAAAGTAATCTGTTGGCTTACTTTGTGTGATGATATGACTTTGAGCGACCACGTTTGAACGCCACAGACTTAAATGAAAACACTCTGCAGTTATGACTCTACTGTCTGTGGACATTCACTTACAATCATGCAGTTTTCCTGGAGAAGCAGTGATATAGATTTAAAGGGATCCTGTTTCCTGACTTATTGCACAGCGTTACCAGGACGGAGTCAGGTTACCTACGATAACAGACAGTTTGTCCTGATGATCATTGGCTGGGGAGGGGATGAGATATGGGAGGAAACATGACACGCTGCAAATCCTCCATCCACAAAATACAGCCAGAGCAACAATTAGATTCCATTATGATGATCCTGTTTGCAGATATATGCGTAATAACACTGTGAGAAACGGGTGAAATGTTCCATCGCTTCCCTATGAATAGTGCTGCCCTATAAATACCCACAATACATCACTGCTTTCTGATAAACATGCATCTTGTCCTCCTTCCTTCCTTCACTGACCATTAGTAGGAAACAGTGACATGGGGCTTTTCCTAGAATGAGGCGTGGTTCAGGGATCAGAATATCACTGAAATGCAAGTATGACTCATATTCAGAAATGTATTTGAATGCCGTGGTTTACTGTTGTGGTATTACAATGCTTCTACTGTAGCCTTTCACTCGAAAACCAAACGGGAAACTAACTGTTGAAGTTCTCTGCCTTCTATTCTGAGACCCAACAACCAACTGTGCTGAAAATAGAAAGAAAAAAAATGCTGAAGTATTTACTTCACTGTGTTTATGTTTCGTAGGCCAGCCTAGGGGCAGAACACATTCTTCCTCGATAGCTAATTTTAGAGTGAGTAAATTCTATGAAGTAATTTTCCCTGCTGTAAGGAAGTGGCATTTAACTGGAGCCCGGCATGTGATAACTGTGACATGAGTATCTCTCACTGGGGCATCGTCAAAAACCAAATGGAGCCAATATTGAATAACCAAGGCAACCAAAGGGTAACTCAGAAATGCCCTCCAATAACCACGATGACCGTGATTATGATTCCCTTCAGAAGGAACTTGATTGTTCAGCAAAGCTTCAAAAGGCTCCATTGAACGCAAGAATTGGCCCCCCACGTGAGAACGGCCCCGCTATCTTCCATCTCCCAAAGCCAGAGCACAGACGCGCGCCCTCTTAGATAAACACTGTGCATCAGTGCTCCAATGAAAGCAAGTCAAACAGAGCGGCTGCGCCCATGGAGCTACCTGGCAGAGCGTGCAGGCGCTGCAGCCCCGCACAAAACACACACTGGCTCATTCTAGACCAATGACATCACCCGGCAGCTCCTGCACCACTGTGACGGCACATTTAGAAGCAAAACAGAGAGCTGCTCAACATTGATCTCACATGGACTTGTTGCCATATTCTTCATACTAGGACAATGGGAATGTTATGAGGGAGGGGTCTTTAAAAATAGTGAAATCTCTATATCCACAAATATCTAGTAGAGGTGGCTGTCTTAATAAATCTGTAACGCTGCAGCTGCTGCCTTAAATTGTCCAGATGATCCCTGCAAACTAACACTGGACCGTATGATAGGACCCTGGGCGTGACCCGCCATGAGGATGCCATGTTCTGCATGAGGGAGTCCAAGGTCTCCCTCGCTTTCCGACACTCTGTCACAGGCATGCACACATATACATAGACCAGACACTTTAAATACTCTCTGCAGCCCCACCCTGATCCTCCACAACTCCCAAGCTCCCGTCACTGTGGACTCCCCTAACACGGGACCTGAATATGGACATCGCACCATGACTATTTATACAGCTGCAGCCTATCAGCTAGCAGTTCCAAACAGCACTGCCACATTCTCTGCCCTAGATGGCACCAGAGTCCCAGAGGAGCCGTGACACACCCACATCATCAACATGGTGAATGTTACATTTCAGCAAGTCATTTTACAAAGTTCAAGTCCCTCATTAATATCAGTGTGGGGGCTTTAAACCGGTTTCAATGCTGCCAAGCCTTCAGTTGAGAACATTTTGCTCAAAGCAAACATGAAAAAGGAGAAAATCCTGAGATGTATCACAGCTCAACAGCAGAGCAGTGATTCAAATGTCCAATATTAGCAAATGTATTCTAAATACATAGCTGTTTTAAAAGGAAAAGAGTAAAACATCAGGCAGGGCTCTTACCTCCAGCTGTTGCCGGGTCACAGTGGTATCCTCCGTTGGCAGTAGAGCAGTTTATCCAGAGGTCTGAGGTGCCTGTTTCACCTGTCGTCCATACCTGGTGTCAACAACATACAACTTGGTCAGTAATGTGTGGAGAGCAGCACCAAATGAATGAGGAAAAAAAATTGCACTGTCATTTGGAAATTCCTAAAACAAAAGGAATAATGCTATATATTTCTTCCTGTTAGTATATTATGCCATTAATCTGTAACAGGCGGTATTTAGTCAATTAATATTGATATTTAACGCTTAATTGATCTGAACATAGACACAATAAGAAGCATAAGGACAGTTTTACTCACGCTGACAATAGTTGACACAAACAGGAGAACCAGACCAGCGACGTGCAGGAGGACGATTCCCAGTAGTAGGAGCAGCATCTTCTCTGTCGATCTGGGCAGTAATGAGAAGAGGAGACGGTCTCTGTGAGTATGTGAGTGTGTGTGTGTGTGTGTGTGTGTGTGTGTGTGTGTGTGTGTGTGTGTGTGTGTGTGTGTGTGTGTGTGTGTGTGTGTGTGTGTGTGTGGATTGGAGGGACATGGGTGTGTCGCTGCAGCCCTTTAGAGAAACTTCATCGCATGGCAGCATGTACATTAACAATAACACAACCACATGACAGATAGTCATTGATAATATCCTATAGGTGGGACAAATGTTTAAGTTTAAGTTTAAGTTTGAAAGGTTTCAACTTTAATTCTGATCTTGGACACGTTTTTAGTTTTTCTTTTATCTAACAAACTCAAAAGTGCTTGAAAAGCTTGACTCTTTCCAAATTGCGTTGTGCTTGATTCATCTACAAAATGGAAACAATTTGAGGACAGTATATTAAGAAAAAGCAATAACAACAACTTAAAATAAGGTAGCAAAGTAAAATCTAAGTATTATTGAAGTGTATTCATCAGATAAAATGAATTCTCAGCGGTGACAGCTCAGCTCAGCCCTCTGGTATCCCAGAGAAAAGCGCGTTTCCTCCTTGGATCCGCCAGAATATGAGAAAGTATATGAGAAAGTTATCAAAGTCCACTTACTGAGAGCGGTGAGCTTGTATTTCCAACAAAAAAAAAGAGTTTCAGGCTGGTAAGAAGCAAAAGCAAGTTGTCCCAAAAGGTAGTCCCTCAGTTCTAAGAGTCGCTCTCAGACTAGATTGATGCTGACGTGCTGTTATAAAGTCTCTCATTATGGAGAACAACGCCCAGCCTGCGTCTCTGCGTCATGGAGTGACCCTCTGGTCCACGGCCAGGGTTCCCAATATAGACGTAATAACGCACTGGTTGCGTTGGTTCATAACTCACTGTATGAGGAGTGAGTTGTCAGATCATTGTTTGGCTGTCGTGGTAACTGAAAGCAGCTATCTACTTTGGAGGATGCTTTTTTTTTTTTCTCTTTGACACTGTTGTTGTTGTTGTTGTTAATAATAATAATAAGCTAATAATAATAATAAACAATAATTCACCTGAACTTATGTCAGAAATGTTTTTTACTATCAATAAAGCCTGTTAAAACACAAAAAAAACCAATGTATGAAACAAGATGCTTTAGTGGTTATTCACTTTATATAAACACCTTTTTTAGCTTTCAAATTAACATGTTTAATTTATATTGTTTGCTGTATAATGGCTAGATCATAACTAAGCACAAGTTTTCATAGTTTCCTCAAAAGTTTTGAATATTTTCAAATGTGGCACATCATATTTTAATGTGTCTATTTGCACTCAGACTCTGTAGCCATGTTATAATCGTTTAAAACGTATGTAATAATCAATCCTTTATTAGTCCCACAATGGGGAAATTATTTCTCTGCATTTAACCCATCCCGGAGGAGCAGTGGGCTGCAATGAAGCGCCCGGGGAGCAACTTGGGGTTAGATGTCTTGCTCAAGGACACCTCGGCATGTTGCCGGTAGAGGGGTTTGAACCACCAACCTTGTGGTTACGGGACAAGCGCTCTACCTCATGTGCCACAGCCGCCCCTGTTGTTGTTGTTGTTGTTGTTGTTGTTGTTGTTGTTGTTGTTGTTGTTGTTGTTGTTGTTGTTGTTGCTGCTGCTGCTCAGTAAATATAGAATCTGCTCATATATTAAGCAGAAGTACATCCAAACATACTTTTCATAGAGTAGATATTGTTCAATAAGAACACATTTGAGTGGAATATTTGAGATTAATCTTTTAGCATGTTTTGGTTCATCAAGCCTTTCATGCATTTGACTGCATTTAGGGGCGGCTGTGGCGTAGTGGAGAGCAAGGTAGTTCTCCAATCAGAGGGTCGGTGGTTCGATACCCGGCTTCGGCAGTCGATGTGTCCTTGGGCAAGACACTTAACCCCAAGTTGCTCCTGAAGGCTTGCCATCGGTCTGATGGTGGCACCTTGATGGTAGCCTGTCATCAGTGTGTGAATGGGTGAATGATATGTAATATACTACTGACTGTAAGTCGCTTTGGAGAAAAGCGTCTGCTAAATGACTCTAATGTAAATGTAATGTAATTTACGTCTACAGCAGAGTGATAAAAAGCTATTTGGGACTTTTTTTTCTAAACGTGATATGTCCCTGTAAACTCAGTGTTTCGTTGCCTTGGCAATTAGAAAAACACAAACATGTAGTGTGGTGAAGCGGTGGTCTTTTCCCTCTGGTAGTCATGTAGTCAGCCTCGTGACTCACAGTATGTGTGATGTGAGATAGCATCTGGGGCTCTCCTCTGTTTGACATGACTCACTTCCACCCTGAGCAGGGGCTGCAGCCTGTGTTGTTGATATGTTCGTAGAAATATGCACTGAGATTAGTCCTATGTATATGGGTGTTGCAATGGAGGGAGCGGTCAAAAGTGTAAATATTTGAAAGTACAAATTGTAACCACCTTATCTCTCTCTCTCTCCCTCTGTTTCTTCTCCGTGCACATTACTGGCGTAGTTTCCAAAGACAGTATGATTTTTATGTGTTCCTGATAACACTGGTCATATTATGTTCATAAATCATCAAACTCATACTTCTGCAAAAAGTCCAAACTTGACTTCACACCCTGCGCAAAGTATGCTGGGCTTCCTCGATGGGCAGCACTCTATGAAAAGCAGGCCGCTGGAGGAGCTTAGGAGCCGTCCGACCTCAGATAACCCCCCCCTGTCAACATCCACTCTCTATTCTTCACCACTTAAGCTCACACTTCCTGGACGCCTCTGCGTGTGTTTATCACACTCACGTGAAAACAGAGGCCTCTCCGCTGTGCTCATGTCCACACACACACATGAAAGGGACTGTTACAAGACCGGGTCGCAGCCATGAAGTGCTGCTCCGAGTGCCAGCTTTGTGGCTGCTCCGCTATCAAAGTGTGCGGCATTCTTAGTCTGAGCTGCGTAGAATAACCTCTTTTGTCTGATGTTTGCTCTGTTGTTTGCAGCTGATATCTGCGTTTATGCAACTCTGGTGTTTACAGAATCATTAGGTCTTAATCTGATCATATGACCGGTGGACTGAACAGGTTTACAGTGACCTGTAAGGAGAACTCTTGTTAAAAGTGTTGAGTAGCTGTGCGGGCGCTCCCTATCCCTTATATGTCAATGTTTGTAAAAGCCTGACAATCAGTGGGCTGAGTGGACACGGGAGTGTTAAGTTTACTGCGTTTGTTATTAAGCTTGGAGCCGAGCTCTCCGGGGTGAGCCGCATAACAAACATTCAACCCCCGAGATACTTAACATTTACATCTGGAACGGCGTCTAATATTTCACCTCCGTCGTTAAATTGGGACGACTTATCCTCACGTCAGGGCGAGAGTGCATACCAAAACCATAGATAGGACCTCGGCCAGGGGGGCGTGGATCTGGAGAGTAGACGTGATAGAGTTACAGTAACTCCATCCACATGCCAACTCAGAGAAGAGTGGTAAAGCAGATGCGGCACGCACAAGAGATGTTTATGTTTCTACCAAATGAATTCTCTGCAAGATCCGTAAAATGAAGAAGCACTGGAGATACTTTAGCAAAAAGGCCAAAGGCGGGCCCTCGTCCTTCAATTTACTAGATTCCATTCTCGTTGATTTTTAAAACAATGTGACAGGCCACCATCTTTCACTTGACTCATCTTGGCTCAACCCACAATCCATTAGCTGCAATGAGTAAATGGCTCTTACTCACAGTAGATGATATTCAGCTCGACTTTGAGTCGGTGGATCCAGCCGATGCTCCTTGTAGGTGGGAGGGAAGGCCTTATCTGCGTCACTGCTTAACCGGGGCTTCTCTGCCTTGTGTGTCAGACGGTTCTGACAGCTGTCGGTCAAAGGTGGGTCAGCGCTCGTGTCCTGTCGTCAGCATGCGAAGTGTTGCTGTCTGTCTGTCGGACCACTGAGCTGCAGTCGTGTAATAGCTCCCCTCCTACTGCAGAGCCCTGTCCGAGTCGGACTGCCCCTCTCTCCTGATTCACACAAACATGCAGTACTTGCGCATACATGACAGAAATCACATGATGCCTTTATTTTCAGTTATAATACTTGTAACTGAAGTGTGCAAATCAGATATGAGGGGATCACAAAAGAAGGAAAAGCAAACCGGGGGACATAGAGAGGCTGAAGGCAAGATGGGAGGTAAACAGAGTCTGTTTGTTTGTGTGTGGATAAGTTTTGAGCTACTCACAGCCCTTGTCTTGTCATCACACTTTAATCAGACGAGACACAGAGTGATGACAGCAAAGAGGTAAACTGAGCCCTGTGCCTTAAAATACACTAAATACACAACAGATTGCATGTGATGTGAGTAAAGACGGCCTTTGGGTCGCGTTAATAAGATAATAATGAAATGTACAAAGTGGAAAAGTGAAGCATTTCACTCTAAAAATCTTACCAAGGCTGCTATGTCCTTGGTTTATATTTAATCTAAGATGATAAACTAGTTACCTAAATCTAATTCCAGGCCTAAAATCTCACTGTTTGTGGAAAATGTCTGTGATTGCATTATTCTATTGCTCATTCTAAAATGAAGGTAGTCAGCAAAGCTCTGGCATTAAAATAGCAATACCTTGTCATTATGACTTTACTGAAATCACATCCGCCCAATATCCCGTGACATTCAGTTTGTAAATGGTGAAAGATGTGGCCGGAGTATAAGCATGGCAGTAAGGTCACCACCAACCATGACAATGTGAGAAGTGGATGACGGAAAACTGCTATTATGACCAGCTCTGTTTTTTTTCATTGTGCTCGTTCCCATGGTTCCTGCTAAAACCGCAATTATTAGATTTATTTCAGTTAGACCACAGTGCATTACTCATCCTGACCCCACTGTGATTCAGCAGGAAAGACTGCAGTACTGTATCTTGACTTCTGTGTCGCTCTGTTGTCCATTCTCTCCTCTTTCTATAGAGAATGTGAATAATCAAACCCACAGATCAATGTAATGGATTCCTCCAGAATTCCACTCAATCGCACAAATGACCCACAAGACCTCTGTCTTATCTGCGGTGTGCTTTATGTTCCAGTCTGTGTGGCTGACCTGTGACCTTTAGTTAGCAGTTATGCTTCTCTGGCTTATCTCGACTCCCTGATTGGAGACGCAGTTATGTGCAGAATGTTAGGGGGATAAAATGTTGATTCAAGTTTAGGGAGGCAAAGATTTCTCATGTGAGCAAGTTATCAGAAGAAAGTCGCACACAGCCACAGAGACACTGTACCAGAGGCTGGCAGTTGGGATGGAAAACCGCATTATGTATTATGTGTCTTATCAGTCTGTCTCCAGCTTCCTCTCTCTAGCTCGTAACTGTTTGCTGATAACTCAACGGATTCCCGCTTAGTTTCCTCTCTTTTCTTCAGTAACAGACAATCTTCACAGCCCAACGGTGGAGCGGCAAAACAGCCCCTTGAGAAAAAAACTCAGAGTTTTGGCTCGGATCCAAAAGCGGCAGGAAGAGCTGGTTCCCATGAATGTTTAGTGTTCAGTCCAAACTGAGCTCTGTGAGATGACTGGAGATGAAGTGATAAATGTTCCATATGGTCGAGCTAGAGGGATTTAAACTAGATATTCCAGGAAAAGCCATGATCCCCATGATACCCTGGCAACATGTTTGGGTAATTTAGATATTATTTGCAACCATTATGACCCAGACACATTTTTTCATGATTCATTTCAGTTTTTTTATACCCCTGTTGCCAAGATAAGTCTATGATCATGGCAAAATATCTCAAATACATTAGTGCATTCTAATTGTTATTGGATATTTTCCATGTGCTGTATTATGTTTTGTTGATTGTGCAGCTTTACATGCACATAATGAAGTATTTGGTGTATTACATGTTTTAAGATGTTGTATGTTCCCTTTTAACATCGAAGTTACAGCTGGATTTGAGGTTTCATGAAGTAAAGGATGGTCTGCTTTCCGAGAGTATTTAATTTAATTGTACTTGGTTACTATGGTTACTGCAGGGCATTAGACAAAAGGCCTAAATTGAATTGGCACAATGGACGGACTGGACAAATCACCTGTAGTATCCTCTGAAAAGGAAAGCATTATGAAGTACAGCTAAGGCAAACAGATTTTTTAAATTGATTTTAGACTGATTTGAAATCAGACAGCTAAATCTACATTAATCAACATTTCTATAATAACTTGGATTCAGATAATTATGTGTGATGTGTGGCGATGTCAACCAAATGGCGTATTAAAGACACAGCATTTTGTAAGTCTTTTTGTGATCATTAAGAACACCTTTACTTTAGTTTACATACTTATTAGTTTTGTTGCCTACCTAACTGTGGCTCTCACCATAGTTTCACAGTAAGAATATGGCATTAAATGACACACTTAAAGCCTAAAATGCGTATTAATGAAATGTCGTGCCCTTCCTGTGACTTCCAATGAGATTGGATTGGTTTATAGCAGCACAAGGAGGCCATTACTTTTTTGCAAACAAACCTCAGGTTAACCCACTGTGCGCCACCTGCTCAACACCTATTGTTGGAGTATAAAGTCAAACGACTAGCAACATAATGAGCCAGCTTTCCATTTTCAGGTGCTGGTGGAGACCAAAACAGAGTTTAAAGGCAGGCAAATATTCAAGAGTTGACCAGAAATACGACTTCGTTGCTCTGTTTCTACTGGATGTGTATGGAGGTTATTTTGCTAACACACTTTAGCCATAACAAATTTAAATATGTGATAATATGTCATGGGCTGTGTCCGTTTTGGAGATTTAATCAACAATAATGTAATTAAGTAACCAACAGATTAGCATTTGTTTGTACAGGTTAGAATTAATGCCCATATTAGAGTAATTAGTTGTAATACATAGTTAAACTGACATAGTTAGAGTAAAGCAAACAGTCTCCTCAACTGTTCTACTTCAATGATGCACACTCAGTCCAAGTCTGTCATTACAGCACAGAGTAAGAAACCCTCGGTCGCTCACACCCGTCTCAAGTGATCTGCACTCAGCTCTTTATTTTGGTATATTGGTATGTTAGAAACATAAAATAACAGGGGGCACCTATAACAAGAACGGGTGTTAAGGATAAACCACCAATATGTTTGGACTGCGGGGAGAATTCCAGAGTACATTCCATATATGCGGGGGTGGTAGAGGAGGTCAAATGGGAAGGCCTATATGTGTCCCATCCCAACAGAGACCGGTAACCTCAAAGAAACGTAGACTGTAGAAACGGGAGTTCATTCCACTTTAGTGAACCGAGTTGGAAGGGGAAAGCAAAGGGGATGGATGAGAGGGGGGGGGGTAGAAAACCCTCAACTCGTTGCTATCCGTCAGTGTGTTTAATCACAAGGTGATGAGAGCAGCGAGTCTTTTGATGTAAGCTCGACAACAGGGGGCCTTTCTTTGCAATACTAGGGCTCAGGAATGTGCCTGGGCAGAGGAGTGGGACTACACACACACACACACACACACACACACACACACACACACACACACACACACACACACACACACACACACACACACACACACACACACATACATTAAACACACACTTCATGTAGGAAATAATGGCAGAGACCTCCTGCCATCGACTCTCTCCTGAGGGTTTTGGTCAAACACAATGCTGTTTGTACAGCAGAGAGGGAGCCCACTGTGACAGTGACTCCATACAGTTGTAAAACACAACACCTAAATCAAAGTGCAAGTTGAACACACAAATACACTGAGTGGTTTAGCTTTACGGTCAATCCCTCCAGTCAGGAATCTCTATAATGAAACTTCTCTATTTACAGGAGAGATGTTGTCATGCTTTTTAATGCTGCGGCCTCTGAAAGGATTTAGGTGCAACCAGATTTCGTGCTAGAATTGTGAAAAGCTCAGATGCCAAGTCGCATCTCTGAACTCTGCTAGAGTCTGTCCTCAACCTCCATTCACTTTGTTTTTTGTATTTTGGTATATTCTCTTTTCCATCTGGTGCTATAAGATAAAAGGATATCAAACAGAAAATTTACTGCAGTGGAGAGAATTAAACAATCAACTAGATTAAAGTTTATTTTTTCAAATCAGAAAAAAATATGTCTATTGAATTGTGATGGGATCTGTCCTTTGCTCTGATAGCAGTGATCTATTTAATGATTGGAGACGCTGTAACTACTTTATTGACGATGTTAACTCAAACAGTATTATTGATTCGAGCAAAGTTTACATTCCTCAGTGAAGTCAAAGGTTACACAGGAAATGCGGCAATAGTGGGAGGGTTGGGTCAAGAAGTGGGATCGTGTTTATGTGTGTTTAAAGTTGGTTCAGGCTCTAAAAAGTGTTGGTTGAATAAACCAAATTAAATTAAACTCTCCACAATTTTAAATGTGTGGGTTTAAGCCGTAGTTTGCTCTATAGATGCCACCTCTCCTTGTACTGTAGTGTGAAGGTTTGGAGGGTGGGAGAAAGAGGGCAATGAGAAGTGAGTGGTATAGGGCTTGAGTCCTATACGATGGGTGTGGGGTTTCATATATGACTTACAAGCTGTTTGTTCAGCTCCTCCTATGGGTGAGGCGATGAGTGTAAGTCATCAAAGTAGGATGGTAAAAGCACAAACGTCCTTCACAACTCATATTTCTGTGTGCAACAATTGACCAAGGGTGTGTGCTGGGATTCAAATCAATGTCACCCATGTCACCGCTCCCTTAAGGTGACATTCAGGTCAGTTTACGCTGACAGATCTGAGTGAGCCTTCAGAGACGTGTGTGTTTGTCTTCATCTCTAGCAACCCGTGTTACATAAGCTTATCCCGGCTATTTGTTTGGGGATTACTGTCACATGTGCAACTGAAACCGTTCGTGCTCCACTGGACCGCGGCCTGTCGCCAACGTACTGTAAAGATAGATTGTTGGTTTTCCGGATGAATAGTCACACTAAATCAAACTACTGCGGTTCATGGTGTTTAAAGCAACGGGTTACGTTATAAATCAAGGGCTTCAAGTGCAGGAATGAAGTGAAAATGTGAGTTATAGGTAATTTCTGAACATATTAAGTGATTGTTTATTCATAGTTATGGCACGGCTCCCCTTTGATTGTTGAGATTCCTCTTGTATGACATTGAGAAATTTACAGTAGGTGTGAGGGTTGTAAGGTTTTTATGATTAACACGGCTTTTAATGTGTAACTTTCAAACGTTACCACATGAGTTTCCAGCCTTTTCCAAGGATAACGGTTGGTAATATGCAGTTAACATGCCATGTAAAATATCTGTAATTGGTGGCAAATTCAGAGACATGCATGATTAATCACCATGGTAATCGATTCTTCCATGGCATCACCTCATTGTAAGTTTTTTTCTTTTTATACATCTTGTAAATACATTACAGCTACAATACCCAAAATTACGATAATCCAAAGTTTATCATCAGATTTTGAGTCCCTGTAAAATGAAATCATTTTGTTTACATTCAAATCACCCACAACACCCTCAAAATCACTCCAAAATCATCAAAGTAACCATAGTTAATTATATCGGCTCCCTCTTTGAAGACTTGATTTAGGTGTAGCCCACCAGACGGGGCATGCTGGGAAAGCTCTTGCGTATGCTCATGCACTTTTCCTGGTCCAGGAAGAGTGAGTTGGCCTTGATGGACAGGTCATGCTCCAGGGTCACTTTGGTCTTGACGAGAGTCTGCAGAGTGTTCTCAGCCTCCATCAGCCTCTCCTGGAGTTTATGAATGGTGTCCTCGATCTCCCTCACCTCACTCACAAGTCTGAACGAGGAAGGATAAAGAGAAGCAGTTCACTGTTAAATTAGCAGGAGAGAGGAAGAAGTGAAGGAAATCTTATCAGTCCCAGGAAACACTTGGAACTACAGACTGTTGTAGATAAAGAAGTAGTGCAGTCAGAGATACGATAAAAACACCTTAAAAGTATTAAAGTTCATATCCGTTTTGTCACAATAAGTCGGTACAACCTCTCCTGAGATTCTGCTAAAAGTTTTACATCCGCAGGATTTCAATAGATTGTAGTTCCCGAATAATGAACCAAATGCAAAAATAAGTACTGTACAATTACATAGTCATTAATGTCTTTAACGTTACCTTGATCAGTGTAGAATATGTACATTTTTTGTTGAACAAGTTATACATAGCTAATTTGTATTTTTTTAAATACAAATTATTTATGTTAGAAACCTCTGGTCTTTCTTGATTGTCATGACTACAGGCTAATCATGATGGCTAGCTATCAATAGGTGCCACAAATATATGGTACCCACAATTTTACCCCACTCAAAAAATAATAATTTTAAGTATTTTCTCCAAGATTCATATTTTTGAACCATGAGGTTTTCATCTCAACCTGTGTGAATTTTCTTTAGGGACAATTTCTTTGGAAACAATTTACTTGCATCTGTTTAATGACACTCATAAATGTGTAAATTGCCCACGGGTAAAGGAGTACTTGTTGCACCGCTACAGCACCTGTGGTGTGGGTTGTCCCTGCAGAGCTCTACGTTGGGCCTGCGGGTCCTCTCCTCCAGCCTGGTTTGGGCCACTTTCAGCGGGCACTCTTTGTCTCTGAGGGCCTTCTTCAGAGACTCAATCAGCATCTCTGTCTGGAAGATCTCCTGCAGAGTCTGGGTGATGAGACAAGACAGATGCAGAATAAAGAGACAGAAAAGGAAATCATTGTTGAATCACGGAAATTACAGCTGAGTGTCTCATTCATGAAAATAGCTGTTGCAGAGGGTGTTAATTAGGGTAAAGGAGGAACTATTGACGAGAGGGGGGGAATAAATCAGAGTCTCAATAGTAGATGCGGAGAACAAGTAAACACTGTACACTGCCAGCTTTGAATCAGCTGAGCCCACCAGGCACAGTGGCCTGCTCTGTCCAAACCCATTTGATGTAACTTAATTCCAGCGAATCACTGCTCCTTACAGCTGAAAGTGACAGAGGTTTATTAAGGACTGTGTGTCTCACATCACAGCTGCTGTCAGTGTTCAAACCCATCCAACAACTGATGTGGATTCACTGTTTAACCCCCTGCAATTTACACGGGAACAATGGGATCCAGTGTAGAACATGGCACAAGCAATGAAAGGGGCATTTATTACCATTCCTCTCTTTTGACAGGAATGTCTTACAGTAAGCAGGCACATAATCCACTACGGACAAGACACATGTCCCCAACAGGCCATGTGGCAGGCTACAAAGATTAGTCTTTTTTTGCAGATATCTAGCACAGGTACTGTTTGTACTTGAGAAGAGAATGGTGCAAACACATGATCTCTCCCTATTAAATGGCAAATTTAGTTAAAGAGTGAATGGATTCAACTCAGAGCCATGTGATTGACTCTGTAAAGCCACTTCTTCATAATCCAATGCTGTTTTACTTTTCGTTTATAGTGAAGAAACATCAGATGAAGGCAGAACTTTGATAAATAAATGGATTCTCATTCATCCAGTCACCAACATAGTAGTTCTTGTTGCACAAACATAACAAGACTGTATTGTCTTCCAGACCTTAGCCAGGTGCGTCTGCAGGCTGTTCTTAGCATCGGCGGTTTCTGATATGCGGTTTGTGAAGGCCACGTTGGCATTGTTGAACTGGTTCCACATTTCGTTGGACGTGGTGCTCAGCAGGATCTCTATCTCGTCCCTCAGCTTTTGGGAGGCAGCTCGTTCGCTCTGGGAGAGCAGGATGTTGTCGTCTGTGAACTTGGACCACGAGTCTGGTAGAGAGAGCCTGACGGGGGGGAAAAGAACGATGTGTGTTTTTGGAAGTTGATACACTTACTTTATTGAAAATGAATTTGGCAGGACTATTGACTGATACTTTTTAGCTATTGCTAGCGATGTGGCTCTAGGGAAGGCAGAATCGGTCTGACGTTCATTTTGTTGGTCAACCACTTTTGTCCAACTAAAATATCTCAACAACTATTGGACAGATTTTCATGATTCCAAAAGGATTAGGACCAATTACTTTTTTGATCCCCTGACTTTTCATCTGAGGTTCATATTTGTGTTTTTTTGAGTAAAAAGTAGTAAACATCTCTCTTCACTTAAATAATGCATCAGGTAAAATTGGGCAGTACTGGAAAAATTTGGTATTTGTCCAATACTTTAGTTTATGACCAAATACATGCAAATCTAAATCCATTTCCATCAGCCCCAGATGTGATTTGTGTTTTTTACAATTGTTTTTTATTGTAATTGTTAGGATACCTATTTATCAATGAGCTGTTAGCATGGCTGCAGTGCAGAGTCATTATGGTGTGTTTGAACCTAGTTCATGGACAAAATAGCCAATTTGACTTTCAAATACTGTCAAAGGCTTTTCTGTGGTTGAAAATGTAACTGATGTTATGCATTTAACCCAGCCGGTATACCAAGCTGGTTCAAACAAACAGAGGAAATCGTTAGCAGCTGTTTGTCGTGATGAAACAGTTAATAATTAATTAATCACTTAGAGTTGTACTCACGAGGGGTCAAGTCTTTCAATCCCTCTGTAGTAGCCGATACCGTCGGATGTGTTTCTCAGATGGTGACACCTGCCATCTATCCTCTGAGCCGTCACTTTGTCGCTCATGTCTCTTTCCAATTCATGCTGGGCTGCACGGTTTGACCTAAAGAACCCCACAAAGCAACACAGAAGCAAAACTTTATATCAAATACATGTCAAATGTCACAGTTTTGGAAAAGATAATTAAATTGAATCCTGCATTAAATAATATTTCTTAAATTGATTTATCAGACTCACGCCAGCTGAGCGATGGCTCTGTCCAGATGTCGCCTCATCCTTTCCTGACATGACTTGATGACTTCCACTTCCTAGTTGCAACGCAGGTAAATAAAATATGCTTTGTTTTCCAAAGTTGCTATCATAAGTCACACATGCTCACACCCGTGCTTTAATGTTACCTTAATGAGGTCTTTCTCTACGTGGTCATGTACCAGATCGATGGACATCCGCTTCTCTCTGTGGTACAAACACTCTTGAGACACCTGTTGACAAAGTGATTATGACTAAAACAAGTTGAGATGGTTGTATAACACGCATAATTAAAAGCCAATCAAAATGCAGCATTTTTTTAATTGTGACAATCGAATATGTGAGCAGGTATGGTGTATAAGTGCAGTATATTTCAGTGTATGCATATATAGTGCATTGTATCAGCTGCAGTCTCCTGTTTCAGTTAGTCTCTCAGAAAGCCTCCTGCCATATGATCTTAGCTGAGCAAGGTGTCCGTGTTATCAGATCTCCAGCCAGATCAAGTCGACCCACTCTGGCCGAGACAAATGACCAGTGGTCCTCCACCAAGGACCGCAGGCGACCTAATTAAGACTTTGACCCAGCAAGAGCACCGCTGCGTTTTAAAGCCTGGCCTGAACGACCAGACAGACACTGTTGCTACAACTAAACTGGGAACCCTAGTCAAAACTGTTTCACCACAGATACTGTGACACACATGAGTGCAGTGAACAAAGAGATTGAGAGAGTGTGAAGATTTCAAGGCAAAATGCAAGTCGTCCTTGTGGAAATGTCAATATTTCTTGCTAAATGTTCCAATAACACTTCTTAAAATTCTGATATAACTTACCAGAGAGGACTAATTCAAGGTAAAAAAACATACATACTCATTTATTCCTTGCACCCTCACCTGAAGTGGCCCCTGAGTCTCTGCCAAGGCTCTCTCCAGCCTCCTCTTAACCTCTGTGAGTGCTGCTATCTCTGTCACCATGTTGTCAATCTCGTGGCTCAGCTCAGCCTTCCAGAAGACAATGTCATTAAGCCGCTCGCCAATGTTCTTGTTGGTTTTCTCCTGGGTTAGTCTGGTGAGCTGCTCCTTATCCTGCATCATCCTCATGGTGTCTCTTCTAAGTCTCTCTGCGCTTTTCCGGGACGACTCGGACTCCCTGTAGTTGCTTATATTGGACTTGTACCAGTCGTCGGGAGTGTAGCGGCTGGACATCGCTGTCCTGTTGGATGGGTAGAACATGGTCTGGGCTCGAACCAGATCTGGGACAGTGCTGCTGCCTTTGTAATAGCTGTTGGTCCTCCACAGGTTGGCACTTGGGTTCATGGCCAACGCATGCTGGGTGTTGCGATAGCTGGATGCCATGGTGGAGATGGCCGGCAGGAAGTGGCTGGTTCTTGGCCGAGCATATGTGGCTGTTAGAGAAGATCCAATCAGCTCCATTTTTGACTCCCCTTAGGGTGCTCCTAGATTTCAGAGTTCAGTGCATAAAAAAACTTTTCACATGTATTTATATCAACTTCAATGTATAGGCTGATAAATTGTCTTAGAATATAAATGCAGGTATATTATTCATCTGTTATAGATCCAAGACATTTAAATAAATAGATCAGGCATTAAATACAGTATAATTACTCAATGCTAAGTAAAAGAAACACAAATATAATGACAAACAAGCATCAAAAAAGAAAAATGAAATGTCTTACCAAGATGAACAAATGTGTGCTCACAGTCTCGATGCAGGCCGGCTACCTCTCAGCTGTGCTTACCTGGAACTGAGCTCAAGAACGCACTGAAGGTAAACTGACATGCATAATAGATAGACAAGTGTGCCAGTCATTCATTCAGCCAGCCAATGGTGTTGCATAGTCCTCAGCTGCAGGCCCATCCAAGATTTCGGTTGTCACAGAAGCAGTTGCCATAGGTTACTGAAACACTCTGCCTGGGATTTTCAAATTAATGGTCAGCAGGTGCTTTTACTTTGTTCAAGTAAATAAAGAATGGCACTACAGTGTAGAAGTTTTTCTTTTCTCTGTGTGGCTTCTTATTGGCTAACTGCAACTCCAAATATTCCCACTCTACGTTTACCTTCAAATGGACCCATTCAGATACAAAACAGATCCTTGGCACTGTAGTCCTCAATAATTGCTGTGAATTTGTCTATATGACACCATGAACTTGAGTCTGCTCTGCAAACTTTTCTTGCCCTCTACTCAACTTGGTTAATACATGTGCAAGTTCACATTTTGGAAGGGTCGTCTACATTCAAATTTCATTGTTTGAGGGTAAGAAATCTGAGTTTTGTCTTCAAAGCAGAAGAGTTCAGTTGGTCGCCAGGCAGCATCAGATAGCTCTAACTCGCCCCGTGAAGCTAGCTGTCTGTATGGATTACAGTCACCTGTTTAATGATTCATGCCACAGGAAGAGTCCACACAAACCCCTGTAGCACAGAATAATAATCTGTGTTGTGTTACCTACTATTAGAAGTGAGGATCATTTACACTTATCTGTTCTGAAGGGGTAGTGTTGGTAAGATGATAGCCTGGTTTCCACTACAGTGACAAGCAAAGCTGTAGCCAGGAGTTACTCAGCTGGGCCATCTTTGTCACAGAAGTTTGACCAAACAACATATGCACATTTTATTGTTTTTGCATATTGAAGATACTGGTTTCTATGACGACATATTAAGGCAATTGTAGGTAAAAAAATAAATAAAAATACGTAGGGGTCTAAAAATCCAAGAAAATACTATGCAAGATTTTCTGAGATTAAGTCCTAAATATACAAGGAAAAAAAACAAATAGTGGAGTGCAAAACTATGGTAATGCTAGCCATCTTAATCTCAACCTGGCCCCAAATAAGCAGAGTTGATGGATGGAGAATCCACAATGGTATAATATATTTTGAATTTAGCGGCTCACATATTCTCATTTCTGTTACAAATAGAGCCCAAATGATATTACATTTTTTTTTGCAAAAATGACATAAATTGCCGTCTATATCTATACTATCAATGTTATCGGCCTGCCAGCTCTGAATGTAACTATACAGTATTTGTTCTATCCTCTTGTAACTGCATACCATGTAATCTCAAGCTCACCAATGATGGCTATGTGATTGGCTTGCAGGTTTCTGTTTCTTTCCCTGAATCCTCCTCTGTGTCCAGTATTTAAAAGGGCGGTGCTTCAAAGAGGCCGCTCTGCCACACTATTTTGCACCTCGTGGTCGGGCTACTATTGTCATAAACATGGAGGTTTAGATTTAGAATGGAATGACATGTCATTGCTCCACCCCTGCGGCCTCAGCATCACTTAACATGGCCAGGTTCAAGAAGGCCACCCCACATGCCTCCGCCGCCGTGACCTCAGCCGCTATAAATACGCCCCAGAAAAGCATGAAAAAAAGCCAGCCCTCGTATGAAATTCCTCCCCCGGATAGAGCTGCGAGTGTTTGCTGGAAAAGTGCTTCCTAGTAAATCTCCAAGCTGGCCTCAGAACGTGAGGGAAATGTAAGAGGGGCCTATATATACTCCTGCCCTGTGGCCCATGAGAGTATGTTGTGAATAACTGCATAGTGGAAATGTCTGAGGGAGCAAGCAGGCCGTCCACTCCACTTAGAGCACAGTGACACTGAACTTAATGCTGTTATGCCCAAAGGAACGGAAACACAATAAATAAGAGCTTTTTAATTGAAATGCCTGAAATGTCCAGAATCTAGGAACTTATTCTCTTTTGGCATGTGGTGTGGTATCGTAGCCACTTAGCAGTTCAACTGTATAGTTTTGGGATGAAAAGTGACCAAAGCATGAAAGGAAAAGTTTAAATGATTTCAATAGTTTATGTCATGTGGTTTGGCGGGGGAGTTTGGTCCTTGGATATTTCTTGTTGTGGCTTGGAGGAGTCATGCAGTGAATGCTCACATTTGGACAGAGGGGACAAAATAAATGATGCACTGGACCTCCTGTCAGTGCTCTCAGGTGACAGCACACAGGGGCTTGGATTTCATCGATCAGTAAGTGAGAGAGGACTTTGGACTTTTCTCTTTCTCAGATATGTACGTATGTCTTTTCTTTACAACATAAATACTGTAAAAGACAAACCACTGATAACATTAACATATATGTCTCCAAAACCACAGAACACGTTTAATCAGGTTGCTGCTCTCTCTCCAAATACGGCGACTGCCAATAACTGCAGACATAGAGCGAGTAGTTCAGCCTTGTGACACAAAACTCCTCAGTATCAATCTACAGACATTACAGAGACTGCCAAATGTAAACAGGCAGTCAGGCAGCATCCTGCAACCCTCCACCAAAGCACACATCTGGTGTGTTAGTTTTAACATTTAAGACTGTAACATCACAACCCAAGAATTATCGTACTTTCTCTCTGAAGAAGAAGAATCCAACCTCAACAAATTCTGTCGTTTCTTGCTATATAAAGCAACACACAAAGGCTCCCCAAGGCCTTGACACATCCTTCACTTTTCACCGTTGACCTTCAGCTTATCAGGTAAGAATAGACAAGCAGAGGAGGTCAGAAGTGTTCTCTAAACATTCACACCCAGTGAAAACAAGCCCTTGTCTGTTCCGTCTCCGGCCCCTGGTGTTTTCACTCCTTCAACCCCCCCACCCATCCATCCACCGCCCACCCCTTTTTTCCATGTCAACCTGGCAAGCTTCCTGTTCAATCCAGCGCTCTGGTCACACACCACAGCTTCCCCTTCTTAAAACCAGTAGTCTATCTCTTCTAACTGCACAGTTCAATGGGCAAACCATACATGCAGCTTTCTCCCTCTCTCTCTCTGTCCGAGTGTACAGGCCAATTTAATGGCATCAGTTCCCTCTCATGAATTGTGGATGGAGCAGACTCTGAGGAGGGTGGCCACACCTGGAGAGGAACACAAGAGGGGAAATCAACCATTAAATCTGATGGCCGTATTCGAGATCCCCCACTGAGGTAATGGCTCATCCAGATGGGAGATTCACAGGAGCCACCACCGGCCGCTTGAGACCGAGCTGGTGTGTGGCCTGAATGTTAAAGGTGCAAGATCCGAGATCGGGAGCATTTCGATCGCCTGCCAACGGGCTCTCAACATGTCTAAAGCGAGCCGGCAGTTCATAGCTTATGGTGCTAACAGCGCAAATGACTTACAAAGCTAACAGTGTTTAGCTGGGGACTGACCTGACTTGGCCGTTGACTGCAAAGGCTCCGCAAGTGGTCTTTGCAGTCGACGGCCACCTCTGGATTTTTGTAACTAAGCGCTTGCTGCACCCCTGCTCTGTGCTTTTCAGACATGGCTGTCACAAATAGTTAGCTGATAAAATAACTATTAACATCTCTGGTTTTCACAAAGCGGCAATTTCGTTTTCGAATGCTTGACAAACATTGGGGCTGATCTTAGCAATTCCTTGCATAGGTGGAGCGGAATGCTGCAGAAATGCAACGACTATAGAGACAAAAAAGGACCTCTCACTTGGAACACACCACAGCTTGATTTCCTAGAAAAACAATTCGATTATATTACCCAGATAAGCAACAATCTCCAAAAGGGATCCAATTTGATTAGCTGTATCAGTGATAATGTGATAATGACGTCATTTTCAGAACAGCTCAATGAAAAAGCTGCCATTGGTATAGGTTGGTTTCCAGATTTGATAATCATGGGATTGTACTTGATGGTTACATAATGCATGACAATATTGTGAATTGTATGTATTCCTTCATTCATTTTTGTTGGATCTTACATTTTGTATTTCGTGATTTCTTCAGTTTAAAGATAGGGAGGCACTATTTTATGTTCTTGGAGTCAACAAATCTAATAAAAAAAGGTCTGTATGTTCTCAGTAGTGTCCGACTTCCTGACCCTGTTTGTAGCACTCCGCTTTCAGAACATTGAAATTGGAAATCCTGGAGAACAATGGAGCTCTGTGTTTCAGGGGAATTATGCTTTGTATATATATTTAATTTTTTTTTACATTACATTACATTACACATTATATACACATTTAATACTTGTTTGTAGGACTTTTGATGGGATTTGTTGACAATAACAAAAATATAGAATTTTACCAGACGCATCCCTTTAAGCAGCCAGATTCAAATGTTTATTTATATATCAGTGCACAGTTTAGTCATGTCTATCAAAAATATACATGTTGCATAGCAATAAGAAACTATTAACATGCCTTGTGCATGTTTGTGTGGCGTTGCATGGTAACTACAGTGTTGTGTACACGTTCAGTGGAGAAGCTTGTGGGGCACTCTGTCCGCTCTATTATATTACCTCCACAAAGGAGACAAATGGATACTGTATGAGATACTTAGATGGAGGAAGTAGAGACAGGCAGGCCGGCAGTAGATGATGCATGTGTAGCGTTGTTTATGTTATCTGCTCTCAAGTGATTATCTGTGAGGCAGCATTGAGGTGGACATTTCCATGCACACAAACACACTGATTTAGCTCTACCTAATTCTGTTCCTCACATTACCATCAATTAAGCTCTCTCATGCTACCATTAAGGATAATGGATGTGGAGCTTTTAGTGGTTAAGAGATGTTACAGAACGAATTCTACTTCTTGTCACCTGTTTCCAAAGTGCACAGCTAAGTATCCTCTTTCTTCCGGTGACGTCACACCACACCCAGGCACAGGAAACATCCCAGGTTTCTACAGATTGGGACTCTTTGAAAGATTAAGTTGACAAGAAGAAATGGTTTCATACTTTATCTCCAAGAAAGTGGTAAAGAAAATGAGATGCAGCAGATAGAGGTGTTCGGCTGATGTGGCGTCTGGCAGTCATGCGGCGGCGCAGGGGTGGGCGACGCAAGTCTGACAGGACAGGCGAAGGGTGCATGGACTCCGGCCGCCCCCCCGCTCTGTGATCAAGGCTCCCAGTCGCAAACCTTCCAGAGTGGGACGAGGAGTCATGAATGCAGGGCTTTGTCCGGTCCGTGGTCATCACATTCCACTGGAGCCACTCTGTGGCGCGCAGCAGAGCGGAGGAGAGGGCAGGCCAGGCCAGGCCAGGCCAGGCCAGGCCAGGGCAGCAGAGGACACGGCAGGAGAGGAAACACTGACCGGAATCTCTGCCTGTCCTATTGTCATGCAACATGACGATCATATCAACCATACATGTGGGAGTGTGCCATTTATGAAACGGAAGTAATTCATTATGAATTGTATGAAAGTTTTCTCAATTCTCTCTCTGTGTGCAACTAATTCAGCCTAAAACCATTGACAAAGCCAGATCTCCTTTACCCCTCAGTGTTTTCATGTTCCACAACACAGCACCTCTACTGGTCAGCTACAGGTAGTGGGAACTTCTCTCTGCGCATGAAGTCCTTCATGTTTTAGTCCCTGACCATATTGGAAGGTATGAGTCATCAGGATTGGAGGGGTGCTCGCTGCTGACACAGAGAAATCCTGCAGCGTATCTGTACTGCATGGAACAGCCGAACTATAGCTTTTCCATTTACTCCTCCATTGGTGTACCAGTGTACTCTCCATACTGGGTTTGTGTGTTGATTTGTCTCCCAACAACCTTGGAAAACCCTCATTTTGATGCTTTGCTACAAGTTGTTTTACACACACATAAGGTTTTTAAAGCGGTCCAAGTATCTATAAAATGAGTTAACAATGTGCTTGAGGTTACGACCAGCTTGGTGCTTGTAATTCTAGCTATTTTGGGCCAAACGTTTATAAAGGGGAGAGAGGTCTAATGTTTCCGTGCTGACTCAGGAGTTGAATTATTCACCCTGGGCGTGTATGTTTCTCTCTCACACAGACCTCCACCCCCAAATTAGGGAAAATGTGGCTTGTGCTTGTCATCTAGGCAAGACAGGAAGGGAACATGAATGATATAAAATTCAGATGGTTGCACGGTGACTCATGATCATGCAAGTAATGGAGAAATATCAGGGCCCTTAATCATGAGGAAAGGACCCTGCATTCCACATGTTGGTGCCACTTAGGAGTGAGGGTGTGAAATGAGGTATGTTCAACACGTGGCCGGCTGATGTGCGGACCTCAACGAGCATCAGAGCCAAAAAGACAAAGACAGAAAGGAAAAAATGAGGAAGTTAGCGTCTGTGTCTTAGTTCCTATGCTTCCCTCTATTCGTCACGCACTGTCCCCACTCCCTTTCCATAGTACGCCACCATCGTTTCCTTTAATCCCCTTCTAAATGTTCCATTTGAGTTCTCTCTGTTCCCTTTTTATAGCCGGTCCTAGTCTATGTCCTCTCGCACAAAGACGTGTCTGTCAGTGTTGATGGGAGACTGTGCACAGCTGGAACTTGACAGCATGGGAACAAGGGTTGGAACTGGGACTGGGACTGGGGCTGCTGGGTCCAGATGGACTCTGTGACTGTGGACATTACTGCCACACGATTAACAGCCTTCCAAACACACTGTTGTCTCCCAGAGGAGATCTTTGCCACAATTAAAAGTTAGAGCAGAACAGTTCTCCTGTTCTTTTTGGGCATGAATGCCCTACTAAAGCTTTGGCCGATGATTTTATTTGAAAGCCCGGAGTTTTGACATTTAATTATTTTTATTCCATGTTTTTTTAAAATTGACTGTTGGAGTCGCTGCCAGCAAAGTTACGGCGCTGAATTAGATGCCACAAGAGAGTTTGGGTCAAATGTTGGCAAGAACTTAGAAGCATGGTGGAATTTCGCCTTTTTCTTATGGTTATGATGGTTAGAAAATCACACTTTTCATCCACTTCTTTTTTATATTCATTCCCAATAGCAAATTGAAAACCTACAGTGAATTTTCTGATATGATAAGATAAGCTCCAGACTTAGTTTGACTTCATCTTTAAAACACATGTACTGTATAGTGACACAAGGTATGCAGTGCACATACATTCAACATACACAGCTGCAGTTACAGCATTCCCTAGTCGTGCATTCTCTTTGCGTACTGCCAAAGGTCATAGTGCATCAAGTGAGATATCAGATGGATTCAAAGGCATGTTCTCATATTAGGCCCTCAGAGAGGCTCACCCTGCTGCAATGTAATCCTGCTGCCATTTAGTAGCTTCTAATCAGACTTCGAGGATACAAAGTTAACATTTACATTTTTCTTTCTTGTTGTTTTACCTTGCTAGTATTCACTAACAGAATGTGTGGAAAAAGTGAATCTTAACCCCAAAGTGACCTCTGTAACAAGTGTAAGAATGGCTGGATTGTGGTTTCTTCGTTTTAAGTGCATCGTAGTTACATTTTCCTGTAAATAAACAGTGTGCCCTTGACCACAAAACAATTTTTTTGCATAAAATATAACCGAATGCCCAGTCATTTGCACGCACACCCTGTCTGAATTCTTCTCTAATGGCTTGCTCTGGCCAAACAAAAGGCCAAGGAAGATTCAGATTTACTGCACAAGGCGGAGAAAGGCATTTAAAACCATGGCTTTTTTGTTCAGAGGCATTTTCCAACCCCTGCACCCTCCCTCTCCCTCTGAAATGCCAAAGGCATCTGGTTGACAGCTCCTCACAAGCTTTCAAATTGTTCCCCTTTTCCCAAATTTGGACTGAAGTAGAATGGGGCTATTGTCAATGTGTTTAGCGAGCTTGAGAGAAATTCATTTATCTTTCCTGGCAGCTTAACCTTCTCATAGATGGATGCAGTGGGAACTCTTTATTTTGCTTAACAATTTTGCCTTTTCACACGTTTTTCTCTGGCCCCCAGGCTGTAGGATGTGTTACAATAAAACTGCGGGTCACTGAAATGACATTCAGTCAGTAGAGAAACCAAGATATCATAAATAGAGAAGGCATGTGACAATTATGGCCACATGGTTCCCAATTTGGGAACCACACAGATAGCCGAGCTGTAAAAATGCCTAAGCTGTATTTCAAGTGGCATCTTCTGCACCCTCTGTTTAATTCCCCAACCCCGGAGTATCATATTGGCCCTTATTAAAGTCCATTCTTACTGTTATTATGATGATGTTTTAGCATGTTTGCAAGGACTGTGCTGCCATGTCAGGTGTATGCGCCACGTGAGGGGTGCCATGAGCTGTGAGTTAGCCCTTGCATGGCTCTGGTGGATCTGCAGCAGCTATACGCCCTCATCCTGTGTGTGGACGGGACAGGCTGCAGCAGCTGGGAATGCACATTGACCTCAGTGGGAGGAGCCAAGGTCAGCAGAAGTGAGGTCAAAAGAAAGGCCAGACCTGTTGCACTTGGTCCATAAGTCGGTGGCGCGATGTAAAGCGAGCCTGACCCTAAAACGTAACGAGAACGGAGAGAAACCTGTAGCTGATCACATATTTAGTTTGTTCAAATTATTTCTATTCTGATTGATTTTGCAACATAGCCAACCCAAGAACGTTTTGCCTCAAGTTCTTCATCTTTGAGACTTTAGGGGGAATCTCCGTATTACACCAACAACAAAAAAAATAACTCACTAGCCATGCTCCAGAGCTGAATGTCAGAATGTGCCATACAAACATATTTAGCTCTACTAAACACTATTTCAGTTCCTTCTGTCTGTAATCCTCTCTGTGATTGCTGCCAACTCTCCCGCTCTGTAACACAAACCGCTGTGGTTTACTCTTTGGTTGTTTAACACAGTTTTTTTTCCCATGCAGCGCTTGGAGCGACCACCCAAGGCCTCTAACCGCACTGCACGTTGCTCCCAAAAAGAGCGGGAAGCGGAGGAAGCCCTTCCATGTGTTGCCGCCTCAATCCCCTCTCTTCCCATTTACCCAGCACAGGCATCACATGCACACATAGTTGATCCCTAGCCGCTGAGGACAGGGGGGCACAGCTGCACTCGAGGCTGGATTTCACCCTCCTCACATTGGAAAACCTTTTCACACTCTCCCCTGGACAGCTGCAGTCGACTAGCAATAGGAACATAGGCACTCTGCATTCATTTGGTGACATTTAAAACTCAGAATGGTGAAGTAATATGAGGGGATGGTCCTCACTTAGTGAGCAGCCACACCTCCGACAGTTCCACGTACTCGTCCGTCTGTGTAACTGGATGTATGGCCACTGATGCACCAACAAGAAACAAACATTTCCACATGGGTTCATCAAATGGATGAGATTTGAGCCAAAAACAAATTTCACACGTCTTTTCCAGTATTTAGCATTGTATTAAATATGCTTTGTACTCTAGCATGGATTGGACGGATCAGATTCATTGCTTGCTAAGGTATTTGAGTCTAAATTGTTGATGTATATTTGCCATTTAATCATAATGGTGTAGTTGAAGCAAGTGGAAATATTCCTATCTGCTGACATAAAGATAGAAGACAGCAAGTCAAGTAAATGTATCCATAGGCAACATTTAAAGGTGATAAATTCCAAATTCTATGACTGTCACATTGCCTCCACACGGCTCTCAACATGGCGACAGCTGAACCGGCGGCTGGATTCTAACAGTGCAAACAACAATAACAGTGCTGACAGAGGGGGAACCAGAGGCTGGGCAGTACGCTTACCAGATTTTTCTTTTTTCTTTTGTCCAACCATGTCTGGATGAATGAGATTTAAGCAAAAATGTTTTTGAAGATTACCATCCCTAGCTTTAAAAAAATGTAATGATGTATGTCAGAGCCGAAGCAACCAATACGTCTTAAAACCGAAAGTGCATCTACTTTAAAGATAAATGAACAGGTATATGTGCAGGCATTTTGCACATAAACAAATTATGCATGTTTTAATGATATCATTGTAGACTCAAAAGCAATTGCAAAAAATGAGTCTTAAAAATTGCATTGTAAGTGGAAAACCTGACATTGCCTAGGATCAACAATTGAAAATGCTTGATCACCCGGAGCAGTGACCGGTCAGGAGATCTGAGGTGTCTGGAGGTTGCTGCATAGAGAGTACATTTATATTCCTTTAGTATAGTATTTGCGTACAGCATCTATTAGGTGCAGGAATGTGAATCTCAAGCAACATGTTGCTTTTGTTCCCCTTCCCATACCATAGATTCATAGACACAGAGTGGTCAGCGGTCCTTGTGTGAACCTGATCAGTGAACAAAAAAAGTAATCTTCATCAAAGCTTCTGCACAGAAAATAAATCACATTGTCTCCTCTTGTCCTTAGAAGGTCTGCAGACGAGGAACTGTTGCATAAGTGTTTGCATTTACGCGGGAGGTGCTGCTGCTGCTGCTGAACTGTTTATTAGGCGTAGTTTATTAGCCATGACTCGCTGCTATCCTGGCTCCCGTCCACCATAGCGGCCCAGTGCCCCCTGTCTGCTAAGGCAAACAAAGAGCTGCTATGTGTCACATACACAGTTTTACTGTCTCACCAATCCAAACCCCCAGCATGCGCCTATCTGCCAGTGCTGAGCAGAGAAAATGATGAGCTCGCCCAACACTCTCCCACCTTGCAAATTGATATCATACCGCCGTCCTACTGCGGTTGTTATTGTGTTTGCAGTCTGCATAATACACTAACTGCACATCAGTGTGAATGCATGTGTGGTGCACAGACATCTCAATAGATAGATACACATGGTTATTGCAGTTCAATAAAGCAGTTACAATATGATGTAATATATCATCACTACTCATCCACGCCGCCACCCCCTGTCTGCAGAAGCGAATCATGTGGGAGTGACTGCTATGTGCATTAGGGGTGGGAAGAGGCTGTAAGAGCTTTTTGGAAAATGCTCTCCAGAGGCACTGTAGGACGAGGGGGGGGCATTCATCTGGGTGAAGGGCTGAATTAGAAAGCTGTGAGAGGATAATAAAGAGAAGGAATATGACGCACTTGGAGAGGTCTGAAAAACAAGAGCTGAGCCAGTACAATAGGTAGAAGACTGATAATCAACAGTTGCTGTCACTGCACTGCATCCTGTCAAAAGGCACTCCCTATTGCCCCCTGCATTTCATACGTGGGAATGATTGGCACACTGTTCCCTATGTGCCCCGTTGTAGCTTTTGGACTATTTGAGACACTCACTGTAGGTGATGTAGGCAGGCTATCTCTGGCACACGGTGTGGCTGAGAAGAATGACAGGCTGCTTTGGTTGTCTGAAACCCTTGGTAGCAGAGATGCAAACAGGATGTCGACTATAGTATATACATTGGTAGAAAGAGCGCACAGAGACAAGAAAGGGAGAACATGGTAAAATGGAGGAGGTTTGGAGAGGGAGGACACAGGAGGGAAGATGGCAAATGATGTAAAGACAAAGACTGAGGTTGGATTTGGGAGGGATCTGATCTTGAGTTACCTGGTCTATCATTAGAGCAGTAATTAAGAGCAGACTCAACCCTAACAGGGAATGCTACATTCCTACAAAGGCAAACATTGTTTTAAAGTCCTAAGTAGTTGATGGCAAGAAACTTTGATGTTTTGCAATTAAAATGTCTCCATTCCATAATCGGCAGAAGGTGATTTATCAGTACTTATGACATAAGCTCTCATCCTGCTCCTGACTGTGATTAAGAAAAAAGCAAACGGTTCTTCTTTTGCAGCTTATTGTTGCATTTAAGCGTGCATTATGCTGTTTGAAGGATCAGGACATAATGATATCTTTCAAGAGTTCTAACTATATTATGAATAGAAATTACTGTAGGTTCATTCATGGCATGAATGGCCTCTTTATAAAGAGGATAAAGAGAAAGATTGTCCTTAAAATCTAATTTCCTGACTCTACAGCCTGGTCTTGCAAATCCCCTAAACTGTGCACATAAAACAAAAGAAAGGAAGTCCCCAGGCATCCTGGGCTACGATGTATAGACTCACATGCTGCACAGCATGTATGGCCCTTACACTTTTTCCTTTACACACGCAGTTATATATAAATATTTAGTTTCCTGAGTTGCAGTTGAAGCTGCAGTTCAGCTTCAGGGATTGAGTCAAAGCTCCATTGACCCTTCCTAAGTCCCACCCCTTCTCGCTCTGTGCTCCAATAACAGTTGAGATAGCAAAACCTCTGTCAATGTTCCCCTTTATTGTTATACTTGGATAGATCTTCTTATATTCTGTGGTAACGTTAAAGATTTGGTAAATGACAGATGGTTTCTGTAGAGGGCATTTTGTGATACAAGCAGACCTTTTATCGTTCTAAGGTAGATGACTCATGAAGTCAGATATCTGAAAGCCTGATCTGATTAAGATAAAACTTTCTATTAAATTGAGATTTAGCCTTAAAAAACCTTGAAGGAACCTAACCTTCCTTCAACAACTTTCCACGTTATATTCCTCCTGCTTTCTAATTATTAGGCTGTAAGCTGTTGTCATACATTTGAGTATTTTTCATGATGAACTGTTAAATAAAAATAAGTACAGTGGATGTTTTTATTTGAAACGGCAGATGGAGGAATTGAAACTTTCCATGGCCAAATGTGCCTGATGTGTGTGTTTGTGTTTGACATGAGAGGGAGAGAGAGCAGTTATCTTTTTTCGACATGCTAAAGAGGAAGGTGCTGCCCTTGTGACCTTGTGACCTGACGTATACTAATATCAGTCCACATGGCGGACACACCCAGTCACTTTAAATGTCAACAAGGGACCGTTTCCTGTAAAAATCCCAATATCTCAACTGTTGATTTGAATAGAATGACATAATAACAATATAGACCTCACATATTATACTTTTGAAGTTAAAAAAAATGGCTCTTTTGCGTCCGATGTTGCTAGCTTTAGGAATGCTGCTGGCCTTTATTGGTGCCGGTTCTGGTGACACCCAAAGCATCTGAGGCATGCCAGGCGGGCTCTCCATTTATAAATACACCCCTCTAAACGGGTACGAAATTCACTGCGTGGTTTTTACAGCCACGAGGTTCACCGCTCAAATAAGATGAGGCTTGCGTGTGTTTGCATTCATCACCTGCTTGTATGTGCATCTGTCAGAGCAACCAGTCAATAAGATATCAGGCCGGTCGCTAACGCAGTAAGAGTAGTTGTAATTTACGCTCGCTTGTTGTGTATTTCGAGAACTGGTGAAAAGCCTTCCTGGATTTATGCAAATATGCTTCACATACAAGCACATCATTCAGCTGCAGGACAGGAGGTGTTTATGCAGTCGGAGTTCTTAGCTTGGACAACTCAATCACTTAATAGGAGCAAAGCTTATGCAGTCGGAGTTCTTAGCTTGGACAACTCAATCACTTAATAGGAGCAAAGCTTGTAAAATGTCCCACGTTGAAACAAAAGTTACAGCCTAACAAAGTACATGGAGGCTTCTTTGTAAGGCAGAAACAGAAGTTAGCAAATTAAGATAAATGTATTTAACTTCAGGAAATGTATTACTTGTTTGTTCCAATTGATAAAAACAAAGTTAACTTAAAATGAATAAACTAAAGGATGCTGCTCCCGGGGCATCATATTATCTTGTGATTGCTTATTGTTTACATTCTCTTCGTAACTGCCTCTGAGTATCTTAAAAGGGGTATTCATTTTAATTTAGAATATGCAGTGTAAGATCAATGAATCCACATGATTATGGTCTTACAATAACCACTGTATGGGTTATTAGTTCCACCTAAACAAGTTTCACTGCACTCCTCCAAAATAGCGGCTCTGTTTCCAAGCCAAGACATCAGTGGCCCTTTGACCTTTGACCACACTGCATGTGCAGAGGTGTAGATTTAAGGCTTCTGAGTGCAGCTTGTCTGAGCAACAGATTTGTTGAGTAATGCATACCTGTTGTGAGTGCGTTGAAACTTGATATAATGTAGATTGCAGCCAGTGTTCTTCAATATGTGTGTTTGTGTAGAGAAGTGCAGGGAAAAATGTGCAGTGTCGGCCTGTTTTCTGCAACACTCTTTACATCTGACAGTTCTGTGATGAAGTCAGATATTTTTTTCGAAGCAAAGAGGGAAATAACAAGACAGAAGGTGAATTTCTGCTTTTCATTTACTGAAGCTGAAGTTGTCATGCAAAACGAGGGCCATGCCTCTTTTTCCTGAGATGATTCTTATAGTGTTTATAGGAGCCAAAAACAATAGATTTTTTATAAGCTCATAAAATTGTTTTCAGATGTTTTTGGTTTTTTGGAATTTTTGAGGTGGTGCATGCATTCAGTGCCCATGTAAATAAACTCTTAACCTAAAGTAGAGGTGTAGGATTCCACTGTGTGCGGTCCTCGTGCACACGTCTTCGCCATTTGCATGGTTGACAAAAAAAGGTTCCAGGAAATTAGTTGGATTGAAGTAAATCATCCAAATTCCTCTGTGGTTTAACAAGCTTCTGTGTAACTAATTCATACCACCTCATTATTCTGTTTAATCATTCAAATACTGTTATGCACAAGTGCTGCCTTAAGTAGGATTGTGACCCTTTTAAGGCAGGACCAATCACATCCTCTCTTGCGGTTAGAGTTCCTCAGTAAAGGCCTCCACACATGCTTTGCTAGACTTCCTGTTCTGCACCAACTTTCCAGTGTCCAAAGCTTTTTACTGCTACTTTGCACTTAGAGACGGCCCTTTTTCCATTGCTAGGCGATACCATCCGAAGAGCCAGCTGTCTGCTGGTGATGTACGACTGAGGTCAGCCGGAGGTTTTGGTGATTTCTGGCTTAATCGCTCATTAATGGCTGTGGCCGCTGTCAGTCAACATGGGACCTGCTTGGTTTGCTCAGTAAATGTTTCAGGATTAGGAATTGAGCCTATAAATGGTCACAAACGTTCCTTTTTCTATTAGACAAAAGAAAAAATTACAGTAGAAGCCAATGTCAGAAAGAATTCCCTGCTTTACACTTAATGCTTCCTGACTTTGCTTTTGTATTGTTTGCTTGTTTGAGCTCATAGGCCTGTGTAGTGCTGAAGTATTGTCCAGATACAGTCTGTTGATGGTCCAACCCTTTAGATGGAATGACTTTTGGATCAAACCCAGTGATTCAGCACTGCTTTCAAAAGGAAATCCCTATGAGATGAAATGAGGCCTCGGGAATTGTTTTTGTCTCTTTCTTACTGTCTGGTTCTACAGTGTAATGATGGCGAAATGGAAATAGTGGCCTTTTGAGGCTATTATCTTCGAAGTTTTATAAGTGTATCGAGTACTTACCTTTAACCTGAATCTTTATTCTGGCGACAGTCTGTCTCGCTATCACTTTCAGTCCTTGTAAAACAGACTAGAGGCCATTTCACCTTCACATCTCATTTATGGTTTCGCAGGAAATGACTCATGTTTGAACAATTCTGCTTTTTTAATTTGATAATGTGGTAGCTAAACCTCTTTGGGTTTTAAAAGCTATGCTATTACTCAGCAGATTTGAGCCGGCATTAATTGAAAAATCGGGAACACTGGGTGCAGGATGAGGGGTGGGTGGTGGGTGGTGGGTGGAGGGATGACATCACGTAGGATACCACGCTGGTTTGAGTCAGAATGAGTCTACACAGGGCTGAAAAAAAACATGTGACACCTCCTCTTTAGAGGTCTGGTAAAAAAAAAAAAAACACTGGAGGGAAAAGGGAGGTGCACATGATGGAGTGGTGAAGTATCCGTCCAGTCCATTTCCTCCTCTGTGCTTCGTTGTGAAATCCTTCTCCACCCAACCTCATCTTATTCACTCAGAGGGAGGGAATGTGCGGGGCACGCCTGTGTTTTCTGTAAATATCTTGGGTCTCCTCTCGGCCACCTCCTGCCAGGCCACAGATGGAGCCAGACATGCGCCCCTTCCCTCCCTTCCTCCCTCTAGGCCTCCTCATAGGGGAAGGAAGCTGACCCTCTCCACCCTGTGAGAGGTTAAATCCCAGAGGGGTGGGGGGGAGAAGGAGAAGGGCCTGGACCCCCTTCGACTGACAGCAGGAAACACTAGGAGGAAACAGAAAGGTATTGTGTGTGTTTTTCAATGGTAACAGACAGGATGTGTAATGTCAGTGTGGCTCTGCAACCTCACATTCTGTGGAAACACCCGCTGTCCAATCACTGGACAGCTCATGTACTACAAGTGTTTTGTCATTTAAAGGATGTATTTTATAGACGTAGTGGTCCCAAAACTTTACCCCCCCCAAAAAAATCTCTCCTAAACAAAATACTTTAGGGGAGACACTAGAGGCAAAAACAATCAATCAATCAACAGTCAATTTTGTTATTTTGCTTCCATAACCTGTCTTTTAATTCGCATTAGATAACGCCCAATTTGCATATTTTAACATACCATTTCAGAAAACTTATAGCACAAATAAATAATTGTCTTAATGTAAGTAATCAACTGGAGAAGTTTCATGGCGATTTGTCTAAGTTACAATGTTTTACCCTATTCACATCCCCTTAAAACTGCCTTTTTGAAGCAAAATGTCCTTTTCAGAAATACAATTGCTGCTTGAACGGCTTCACACGGTTTTGTTTACGGAAACACGAGCCTTAATATCCCACATACCAACACTCACCGCATTACTAAGTGCCATTATCATAATCACATCCAGCTCATGGATTCCAGAGCAGACCAGTATCGAAGGCCATGCTATACGATATCACATACTCCCTCAGTCTTGATATTCTTTGGATTCACTCCAAGCGGAGACACTGTCAACGGTTTTCATCGACCGTGTCCATCACATCTTCATCAATTATGTCAAAAGGCAGACAGGACATCTTATTGTCCTTATCTGACTTGATAGCAAGACAAAGTTCCTCAAGAGACATTTTAGCATGTTTGAATGGAAATTTAGGCTATAATCAATTAATGATATATGGAGAAATGTATTGCTGATAGTTTTGAGTTTTGAGTTTGGGAACCGGGGATACACATCCAAATGTCTCTTTTGTTCATCTTTTGTCTTAAATTGTTAAGAAGGTTCTTATTAGAAGTGATTTGCCCGATAACTTTGCGTAAATAGATGTTAGGAGAAGTTATGAATATTAAATTGTCATGGTCAAGAATGTTAATTAATTTGATCATTCTATTATACCTGGTCTTCGGGCCTCATACCCTGCGTAGTCAACGCCTGGCATGAACTTTGTGTAAAAGTTTTGAAACTTTATTGTTCTGTCACCAGCAGTTGGTTTCAGTTGGGTTCTCTGTTGCTAATGACAACACACACTGGCACAGTCCACAGCAGTGACAGTTTAACTGACATTGTTACTCCCAGGTTTTGTCACACCTGGGATACCAAACAAATATTGACAGACATCGTTTATCTACCATCCAAATGTCCACATTAAACTGTGGATTCTCTTTTTATTGCAGCTGTTTTATGATTGTTAGACAGCGAGATGTTTGAAAAGACCAGAAGGTCATTTAAAAGCCCTCACTGCTGGTCTGAAGGTATTTCTTGAATCCTCAAAGACTCTTTTGACCAACTGGATGAAGAAATATTCAGTTTGTTAGATATATATTTTTAGATTTACAATATTTAAACAGTTTCCCAACTTCCAATAGCCACTGGATCCTTGTCTGGGTTAGAAAATCTTGACAAACTCAACCTTGACAAAGGCAGCACAGACCAGATCCCCTCCTGCGTTCTTACCTTTCACAATAAAAGCCCTAGAAACACCCACGATTAAAGACCGTAAGATGTGTCCCATTTTCACTTTTGAGCAATTCTGTCTTAAAGCTGTATGCTTAGCTGGAATGCAAACGCCCAACGTTCGAAGTATGAAGGTAAATACAGGATATCTAGATTTAATGGTGCCACCTGGACAAACCTCCAAATTGTTCTTGCCTGGTTTCCCGTCGGTTTGAGGGTTCCCAGAGCTTGAGGCCTGCTCAAAAATAACCAGAGCTAGAAAAAAGGTTTGTTTCCGAGCAGTCAAACCTACACGAAGGGGCCATTTCCGAACTTCTATTATTCTTCCAGTGAAAGCCCTTAACATGCGACTGTTATCCCTTCACCTAAATGTGCTTTGCTCAGCTTAAAATGACTCAGAAAAAAAACACCCGCCAGACTCCTTAATTATAATTTATGAGTAGCAGACCTTGGACCTTGACATGATGGATAATTTCAACCAGCTTTCAAATCAACCTATATGTCGATGGAGGTTATAAACAGAACCGTTTGAGAGGGAACAACTGGCAACTATCTGAATTCTCCTCTGTAAAAGCATCTCTCCCTCATGTTGTCATCGTTTGGATGTCCCTCGCATTAAACTCAATCAAAACTCTACGTACTCACACATATTTAATTAAACATCCATCCATAGTGAAAACGCGTATCACATGAATGTTCACGTTCACTGGACATGCGCTTTCTGAAAGGAAAGCAGATTGTCTGCTCTGCAGTTGGTTGCTTAGTTACAGAAAATACAACGGAGTCTTGTGTTCCTATATTAAAAAGGTATTTTTGATACTTAAGATCTTCCTCTATTTATCAAACAAATCACTCAAACAGGTGATTTTAGTGGGGGAAAGGGTTCATTTTTTATACTGCAGATACAAGGTACCTGCTACTAGTTGACTTTATCCTGTATTACTCTATCTCTCTTTTTGGTCGACACCCTTCGTACTTGTACCAGAACGTATTAGTGTGGGTGCAGCTTAAGGGGCTGGCTTCATTATGCACCCAGCTCGGTTTGTTTGACCACTCTCTCGCGTGAAAAGATTAATTGAACGGTTCGGACTGGCTCGGCTCGACTAAGCTAAATATTTAAGTGTTTGAGGTGCGTGTGGTTGGCTTCAGACCCCTCGTGATGGTCTATACTTGAACCTGGTATGTTTTTCTCAGCCCACGCTGCAATCACACCCTCTGCGTGTTTTTGTGTTAACCACATGTACATTACTGCATGGAAAAGCCTCAGGGAAGCATAATATAAGCTAAAGATAACTAACAATATATGTTTTGTTTTTTTGTTTGTTTTTTACATTTTTGTGTGCACATGAATCACACAATGTAGACACTTACCCTTTACTTTAATGCTAACAGTGATGGATTACAAAGTACACGCCTGCTCAGACTAAACAAAGAAAGAAAGGACTGTTGATAAGTCTGGGAAAGATTTCCCCTGTTTGTTTAAAGGTGCATTTAAGTGATGCTACATTAAAGGACTCAACATAAGAATTATTCCAGAAACCTAGAAATCCTAACCGTCCAAAATTACAACCCACCAAAGTCCAATTCTGGTTAAAATCAGCCTTTACCCACTGCATTATGAAAAGAGTTACAATAATTGTACATTTGGAATAAGAGGCATTTAAAGTGGGATTGGTTGATTATATATGCAAAACACACAGTATGTATCAATTTTGCACCAATGGGTCCGTATAAATCATGTGATATGAAAAGTAAAAGTCACATCAAATGTGTAACAGTGTCTTTCCTCATTTAACAGCTCATAGTGTGTATTCCATAAAGTCCTTCAGAGTTTAGCTCACACATGGGATTGCTTATATATGATAAATACCAATCTGTATGCAGGTTTGTGTAAACATCTGATTTAAACGTGTATATTTCTGCAAGGAGCGGATGGGGTGATGATGTGAACATCTGCATAGCAACAGAGGAAGTTGATCATCACAATAGAGGGATCTCTAAACAATTATTAAATAGTAATTTGGCTTTTCAAGATATTCAAGAGAAAAATATGATCTATATATAAATTGGCTGTCCTTGTGCTTTTGCTGCAAGAAAAGCAAAAATGGTCAGATGAAAAATAAACTTGAGAATTGCCAACCAAATGAAAAACTGACCCATAAAACATTTAATTTCATAATTTGGTTTTAAAACATTTGCTCTATATTGTGATTAGGGTGTTACACCTGAACAATAATGTTCCAAACTATCAACTCTCATGATTCGATAGGTCAATCACACCATCAATGAAATGATGATGAATCAGCAGTCAGCAGAAAGTGAACACTGGGAAGTGGCCTTGGACAAATATTGATACCAATAATAAACAAAGTATAAGCTATACTTTTGTATTATTATTTCTTAAAGTGAGATTGACAGCTGCAACAAGTAATATGAAGAATACTAAGGTTTATTGTTATGGTTTTGATGCCAAGTATCTGTAGTCATAGCCACAGTACTGGTTTAAGATGTCATGGAATGGAAAAATATGTTACTTTACAAAAACCACTAGCTCCATCTGCTGGTCATGAATACTCATAAACACAGAATACAGTGTGAATTGGTCTGTGCATTCAAACCTTTTCTCATTTGAATAAAATCAAAACATTTAGCAGTGAGAAGCTAAACTGCATTTCTTTTTAAAATATTTTGAATTGTCATTTTTAATCTAAAAATGAATAATAGGTGTATTTGGTCTCAAACAAGTTGGATGTATAAATAAAATCTAAATAAGATGCCTGTATTATTCATTCATTGAGACTGTGTTAAGTAAAGATGTAGGTCAAGGGAACTATTTTGTAAACCAAAACAACACCTTGAACAGTTACAAACTTCATTTTTGATAATCATGACACAATTATAAAATAAAAATTAAAACAGAACTCTATTAATACATTGGTTAAGCCTCAATAGAAGAAATCCTCTATTGAAATCACAATGTATGTAGTTCATCTATATGATGTTATTTCTGTTTACTTAATGATTGCTTTGTGTTGTTATATAGTAATTCAGATTTGGTCTCTGAATAACATGTCTAGTGATTACTGAACCTTTATTATGATCCAACAACACACACTATAGACTTTTTTTCAGTCCTATAGTTGATAAATTCAGACAGCCAGATACACAAGACACATACTCTATAGAAGATGGAGAAACATCAAACAAGAGAAAAAGCAGTATAAATATTTACAGCATAGCACACAGACATCCATTTTTTAGTAGGATATTCCATCTCAGTGGCTTTAACACAGACTGATCCACGAGGTAGCTCCACGTGAGTCACCGCTCTGATCCAGCTTTTTGTCCTCCTCCAGACTCAGACAAAGACGAAACATAACCGAAAGCACAGTTTAGAAATCCGCTTAGCTGTCCATGCAAATACATTTTTTACGCTTTTTGCTGTATTGTGTAAATGACAAGCCATAAAGGTATGGAATCAGCGTAACTGGTGATTAGGAAAAATTTGTTGGCTTTAGGTTTGGATAATATAGACAGGAAAAATCATCAAAAATCATAGTGTTTGTATTTATATGTAAACAAAAAGGATTGTTAAAAAAAGGGGATTTCAGTTTTCTCACGCTCCCAGGATATTTCACAGAATTATGTATTATGATGCATTTCATTTTGAATTTCCCCAAACACCTTCACATTGTGGAAGCTGTGTTTTGTTTCTACGTGAAGTGAAAATGAGGATTAAAAACCCATGAATAGTTTGTCCTACAGGCGTGTCTGAGGGATCAGCTTGAGCTTTGTTTATTTTGCAGAATATCTCTTTTTCCAACACCGAACCAACAGCAGCAACAAAACAGCCTGATTTAAACCGTTCAATGTAAATACAGGGCATGTTTGGGACGATAGTAAAATGAAAATCTTTGGAAATATGGCGGTACAGACACAGACACCAGGGAAACTACATTTCTATTATGAATAAGTGGCCTGCCTGTTACCTAAATGTAATAGTACAGAATAATTATGGGACATTGGATTACAACCCTTATTTATGAGTGAGTTGTGTGAAATTAAATAACATAGTAAACTTCCCTAACCCCTTAATTTAAACCAAAACACGGTATTTTAAGGATTATACATGATAATAATCCAGGAATTTAAACTGCATTAATATAAAAATGACACTAGAGGGCGATAGTAGCACACCTAGAAACAAGTTTATCCACAATTCTTTTTAGATCAGAACAAGCTTTAATCGCCAGGTATGAGTACACATACCAGAAACTCAGTTTTTATGTTGTTCTCATTGTACATACAGAGAAATAGAAAAACATCTAAAATACATAAACATAAAAATGTATCTTATGTGTGCATACAAGTACATTACATTACATTACAGTCATTTAGCAGACGCTTTTATCCAAAGCAACTTACAATAAGTGTATTCAACATAGGTATTCAAGAGAACTACAAGTCATAAGTGCATCTCCTTTCTTAAACAAGCATCTAAAAGCATAAACCAGAGCAAAAGTATAGTGCAGAAGCAAATTACTACGAAAACAATAAGTGCAACAAACTAATACGAATACAATAAGTGCTACGAGGAAGGCTCAGGGTAGTACTTCTTGAAGAGGTGAGTTTTCAGCCTGCGCCGAAAGATGGGCAGCGACTCTGCTGTCCTGAGGTCAGTGGGGAGTTCATTCCACCACTGAGGGGCCAGGACAGAAAAAAGCTGTGACCGGGTGGATCGGCCGCAGGGACCTCTGAGCGACGGGGCAACCAATCGCCCCGAGGCAGCAGAGCGAAGTGGTCGGGCGGGGGTGTAGGGCTTGACCAAGGCCTGGAGATAGGAAGGAGCTGTTCCTTTCACTGCCCTGTAGGCTAGCACCAGAGTCTTAAACTGGATGCGAGCTCTTACAGGGAGCCAGTGTAGAGAACGGAGGGGAAGTTGTGTGGGAGAACTTGGAGCGATTGAACACCAGACGAGCTGCAGCTTTCTGGACGAGCTCCAGAGGTCTGATGGCCGACGCCGGGGCTCCGGCAAGTAGTGAGTTGCAGTAGTCCAGGCGGGAGATGACCAGAGCCTGTAGAGCACCTGCACCGTCTCCTCAGTGAGGAAGGGGCGAATCCTCCTGATGTTGTAGAGGAGGAATCTGCAGGAGCGTGTGACCGATGCAATGTTTGCTGAGAACGACAGTTGGTCGTCCAGGGTCACACCCAGATTCCTCACAGTCCGAGTTGGCGTCACCACGGCATCATCAATGGTGATGGACAGGTCTCGGTGCGGGCAGCCCTTCCCCGGGAGGAACAGTAGCTCGGTTTTGTCCAGGTTGAGCTTCAGGTGGTGTGTCGCCATCCACTTCGAGATGTCAGCCAAGCACGCAGCGATGCGTGCCTCCACTTGGGTGACGTGTATTGATGTCACCCAAGAAGATACATATATATACATCAAATGTCTATAAATTAGACTCTTTCTGTAAATTGTAAACATCAATACAGTTCTGCAATGCTGCAGAGTGCAAGCATGCTGGAAGAAATATTGAATGGTCTGTAGCTGCAGTCAAATCGGGCCTGTAGCTCCAGCTTTGCTTTGCTGGTCCGTCTCCTCACAGTCATTACCACATGCATCGATTTAAGTTTCTGCCTCTTAATCGGGAGGAGATGAACCAGACAGTGATCAGAGTCCTAAAGCTGAAATAGGAACAAAGCAGTTTGCGTCCCTTTAATGAAGTGTAGGATGGTCCACTGTGTTATTATCCCTGGCGGGGCACTTAATGTGTTCTTTGCTGAGGTTTGCTCAGTTAAAGTTCCAAAGAACAGTGAGGATGTTCTTGCTCAACTGCAGTAATCTGCTCAAGTGTTGCAACGCCTCACTAACACAGGCCTGAGATGGGACCTAACAACCCGTTTTCATCTCAGCTGGTCACATTCCGACGCTTGGTCAGACCCATTGGCGTCACTTTCTAACGAACTGGGCAGCCCAGCGCATTGAACTATGACACTCCACTGCAGTTAACTTGAACGTTGTGGATGCAAACAAAACACTTGTCTAGGTTAAGGCAACAAAACCACTTTGTTAGGTTGAGGAAAAACATCACAACTGAGCTTAAGATAAGTTCTTAAACTAAGCAAAACTTAAACAAACTAAGATAAACTCGTCACAAACTAACATAACTGCTCTGCTGTCTGTAGCTCCTGTCCTGTCGTCTACCTGGATTCCTCTTCACCAACACACCTGCCATCAATCAGCTCATCACCTCTCCTGGATCCCTGCTCTGCACACACCTGTCAGCAATCTACTCATCAGCTCCACAGCATATCAACCCTGGCTTTCCTCCCAGTCACCGCCAGATTATTGATTCAACTACAGTGGTAGTCTCAAGCTCTAGTCTGATTGAATCATGTGCATTATAATTTTTGTCCTCGTTTTTGTTCGGACTTGCTTTAAACTGCTTTTCTGTGCCACAGGATCGATGCCTCCCTGCCTGCCGTCTCGCCTCGCTCCCGTCCAGCCAGCTCCCCTCACTCTGCCTCGTTTCTCCCGTCACCAGCTCCCCACTATCCTCTGCAACCACCAGACAGAATCTTCCCTCACATCCATCTTCATTCCCTGCTTCCGGTTAATAAACCTCTCTTATCACCTCACCTAGCTCTTGAGAGTTTCCTGCATTTTGGTCCACCATGATAAGCCATAACGGATTGACCTGGATAAACTTGGACCCAGAGGACAGTGACACACAACCTCCCGGCCTGCCCTTTTCCTGGATTGATTTTGGAGTGAATAAGGAGGTGTTCTCTTGTTCATGACCCAGGCTTTCTGGAGACCCTCACTGTCTTTTTTTTGGCCTTTTGCCTTTATTAGATAGGACAGATGGAGACTAAAAAGGGGGAGAGAGCGCTACGTGCAGGAAAGGTCAGATTCAAACCCCGGCAGCTGCTGTCAGGACTCAGCCTTGGCATGTGGTGTGCCAGCTAAAGAAATCATGGTGTAGTATGTATTGAAACATCAAATTATGCATCTTTAAAAAAGTCATAAGATGGAAAGTCATAAAGTCCTAGTATAGTACGTAATGAAAAAGTCAATGACAATATGACTTTTTTATCACCTTTTTTTTAATCACCTTTTTCAACATAATACACCATTACTTTTTTATGACTTGTTTCGACAAACTAAACTGACTTTTTTGAAGAATTATATCATTACTTTTTTATTTCCTTTTCCAACATATAATGAAGTGTAATTTTTTTATACTATTTCCGACATACTATAATATGACCTTTTTTGACATACTATACTATGACTCTATTTTACATGCTATGCCATGACTTTAGCTGCAATACTATGACTTTTGTCTTTTTATGACATTATTTCTTTGATATCATCCGATATGACTTTTTTTCTCGACATACTATACACTGACTAGTTTTTTTATGACTTTTTTTGACATAATATACTATGATATTAGAACTTTTTGACATACTATTTTTTTTTTTTAAAGAAGTAAAAAAGCTGTGTATCTTACGGTTAATTTACTGTTAACTTGATTTGTCACCGATGCACCATTTCAGCTACATTTCCTCCCCTTCCTCAGGCACAAAATGAGTTGGATCATATGAAAAAGTAAATATGATGCCTTTAATACCTGCATGTCATGGAACATAAGGTATGAGTGTTTCAAGGATCTTCATGCTTTATCAGGCAAGCTCCAAAGCCTGTTAAAATCAATGTCAGGCACGAGGGCTCACATTAACTAACAAGACTCATCTTGCCCATACTTTGGAATCTTTTAGACAAGGTTTTATCTTTCATTTCAGGGTTATTTATGGAGAATTATACATTCCCGAGTGGGTGTTTGTTAAACTGTGGACGTGGCTAGAACTATTAAAGCAGCTCCTGCAGTAAAAATTCTTGGGTCTACTTGAAGGTCAGATTTCAACGCTTGCTCTGCCTATTTTGGAAGCAGAATGTGAATAAACTTAGTCTGAAAATGAGGCGGCCTTCTGCAGTAACAGACTTCTGGAGATGAAACAAAAACAGTTGAGCCGTGGTTAAAGATTACCAGCTTTCTCTTTTATTGAAAAATATAGCTGTTATTTCAAAAGAAAGGAAAGTGAGGAAAGTAAATATATTAATATACTGTAAAACCAGAATAACAAGTAGGAAAAAGAAAACAGTACATACTTGGCATAACACTACAGCCACTGAATAGAAAAAAAAGAAAACATTCAACAGCAGAACTCTGAGCCACTTGTTTCTTTTCGCAGTCCTTATCTTTTTTTTGCCTCTCAACAAACCACAGCTGTGCACATACAACTTTAAAGTAGACCTGGGGCAGAAAGTATTAGCAAATTCATTTAAAAAGGTTTATTCTGACCTTTCATACAGAGAAACACAATAACGTTCAGACAATCACAGTACTGCAGCGTCATTTCGTTTACTTTCCCATGAAGCTCTGTTTACCTCCAAATTTACTTGTGAATGCAATTTGGCCGCAAATGTGCCGTTTAGTGTTAAAGCCACTAGCATTCTTCTGGTTCTCACGCTAGTACCACATAGTCCCACTGCTGATAACAAAGACTGCTGACTAATCGTCCATGGCACACGTTATATTTACATGACTTGATTATAACAACGGCAGATAAGGAGTGTTTTTTTCTAAAGTGTCCACTTCTTTGTGATGAACGTAGAGGATCGAAGCTGCCCAAACAATCCACCAACCACACGCTTCCATGGGTCAATAGAAGTAAAAGACATCTTACAATTTGGCCCATTTACATAAAAAAAGAAAGAGTTCTGACTCAAATCATACTGCATATCTACACATAAGTAAAAAAAAATAAAAATTGACAAAACAAAATCAAACATCCTGCTAACGTTTCCCGACAATATGGTTAGAACTTACAGATCGCTTACAATTTCAGAACTTCTTGCAACCTGTTCTTAAGACATTTTTCCAAAAACATTACAATGACCCGAGGCAGAATGGCACAGCATCCTGATTCTATGTACACACCCCTGTTTCAACGCCACAACGGGAAATTCAAAGCTCCCATTTGTCAAACATGGCGATTAGTTTTTTAACACCAAATTAAAAAAAGAAAGAAGAAAGGTCAGACATTAATCATGGATACCGGAAAGAGCACACCTCTGCGTGCCTTATTTAGAACTGAACGTGACCTGGAGGAGCCTACTGAGCGAGCGTGTATTATAAAGACATGACAAAGCCGAAAGAGAAACAGCCCACCTGTCTGCTCCTGACCCTGCTGCTTCTGGAGCAGTTCCAGCTGGTTGGGGGCCAATAATCCAGCACATTTAATGAGTAGACAGGGAAAGGCCAGATGATGGGTTGATTTAATCATCTGTTCCTACTGTGTGATTTGGGTGGTGTAGAGGAGGGGAACGGTATCACTTGTGGGGCCAGTTTGGGAAATATCTGCCACTCTCACTGCCCCAGGACACACCTGATGCCCCTCTACCAAGAAGCTACGCCCTCGTAACACTTTGTACACGTTTTTTTTTTTTTACATCCTCCGTCTTTAGAGACAAGCCTGAACACATGTCTAGAGAAAGAGGATATGTCTCCTGGATAGAGCCATAGCTATTAATTCATATAACAGCTTTCAACTTTCAAACTTTGTTTATGCCTCTCTGCTGACCTGCTAATCCGACCAACCTCAGTAATAATGTGGAATGAGATGTGATGGTACAGGAATACACATAATTAGCCACAATCACCACTTCTGTCCTGTTGTATAAAATAATACAGGACACAGAACACATACATAAGGCCTTCTTTTTTTCACAATTCAACTTAAAAAACCTTCTCTAGCAGCTGATTTTGTAAAACGTCATTGTCATGTGATACAGCCTTACCATGACAGTGATTGCAGGAGTGATAAGACAGGTTTATGTCCTCTGGAGATCAATAATGAAGTGCCATGCAGCCAAGAAGCTGGCTCACTCTGTAGTACCATTAAGATGTTTTTGTAAGAAATTCAACATGTCAGAAACCCCCCCTGAAAAAATCAAAACTTTTTAAGATCTAGCAGTGCACATTGATAATAATCCATCCCTTATGAAGATGTATGAAAAACTTCCACAGCTCTCTGGGAATTTACAAAATGAATAAAAGACAGCGGCAAAATGATAAACTACCAAACTCTACTACTATAGACCAACTTCCAGATATTCTATATACATAAAATAAAGTAAAAAAATAACAGAAATCAACCCTTTAAGTCTGACAGGGAAAACGTTTTATCTATTTTATCTATTTAGTGTCAATGCAAAGACATTTCATTGGCAAATAAGACTCCATGATCACTCCCACACTCTTCAAAGCTATCTGAGTTTCACCTCTTGTCCTTTTCCTCTTCCTCGTTAAGAATCTGGAGTACACATCCACATGTGGTCTGTGACCTCGCATATCCCTCTCCTCACCTCACACATCACACTCCAAATGGGATATTTGTGTGATTGACAAATGAGGGTACAGTTCTCCAAACCTATGGTCACCCTTAAACGTTTAAGTGATTCAGGCTGGATGATTTGTAATGCGGACAAATTTGAGGACAAGGTTTGAACTCGAGAGTCTGTCTTATTTGAAAATGGAGAATTCCCCGGTCATAATGAGTTCAGAGTTTGACATTGCAAAAAGTGCAACGATCAACGAACCCAATCCTCTATAAAGTCACTTTGTGAGCCGGTCTGTATGCACTCGGCTCGCATCTCCTCGCTACAGCACGGTGAATAAGGCTTAATTGGTTTCATTTATGATGTTGAACAAAGTGTGCAGAGATACGATTGATCTATAAGCAGCTTAAAGCAGATGTGGCCCTGCATCTGAATCCATCGCTTCTCTTCCAACTTGGTCCTCTCAATTAGTGTCCACAGAGACCGTTCATGGCGATGAAACCAGCCTACACTCGAATCTCATCGTCACCTTCGTCATCCATGTAGGTGAAATCTCTGTCTTCTTCCCCACGTGGCGAACTGTACTTTGCACTGTCCGTGTCGGCGTCGTGGAGGTGGTGCTGAGGTTTCTCCTCAGTGACTGAGCCGGAGCTGGACACGGAGTAGTTGTCCAGGTTGTGGTGGTTGTTCCTGGCGTGTAGCTCGGGGGTGTAGGGATCCACCATGGGCTTCTGCTGGTACATGCTGCGAGGTGGCCTTGCAGGGGCCAGATCCTCCACTTCATCGTATATATGGGGAATGAGGGAGGGCGACGCACGGCCCTCGCTACCTTTCCCCTCTTCGTAGCCGAGGTCGTCCTCCTCGCAGCCCTTCTTTTCCATCACGCTCAGGATATCCCCGAGCATGGAGGGCCCCAAGTCGATGTGGAAGGACATCATAGACTCTGCGTGCTTCATTCCTCCTCCCTTAGGCATGGAGGGGGGCAAATCTGTCAGTTCGCCGAAATTGTGCTCGTCGAACTCTGCATCCAATGTCGCCATCGCCGCGGCTCCATTCACCGGCTTGCTCTCAATCTCCGACAGCCTCTTCATGGGGCTTGAGGAAACGCTCTTCGGCAGTTGGTTGCCTCGGTTAATATCCTCTTCGTTTAGGTAAGGCAGGGATATGGCGTTTTTCACAAAGGTGGACGAGCCACCAGAGGGCCCCGTCGTGTTGTACTCATACTTGTCCCCCCGGTTTACGGACTGAGAGCGCTTGCTGCTTCTGAAGGTGCGGGACAGCAGTCCTGGTTTGGGCCCCGGGGAGCTCTGCTTTGTTTCCGGCTCTCTGGGAGGTTCCCCTGACCGGGTGCTAAGGAATGAAGTGTCCCCAAAGGCATCCCCGCCCCTGCCAACGTGCATGGTGTGGCGGAAGTCCCCCAATGGAGCGCTGATCATCTCGGCCGTCAGGTCAGCCCGAGACCGCCGCTTGGACTGGTTAGAGTTGTGCACCAGCTGCTTGAGTATCGGCATGATGGCAGTCTGTCCCGTAAAATCCACAGAGGGAAAATAAACTAGCTTCTGTAGGAGTTCAGTAGCGTTCCCTCCCAAAAATGTTGGCGATGGTATGAGATGTTAAAGAAAGTATAATTCCAGGTGTTTAATGTGAGCAGCCATTCTGGTCCCCCAGCTCTGGTTTCATCTTCCCTTTGGATCGGCCTATGAAGAAGAACAGAGAGCATTAAAGCCACATCGGTACTTATATCTTTGGCAGGCAATGTGGAAACATAAAATTAATAACAAACACCATTTCACTCCACCGAAAATCTAACAACCACTCTAAAAGCCTCTCTAAAGAGCCATGTCTAGTCATTTATCATCACCCACGGTCACATTACTCGCTCTGTCCTGATCTGCATCGGGTATGGAAACTTTTTTTTGCCAGAGATTCAAAATGAAGCGTCACTTAAGTGGTACTAAACTAACAAAAGCTTTTATATATTCAGAAGTATGAGGGTCTTATGCAACGGTGAAGGAAAGTTTTACGGTTAAACGATCAAAGCACTTTTCTCACCTTACTTAAGAAAACAGTAATAATAACCTGAGTGAGGCTCACCAAGGCAGAATAAGTTCCCATTAAAATGTGGCTGTACAATTCTTCGGGTACATTTTTATTTTTTTTATCTCCCCCCCTACAAAAACTGTAATAGGCTGCCGTCACATTCAGTTTTTCAAGTGGCTGCAGTGTCCGCTGTCTCTGCTGTGCTTTAGTTCCCATTTAGACCCCTGACTGTTACATAACCAGCAAGACACAGGATACGGGGAGCCGGAGCAGTTCAAGCTGGCAGGAATAAAATAATGAAGAAAAAAAAAAAGTGGAGCAGCACTTCTTCAGTGTGGATCGACTTACAGCACAGCTCCGAAAGTTCAGATCGGCTACATTCTGTTCCAACCCTCCTACCATGAAGAGATGAAATCTTTCCATTGCTGCCTCTTTGTGTTATTCTCTCAGTTTGGGGCTTTTTTGTCTCTTTAGCCTTGAAGGCGGATTGAGAGCCTCCAGCTGAATATTTTGTTCTGCCTTTCAGTGCCTCATTTTTGCATCATCAGTTTTTCACTAAACATACATCAATGACAATTTGACCTCTGTCTGTCTATAAGCTCAGGTAATGGCCAAGTCATTCATTAAAGTTTGAATAGTTTTCTTATATGAGGAAAGCAGGGTTCTTTTGATTTAATGCAGCTCACCTTGGTCCTGTACTTGCTCAAAAAGCAGATAATAGCGCTCATTTCATGGACCAAACTGTCCTCACGTCACCAGATTCAAGCCCTGAAACATGACCTTAAAAGAGAATCGAGTGGAGAAGAGGTTTAAACACCCACTAATGTGCTGGCTAAAGTCCACTAGCTCCATGTGTTAATGGCGTTAACAAAGGTTTCCATTGTTTTAGCCAGACAGCAGTCCCATCATTCTCTCTGTTGTCAAACTGTAGCTAAAGCCCACGCTCCAGGCCTCGGTGCGTGTCCCCGCGGTGAATGAATGGGGGCTTCACTCAACAATATTCCAAAAGGAACGTCACCCATGAAAACATTTGCATCTCTGACAAGAACCCATTCAATTGGAAAGGCAACAGTAGCACTAGAGGGAACAGAGGGAGGTTTGATAGATGATAAAAGCTTGCACTGGTTTTTTTTGTTCGCTGCTCTTTCAAAAAGGAGAGATCATCCCCGAAGAGAACTGAACTCTATCCACTGCCGGAGGTTTTATCCTCTATATTCAACTATTTTTTTCTGTTGATCTGCTGCCGGTGGAGATGCACTGTCCTCGCAACAAAACCAAAAAGATGGCACAAAAGACGGCCAAACAAAGACCAACGGCATTGACAAATACTACTTGAAAAGCTTATTTTCAAGTTCTATTGTAAAAGCCTTTGGAGTTCAAGTTAACACCCTTATACGCAACAACTGGAATGGGCTTTGTGATGGGAAGACTATTTAAACAGCAACTGGATGCCAAAGTATAAGATTATAGCGTAGAGCTAACAAATGCCCACAAAGTCCCTCAGAGCCGCCTCATAGTCGTTAGATTAGTGCAGTATGATCCATTATTAGCTACACCCTTTATTGCTTCATGCCCTGTGCAGAAGCCAATTAGTATCCTGTGCACAAAAAGGCTGTTGAATGTGTGACTGACCACTCATGACAACTTAAAACTGATACGTTCCTCCCCGCTGCCCATAGTTTTGCATTTCTCTATGGCAACATCGGAGCAGAGCGCTGGCTACCAAGCGAGCTTCCTGTCTCTAAGCCGGCTGGAGACGGCCAGAGAGATTTGATCCCCTACACGGAGAGATCAGCCCATTCAGATGGATTCAGATGGATGGATTAACCCTTCCTGGTGGCCACATGCAGGGCAAAAAGACAATCCCCATGGAGCTATAGCTGAAGGGGGGAATGCCTTTGATGTGCCCCGTCACTCAAAGACATTCAACCTCTGCATAAAATATGTTAGTGGGTGCTCAAATATCAAAAAGGTGCAAACCCCACACCTTTAGTCATTCCAGGAAATGGCCCATTTCATGTCTATTGGGGCCCCTTGGTGTTTGATGAGGAATAGTTCAAACCCCCACAGGGTCATCAAGAGCCCATTATTGTGGGCATGACAAAAGATGAAGTACGGCCTGCAGGCAGTCCTGTCATATGCAGTTCTAGCCTTTCAGTATTTTTTAACAAGATAAATCGTGGAGAATGGCAGAGTTCTGAAAGCCCTTTAATGCTGTGCATATCAAATTATAGCTGTGTTAAATGTTATAAACATATTTTGTTCAGTTGTTCTTGGAAGTTATTCCACGCTTTCCCCGAATCCGTGTTAAGCATTGAGTCACACTTGAGCCTGATTTTATCTTTTAAATGTCATGCCTGATCTTGTTCTGGAAAATAGAACAAAATACCAATCATATTTACATAGTATACAAATACACTGATTATGTTATCTTGGCAGGAGAATCTCAAATGCTTAGGTTCTCATTGATAAGTTATCACAATTCTTACAACAAGAAAGAAGTCACCATTATGGGGCTTATTCTTTTTTATATTTGTAGAAATGATGTTGAACCGTCAGGCTGAGAGGAAAGTATTTTTTGTTCCAATATTTTCCCACCTACATGTGACTAATATCTCAATCCTTTGGACTTCAGGTCATTCTTATTATGACGGATTGTTTTTTCCCCTCATTTTAGACCTTAAAATAGAAAATAAGTAGTATTTAACCTTGTATTTTCCTCAATTCTTTTATTTCTGGGGGGAGGGAGGTGACGTATGAATTGGAATTAATGTTCTTAATGATTTGCTGGTGCTGCCTCTTAGATTCTGTGAACGTAGGGAAAATAATATAGGAGACACTCAACAATAAATGAAAAAAAAAAAGGTTATTTCACTTCAGAGCCCGGACAGAAACATACAGTAAATATCTGAGTGTTTGCTCGTATATTCGCTGTCCCGAAGTCAACTTTGTGACCAGGGATTCCAGTCTGTCCCGTATGGTCCATACCACACACCTTCTCCACTCAGCTGGGAGGCAACATTCCATCTCAGCTCTCTTTCTACAGGCTCATGAAGCCAAACAGACAATTGGGTCATACTTCTCGGACATATCCTTCAATATACACAGACAAATCACACATACAGCCTAAAAATGTCCATGTTAGAGCACTCAGTATGCCCAAAGAGATATCAGGTATTATCTTGTTCGTTTTAGTTTTAGAGAATTATTGGCTCAGCCGTCGTGCCAGCCAGTGACGAAGCACTTATGTAAGCCAACACTCGAAGTGCCACATGACTCCAGCTCCGACTGAGACAAGTGGTGACAGGGGCCATGAATGATTGAGAGCATCTCATGTCGCTGGCCGACTCTGACAGGCGCAGAATGACTTCATAACAGCCACCGTGCTCGTCAGCGTTCAGTCTCACTCTTGTAATCCCGTGGATCACAGGCGCCATACAGTCCTCAGTGATCCCACGCCACTTTCTCTCTCTCTCTCCTTCCAGCCAATGAACAGGGGAAAGAGGCTTTGCCTGCTTATCCCATCTCAGTTCGACTACTGTCAATTTAAAGCAACAGACAGACACTGACTGCGATAGTTCCTGGGTTTTATTTTTGGCTGCCTTTTGAATTTTTTAATAAGAGAAGGAGAAAGAATCTATCATTTATTCAAAAGGTGGAAGCCTCCATGCAAGAGTTACAGGGAGACACGTAAAGTGTAATTACACAACAGTTACTTTCATATCTATAGACTATAAGCAAGATGTGCTGTTCCAACTGGGAAAGCAAACAGTGACAATTGTTGGGTTTATCAGTTACCCAAAAATGTATCAATGGCAAAATAATCATGTCATATTAAGTCATTAAATTGCACACAACATGCAGGTATGATTCCATATCCAATTCCAGAAATGTGTTCAGGAATATCATATAAAAGCTGAGGACTCTGTGATCAACAACACTTCCATTGTTAAACAAATGCACATGCTCATTTAAGACCAGATGACATTAAACTCTAAAACCCTCTTTTTTTTTTATATATACTATTATAAATCTTGCCTAGTTTCGCTTTCAGTCCTCTGTTGTTCTTTTTTTTTTAACAGATTTTCTTGTCTGAGAAGTAACAAACCCTCTGCTGTGTTTAACCTTGAATCTGCTCCATTGTTCAGTCCTTTTGTCAGCAACATTGAGATGCAAATGAATATACGAGTCAGCCAACGCCATCTATGACATTGCTAATCAGTTAATCAATGGCGCTGCATAAGAATGGAAAGTTCTAAACTCTGACAAAGAAGGTCAGCAAACTTCATTTGCAGCTACTTTTGTGAGGCCCATAGTCTCCAGCTCCAACATGGGATTCCCACGGGGGGAGAAACGCCCACAGAGAAACACTGAAATAACAACACGGACCCTGCCTGTCCATGAGTAGCATCAGTAGAACACAACAGTTGCATTCAGGATGTATTATACATCTTAATAAACAGTTCTATAAATGAATATAATGAAAAAAGAATGTATTAGCAACAATGCTAGAAATGAGGAGACCTCATCGCCTAAATCAGCCTCACATGTTGCGTTTGTGTGAGCTCATAGCTAAGCCTCCATCTCAATCCTCTATGTGTTTACAAGTTCCCTCCAGTCCAACTTCTACATATTTTTCTTAACTCACCACAGAGATAACGTATGAAGAAATACTCTGATTATGTAGCGTGCATTGTCAGTCTTGCATCCCATTATAGACACACCTGTAAAGGTGTGACTGACACAGTAACATTAGATATGACAATCTACAACAGTGTGACAACCTTTTAGCCACTAATAACACAGTAAACCTTCTTTGTTCTTCTGTACTAACTTATGACTGCAAGCTACAATATGAACTCGTTCTTCCTGTTCAACTTCATATCTACTCACACAGCTCGAAGGCTAACCCTGTGTGACAAATGGCGGAAATATCTTGAGCAGACACAGACCAAAGGATACGACTGTGGGAAACGAGAGGGTGCAACAGGTGTAACTCCGAGGGGAAGGACGATCTCACGGTAAACAGATCCTGCTCAGGTCGTTTACCTGGAGTGCTTCGTACTTACTGACTCAACACTGAGAATGTCTGAGAGGAAACAGTAAGCATTAACTGTAAAAGGTTGTTGGTCCTCCTGTACTGATCTGATGCAAAAAAACAACCTCTAAACACTACTGGAACAACTGAATATAAATGCCCATGTGGTTCTAGAGCTGCCTAATGTCCCATAACAGCCAATTCGACCATCTTTGTTTTGCTATAATTCATAATTTAAGTTCATTAAAATAGATGATGGTGTTTTTGACCAGTAGCTATCCTTTAGAGCGTGTTTAGTGTTTGTTTTATGTGTTACTCCAATGCAGAGGAGTCGATGGAGAAGGGTAGTAAAAAGCAGAAAAGTAAAAGTTAATTTTTTTCTTCAAATTAGCATAACAATTCATAAGTGACCCTGGAAATCTAACGTCCACTTACACGTTTTATCCGGTATCTCCATCCACAACATGCACATCATCTTTCACCAATTATTGATATTTGGTTTTACTATATTCTGCTGAAGAAGACGTGAGCTGTGATTGAAACTTCTACTTCCTAAAAACAGCCTATATGCTTTATAATGCAGGAATGTGAACATGTTTATTGACATTAAGGAGGAACAGAACAGTTTTGGCGAGAAAGCTCAAATTTCAAACAACACTTCCTTGATTGCAATGAATGAAATCTCCCGAGGGCCCATTTAGTACCTTAATTAGCTATTTTTTCAGTGTCAACAGACTTGTCCTTACATAACACAGTGCTATTAAATTTAACGATGCCCCCTAAAACGTATGCAGTTAGAGAAAAACATTTGTCCTAAATAATAAGCAATAATACTTAAAATAATCTAATTGGAAGATAAAGTTTATATAGTTTTGGAGTTGCCACCAATACGTCACATCATAACCTATAAAATGTCATGCTAGTAGGTTCTACTCTATCGAAAAGTGCATCAAGGTCTTTGTATATTATGACCAGATATACAAACATGTGAGCAACTGTGCAAATATTGTTATGGCAATGGTTTGCATATTTGACAATGTAGCCGCTTAAAGAAACCCGAAACCTGCAACAGTTTGGACCCGAGAGGAGATCAAAGGTGTTCCGATTACCCTGAAATGTTGCTGTATCTGCAGAAGACCTGACAAGACAGTGAACACTCATCATGTTCATGTAGAAAAGCTTTGGGGGAGATAAATTGGGAAAAATATACCTACATCAGCAGGACTGTAACCCGAGCACTGCACGCCCTCTGTACGTGTGTTTGCAAAGCCTCCAGGGCCCCAATGCTGCACGGGCAGAAACAAAACCACAGGAGGATTAATGGCAGCGTGCTCGACGAGAGCAAATAAAACCCAGCATGCCTGAGCCGGCCCTCCGCTCTGTGCGACACGAGTGCAAACTCCACACCTCCGTCAGTGTCACAAACTAACCAACGCTACCCAAACAAGCCAGCCTTTCTCTGTCAGACTCCGAAATCCATCTTCAATCGTGTCAAGATCCAAGCCCACACAGTAACACAATCACCACGTGACTAGGTTAAGTGATTTTTTTTTTTTTTTTTTTTTTAATCTCTACAAATCCTGATATCTAGAAACAGAGGCCAGGCCTCCAAACGACCTCTCTGTGTTTCCAGCCAGAGAGGGAAAAGAGGAACCTTGGCTGAAACAACCAAACGGAAATATATGAATAGGTCTTTCCTGATTATGTAATAAGCTACTGGGGAAAACATGTATGAATAATATCCTGAGTAAAAATGTAAAGGGCCATAACCTCACCCATGTGAAACAACAATACCGCACAGAAAAAAAAGGAAAGTCCCAGATGGAGGCGCTGAAGAGAAACACACCCTCTGAGGGGCGGTGGAGGGTGTCACCACGTTGGACTCACTCGGCCATGCCAGTACAGTGACAGACGTTCTTTCTCCGTGTCCAGCATGAAATGTACCCAAACCCTCATTAAGCCTACAGTGGAGAGATTGTACTACACTGTGTGTGTGTGTGTGTGTGAGTCCATGCACACATGTCTAATTAATCACTGAAATCCGGCCTCTGACAAACAGACTTCATTCATGCCTGGGACCAGAGGAGGGATCTCAGCCAAGTTGTTGAATTGTCCGTCCAATCGCTGTTGGACGAAAAAACAAAGCAGAATTTCTACTGAGGGTTGAGCTTAAAAGACAGAGCGGGGGTACAAAATGCTCTGTTACAGCGGGGGACGCCAAAGTCACAGTTGGCTCGCATGATAGTTAATGAGTTCAAATAGTTTAATGGCAGTAACGGCTGCTATTTCTCCAAAGGGAGAGGGTCAGACACTAACGAGTGGCTCACAATCAGACCTTTGGGGAACAAAATAACCACAAAATGAAGCCGGTGTCAGTGTGGCAACATTTTCACAAACTTTGGTGCAACCAGCAGGAGGCTTCTCAGTGTAACTGGAAGATAAGTGACCATTTTCTGTACTGTGTCAACGGCTTCTGGCCTTCTTTTTCTTTTTATAAGCAGTCTCCCCCCCACTGAAGTCAAACAGACAAACCGGCTATAAAAGGCCTCAGGGAACAAACCCTGATGACAGGAGGAGTTAATAAACCTCCCAGGGTGTTAACTTGAAATGTGACCAACTGAAAAAAACACTTGCAGACAAAAGAGAACACGCAAGTCAACAAACAAGGCCACTCCGACCTGATAATAGCTATTCACAACAGCAGCTGACAAGCTGAAAAAAACAACGTGACGGAGATAAAGACTGGAGTGTCTGCCCTCATAAAGCACATTGTTAAAGTAATTGTGCCCAAGCTTGATTTACCTACATCCACTGAGATGTGGTTAGTGCTGTGTGTGACGAGGCCATGCCTGCTGTGTGTGTGTGTGTGTGTGTGTGTGTGTGTGTGTGTGTGTGTGTGTGTGTGTGTGTGTGTGTGTGTGTGTGTGTGTGTGTGTGTGTGTGTGTGTGTGTGTAAATAGTTTCTGCTCAAGTGACTCTTCGGAGAAACCAGGAACACATGGGCTGATTACGTTTCAGCGGCTCAGCTATCTGAGTCAGAGCTGATCTGTGTACGTGCTTTACTCTCATATAGACTAAATATGTGAAGGCTGGTACTACCTTGAATAGTGAATTATGTTTATTTTATTAATAATTTGATAATCGAGTAAATGTTGCCGTTAATAAAGCAAAAATATGAAACATTTTGAAGAATTGCTGATTAAAAAAAATATTATTACTGTAAATGAATGACATATGGTTGTGTAAGCATGCATCCGACAAAACCAGCAATTTGAAGATTTCACCTTAGGCACTAGGGTTCAGTATTTTTCAACATATTTTGAGTGCAAGATTAATCAGATTTAAAAAAAACAATAATTAGTTGTAACCATCCATCCATCCATCTTCCATAACCGCTTATCCAGTTAAGGGTCGCGGGGGTGCTGGAGCCGATCTCAGCTGTCAATGGGTGAAGGCAGGGTTCACCTGGACAGGTCTCCAGCCTATCACAGGGCTGACATATAGAGACAAACAACCATTCACACTCACATCCACACCTACGGGCAATCTAGAGTCTTCAATGCACCTAAGCTGCATGTCTTTGGACTGTGGGAGGAAGCCGGAGAACCCGGAGAGAACCCACGCTGACACGGGGAGAACATGCAAACTCCACACAGAAGGTTGTCCAGCCCGGGAATTGAACCCGGGCCCCTCTTGCTGCAAGGCGACAGTGCTAACCACTACACCACCGTGCAGCCTAGTTGTAACCATATCAAGTGAAATGCCAAAGGCCTGGAAAAGAGATTACATTACACAAGATAAAAGCCACCATTTAACCTCATATAATACACGGCTCCTTTGAAACCTGTATATCTGTCGGCCAGCTGATAAAGTGCCCAAATTCTTAGAACTTTCGGGAATCACCACCTGGTTATGTCAGGAATGTCTTTGAGGTATCATCGGTGTCATCTTTCTTTTATTGTTTTATTTTTCTCGCATCCGGCATCTTACTTTCAATCAAGCAATGATTTGGATTTCCTGGAAACGTATGTCTGCGAGCATCAAGTTTTCATTAGTAAAGCGTATACAGATGGCCTGTTGTGGCTGTGTTTACGTGCATATGACCTGTGTGTGTGTGTGTGTGTGTGTAAAGTGAAGACTAAGTTTAAAGTCCTTCAACGGCTACCTTTCAAACGGTTCAAGGGTCTTCGGGGAGAGTTGAGTCAGAAACATAAGACTCATAAGACACACACACACACACACACACACACACACACACACACACACACACACACACACACACACACACACACACACACACACACACACACACACACACACACACACACACACACACACACACACACACACACACACACACACTTCTCTGTAACTCAGGAACCAGCAATGTCCCACAAAGAACAATAGAGGAGAAAGAACACAAAAAAACAAGGGAGTTCAGTAGAAGGCAGGAACCAAACCCTCTCGGCACACCCAAACCACACGCATGTACCTTTAAAGGACAACAGATACATGCACGTACACTAGATGGGGCTCAAAAGTGACCCACATGAGCGACACCCACTATTTTTTAGTGATTCACATTCATTTAATACAAAGAGACAAAAGGCCTTTGATGCGTATCTATGCAGGTAACCTTCCACCACAGTCCATTCACCGCTCTGCATTGGCGACCTATAAAACGTCCTCTAGAGAATCAGGAAGATATTGTGAGTCTTTATTCACATAAAAAAAACAAAAAAAAACAGCAATTCTCCCAAGATCATCTGACAATCATGATAAGAGCCCACAGTGGTTCATGTGACCGTTCCCATTCATTTGTCACATTGTGGGCCAGAGGCGAGAACAGTTACACCAACAGTCCTCTTTTGTTTTTATCAGTACGCTTGAGAGAGAAACCACCTGTTTCTGGGTCCATACAGAGCCACAAAACAATGAGGGCTTGCTGGACTGGAAACAGGCCAAAGCCTGGACCACCACGACCAGCTGGACAGCCATGTGTGTTTTCAATATATGACCCGGTCATGGTCGAGTCAACACATATTTCACCGTCCTTGCTGCTGAAAGCAATATTGTGTCAGAGATGGGGAAAGTTAATGCAATCATTGGTGGTTAATGTTTAACCATTTATTCTATATCTGTCTGCATTATTGCTGCTACAGATCACACAGTTGATAGAGAAGTGATTGCGTTTGGATGTTGGAATTTAACAACAAAGAAAGGCACTTCTAAAGAACTTCCTAACTGACTGTCACTTAGGCATTTCAGCTGATAAACCTGTATATTCCGTTTATCTTATTTCACCTTAATTTGGCCAGGACAAAAAACACTACGGTTTCCAGGACTGAGTATCTAAGGAGGGAAAACAAACGTTCTCAAACAAACTGCAAGTTGTGGGGAAAACCTGACTCAGAGACAAATCATAATGTTAAGCAACATGATATAGGAACTGCTGGGTTATTATTAGCTTCAAACTGTAGGCTGCGTGCAACAGAACATGCAATTATTAAATCAATTGGGCTACATGGGGACATGGCAACGTATGCTGCTCACAAGGAAACCTTTCTAAGATGGCACCATGTCAATGTGAAGGGCAATGCTGGTATTTGTCAACCCGGGTTGTGTTCTCATAATTTTGTCTATTATTAGTATTGATAATGAAAACCTATTATATGGGCTCTAGTCTCTATCACGAACATCTCAATCTGGACAAGGACCTCAGGATTCTAGCAACTTTTCAAAAAAAAAACATTTGACAGAGTCATCTCAAATTCTCTTTTCGTAATGACTAAACACAGAAACACAGAAAGTAGTCCCCTGGAAATCCCTGTAGGTGCTTTTTTTCTAAAACTGTATGAGGGTAGTGATACTTGTTAGCCACACAAAGTCTGGGTTCCCCAAATCTCTACAACAGAGGCGTGGAAGTCCATCATCAGGACTACTATAGACAAGACATAATGGACATAAATGTAAGAGTACAAAACAGGTTCAAATCAGCGACACTGATATTACCACCAGCAGCTCAAAAATGAAAACAAAGCTATGACACATGTTCCAAAATATGTTTGTGATAAGATAGGAATCCAGAGGACGTTTGCCAGACAGGTGCGCCAGCTGACGATGGATGCTGTTGTTCTGTGGCGCTCTTGTATACAGACGAAACCGCAGAGGATGTTCTGAAACTCTTGCAATGTGGGAACAGCCCACCGTGGGGGCCACAGTCAGCATCACTGGAGCGGCTTTTACCTCAGAGGGGGTAATTATCCAAACTGGTTTTACGCTTCAAACAATGCAGTTGAAGACACAAACAGTGACGGTGATTATAAAATGTGTTATTTTAAAGCGTGTGCTGAGAAGTTGTGGCGTCAATTTTTTTGCAAGAAGGAAGTGGAATGACTTGGAGTGTAAACCACACAAGAAAATAGTTCCTGTTGAACTGGTTATTTTCCTCCACACAGGTCACGTAACACTGACAGTAACCAAAATAGGCTCTGAACTGAGCGATCAGGTGACAGGTGCACACGGGTTGTTGCACAAAAGAAAAAGAGAAAGCGGCCTCTTCTTCCTGGGAACGGACGTGATATATTGTTGTTTAATGGGAATGTAAAGGGCACCTGGTTCACTGTGCCAGAATCAGCTCAATTTCACCCTTAGGAACAGGGTCGTGCTGATGATTGAATGTTGATAGATTTTTTTTTTTTTGGGGGGGGGGGGTCTGGCTCAAAACCTCTTACACAGTTTTGAGCTCTTTTAATTCAATTCAGTTTTAACCATTCAACACTCAATTTGTCTGGTTTCTAAAGAAGACTTTACATTGAAATACATCTTCTGTTCCACACATAAAATAGAACATGGCTTTCTAGAGAACAATAATAAATTCAAAAGGCCTTGGTGGACTAAATCAGTCCTCCATCAAGGGGTAGGATACATCTGTGGGGTCATAAGAGGATTAACTGGATAAAGCAGCAAAACAGCAAAAACATATTTATGCTAGCCCAAACTATATACATCTTTTTCTAGGTTTTCCTAAAAAAATTAATTAAAAAAAATTGTGAATACTGGATAATTTTACCTCTAAAATGTTTTCAGATGAAACAAAGGGGGAAAAAAATTATTTGGTAAACCATTATAGGCAACTAGAAACAAAGGGTTCCAAGCAGACATTGCTTTTATGGGACCACAAGCTACTAAAGGCTGGAATCCACTAGCTAAACAGCTAAATTACATTTTCTTCCTCCATTTATCTGACACTGACCTGGTTAATTTGTTTCTCCTGATCGAAAGCCAAAGTCAAACATTTTCTGCAAAAAACGCCCGAAGACTTTACATAACACTGGATTCTGCTTCCACATGGAGTCTGTTTAAAGATTAACTCAAAAACCCTCAGCATGATTTCTCCTCAGAGTTCAAAGACCTTGGTGCTTTCTTTGCAGGCGGGGTGAATCCTGTAATTGTCTGAGACAAAACAACTCTCCTCTGGGAGTTCAGCATATGCCTCAGTGCTTTCCAGTATCAACAGCTGAAAAAATTAACACAGCCGTCACCTTTGAAGGGATTAATAATTCACTGAAACTGGGGGGTTTCCACAGCCTCAGAGCTCTGGAGTGCATTACTAAAAACATGTTTAATGATGTAATAATATTTAAATAAGCGAGGTTTTCTACATATTTTAAATTTGACTCAAAAGCTAAGTGAAAACTAAAACATAACATTCCTTTCCCCCCCCAACTATAAGACCTTTTGTGCAGGCCATGTAATTGCAGCAGAGCCATGCAGAAGACCAAAATGTCAAGACATTCTCCCATCATTCCCTGTCAGCCTCCTATGGAGCGAGGGGATGAAGATGGGTGGATTACGGCGGCCGCTAACAATTTACATCGGCATTTCCTGAGGCATGGGAAGCTACAAGAACATGCAATATACTACAAGTTATCACATCTGACTCCAGTTAACCAATTTGTATTTCCTCCTCTCATATAAACGGAAGCAAAAAGTTTATGCTCCATACATTAAACCTCTACTTATTATGGAATCCACACACACACACACAAATAAAGTAGTGACTTGGTGTTTCACAAGGAAAGGAGTTGCCCTCTGCTTTAACGAACTGCTTGAGGAACTGCCTGTTCTAAAGAGTGCAAATGAGTCGGACTGCCTCCTCCCAACCCCCACTCATACGCGCCCTCTTTCCAGTATGAAGAAAAAACTGTAATGACCTCAGCGTAGTCAGAGTCGGGCAGGTAGCCAGCTTCCTCGCTACGCAGCAGCAGTATCCTCCAGAGCTAACTGAAATAGCCTCCATAGCAAAAAAAAGCACAGTCAGTCAGAGATGACACACATACTCCCCTCCCCTCTGACAATAGATCTTGATGGAGAGATATCTGCCTGGCAGCTCTGGAGAAGTCATACAATCAGGGGCTGAAAGGCCTGGAGTTAGCAGGATAATGCACAACGACACAGAAAAGCATGGAGGCCGCTTCTGACCTTGGCCTAAACCTTTCCACTTGCCACTTGCTTTATTTCTCTTTTATCACAGAGCTACCAATACAGTGCGGGGTAAATGATTCATCAAGCAAAATGCCAAACTGACCTCAGAGCTGTTCCGAGGGTGTGGTTGTGTATTTGTGTGTACGTGAGTGTAGGAGGTGGGGTCAGAGGGCAACGGTGGTACAAAGAAAGCACCAAAGCCAGTCCCATTTGTCAATATGTCCTCCAGCTTTTGTCCAGACCGGCTGTTTAACAAGACCGAAAGGCTTGATTACTGACCGTGAGAGGGAATAATTAAAGTGAACGTTATAGAACGGGCCTCCAGACTTTACAGTCGGAGTAGTGAAAGTCAAGCACGCACACTATACGGCCTGAGCCTGATGAATGAGGATGGGCAGGTATACGGCCGCGGTGGCTGTTCCAGAGTAAATTACCCAGTTCATCAGGCGTGACGACCACGAGAGGCAAGAGCCAGGTCTGTAAACACAAAACAGCAACGACTCGCTAATGACGCAGGAAAGTGGACAAATTGGGGAGTGAGGTATAAGTAGTGAATGTAGCCGGGCGGTGTGTGGAGCTCTGGGTAAATTCCCAGAGAGTAGCAGAGTATTCATGTTACGTAACGCTCTGTGAAGAGAACTGATGGTTCTGAGTCCATCTGCCCGCTCTGATTAAAACCAAATCCTGTCCTGTTGCTGGAAATAGTCATTTCAGACTGCAACCTAGCTCCCACTAGCCAGCATCTGTAAACTGAATAAGTTAATTATTAGAGATTTTCTTTGTTTTGTAGTTTGTGTACAGAGGTCTGTGGATCATTGGGGACTCCGAATGGGGATCCCAAATGTGGATTACTTTCCTTTTACTGTCATATAACTAAGTTACTTTCATTATTATATTATTGTGGCTTTGGCCTCACCTATAAAACAGATTTATGTCATTTCATAAGCAAAAACAAAGCAATATAACATGGAAAAAGGGTGTTTTTGTGACAAAATTAAATTGGGTCAATAATCTAAAAAAACAACAACACATATTTGGAGATCCTCGATACAGAAAAAGACAACTTTATGACCCTGATCCAGGCTGAATGCAATAAAAACTAATCATTCTAAAAGTGGAATAAATAACAAAAGTGTCTCAGTGACAGGTAAAAAAAAAAAGTTTAGGAACAAAGGGTTAATTGTAAAGCATAACTTGATCCAAAAGTTCTTCCCTTCAACCTGAAGTGTCTCTCTCATTGTCCCTGTCTGTCCTCACCAGGCCTTTGGAGGACACAGAGGACACAGAGGACTCACTGGTGTCCCTCCACAGGGGGCAGCCTGGAGCTCCACCAGGCTGCAATGTGCTGATTGACCACAAGCAGCGAGGACATTCAAATGAGATGCAGATCACAACTCACAGCATTCTGAAACACACACCACACACTGCCTGCAGCCCTGTGATACTCAAAGCCCTCACTAGTGGGCGTGGCTTAATGCATGTGATACACATCAATCAACTCTGAAACAATAAGAAGATACAATGTTACCTTTTGGGGTTTTTTTCTGGAAGTTTCAGGATGTAATCCACTGAACTATCCGAGGAGCAGATCTGAGTCCACGAAGTCACTTTGGTCTCCTCGACAGGACGGTGCGCTCCTCGGTGCTCAGATCTCCGTTTAGTTTGCATGTGTGTGGCGCACAAAGCGGCCCTCCCTCTCCTCTCCTCTCCTCCCCTCTCCTCCGCCTCTTCTCATGTACCACCTCCTGCTGCGGTTTAAAGGGACAGAGGCCCCTTTTTATCCACAACACATAAGAAAAGGCAGGGACAGAGGCCCCTTTTTATCCACAACACATCAACTTCAACTTGGAGGAGCTCCCAAGGCTTCAGTCTAATGGCAATTATATATATAAAGATATACTGTACATTTGTATTCCTGTTCTTTTGTTGTATAGTATGTGTATTTATTGTCTGTGTAGTTGTATAGTATGTGTATTTATTGTCTGTGTAGTTGTATAGTATGTGTATTTATTGTCTGTGTAGTTGTATAGTATGTTCTGTGTAGTTGTATAGTATGTGTATTTATTGTCTGTGTAGTTGTATAGTATGTGTATTTATTGTCTGTGTAGTTGTATAGTATGTGTATTTATTGTCTGTGTAGTTGTATAGTATGTGTATTTATTGTCTGTGTAGTTGTATAGTATGTGTATTTATTGTCTGTGTAGTTGTATAGTATGTGTATTTATTGTCTGTGTGTAGTTGTATAGTATGTGTATTTATTGTCTGTGTAGTTGTATAGTATGTGTATTTATTGTCTGTGTAGTTGTATAGTATGTATAGTATTTATTGTCTGTGTCTGTGTAGTTGTATAGTATGTGTATTTATTGTCTGTGTAGTTGTATAGTATGTGTATTTATTGTCTGTGTAGTTGTATAGTATGTGTATTTATTGTCTGTGTAGTTGTATAGTATGTGTATTTATTGTCTGTGTAGTTGTATAGTATGTGTATTTATTGTCTGTGTAGTTGTATAGTATGTGTATTTATTGTCTGTGTAGTTGTATAGTATGTGTATTTATTGTCTGTGTAGTTGTATAGTATGTGTATTTATTGTCTGTGTAGTTGTATAGTATGTGTATTTATTGTCTGTGTAGTTGTATAGTATGTGTATTTATTGTCTGTGTAGTTGTATAGTATGTGTATTTATTGTCTGTGTAGTTGTATAGTATGTGTATTTATTGTCTGTGTAGTTGTATAGTATGTGTATTTATTGTCTGTGTAGTTGTATAGTATGTGTATTTATTGTCTGTGTAGTTGTATAGTATGTGTATTTATTGTCTGTGTAGTTGTATAGTATGTGTATTTATTGTCTGTGTCTGTGTAGTTGAGCTGCTGCAACACTTGAATTTCCCCCATGGGGATCAATAAAGGAATATAATTAAATCTGATCTTCAAAAAGTAAACAGCAGCAGGACATTTTAAAGGGGAGACATGTTGGGAGTTTCTTGGTTAGCGCCAAGCCCCAAATGAAGAGCGCCTTGGCTTTGAAGCAAATTTTGCATATTGACCAAACGGTGGAATCACAATTTCCATGTCCGTCACGTGATGCAATGAGGCCCAAAATAATACTTTTATTCCATAGACTTACATTGAGAAAGAGACACTTTTAACTAAGCAGATATCTTTTTTTTTAAGGGAAAACCTTCCCCAGTACAATCACTTGAATAACCCTTCAAACCGTTAAATCATTAGCTCCTAAAAGTTATAAAATGTGCTAATTGCCAAATCATCGTTTATGATCCGTTGGATGTTTGTATGAAGGAGAACAAGGCTGGATAGAGGGTCTTATCTTCGGCCCCCTGGATGAGAAAGATCGCCGGTAGTTTCAGGGATTTTCATCTTAATTATCAAACTTTTTTGCTTCATTCGCCACTTAGCAACTTTGAAAGGAAAGAATTGGGTAATTCATATTTATGCTACAGTGGTATAAAATCTCCAATCCAATCAAAATACAAAATACTTACTTGTATGCCTGCGTGTTCTCGAGGCCTATGCGTTGGGTTGATCAAAAGCCACACTCCTTCTCATGCATGCAACAAGGCACACATACAAACGTGTGCATAGTATGTTTTGGTAAATGTAATAGTAATTAAGTTATTAAATAATTAAAAATACTCACTAAATATTATAAATGTGCTAGCATGAGCAGAGTCCATAACATTCAGCAGGGATTAATGTTCTTCCTGCATATGATTTGTAGCATTAGGGCCAATGTACTGCAGGGTAGCCCTTACTATAATTAAAGGTCCAAACACATTGATTTATATTAGTACATACTTAAAATAGCCAAGATGGTAATGAGGGTTGACTTGGTACACAATTATTTTTGACAACTTCCAGATTACATTAACATGGGCCTTTAATTTCATACACATACAAAGCAAATGTACAACCTTTGATGTATTTACTCATTCCGGTTGTGTAGAAATGAGCTCGTTCCTGTGTGGTTACAAAAGCCATCTGGTCCTCAGGTGTGATCTTTACTTCCTGTTACTCTGAAGCGTCATGCGCCCACCTGTAACTATCATCAGGGCTTATATTAATACATGATGGACCAATTAGTGGTGCGGCGTTTTATGGGAAGCTCTGTCTGGGCCCTTCAGAACTTCAGTGAGGGTATACAGGACAAAGAACTTTGATGGCACACATCACCCCTGAAGCGGGCCCCTCATTCAATTATTGCTTCCTTGTGTGGCTTTGTGTTGTACGTTACATAATGAATCCAGCCTGGAAAGGCTACAGTAAGAAATTGGGACACAAGGGATTTTCTTTACTAGTGGAAACCTGTCAACTGGACAAACCAGCGATAAATATAATTGTGACCGAATGACTTCATCTAACAATTTCAGCAATTTATGTTACAATTTTCAGTTGCCTCAGATCCCTAAGTGCATTACACTTGAACCACACACTGTGGAAACTAGTGTCCATCCAAACTGCAAGAAGAGGGAGAGGGAGCGGCTGGCCGGAACAAACGGACTTACCAAAATAACTACGGTCATCTTATAGTCCCCATAATGCGCATTGAGTCAGAAACCAATTTAAGCATCCACCACCACCAATCAGTGCATTAAAAAGGCATTCATGAACGGCACCCTTTTCTCAAATTAGTATCCTCTCTCCAACAGCCAGTATTTCCTCTTCATATCCCCAAACCACCCTCAGTGAAGCTCACAAATGAGGCAATTAAATTCAGGGTCTTAAAACTCCTTTGAACTACACCTTCTGTCTGAATCCTTTATTATTCCAACTGTGGGTTCTCAAAGCTCATCAGGGCTATTTAGTACCCTGGGCTCTCCTTTTAAACAGGGACCACCAGCTCGCTCTCTCTCTCTTCTGTCATTCATTTCCTGAGGGAGAACGAAAGAGAGACAGAAGGACATGAATTTTTTTGCAGCAAGTGAAATGCCTCCTGTCTGTGATTCTTCTGTCGGAGGGAAATTTCCCATGTGTTTTTCAAAAAAGGGATTAGCGCTCGTTCCAATTCCCTGTTCTGTCCCATCCCATCTAATCTCCTCTCTTCTCATGCCTATGTGTTTAGTAGGTTAGCCCTGGATCAAGCTGAATGTGATCCAATTAGCATCTAACACCATCTGACATTGTGCTTCCGTCATGCGAGTGTGTCTCTGTTAGTTCAGGTACTTTTTTCAAACACATCGCTTTGGCCTTAAATACATACAAGCATCACTTTATGTGCAGTCTGATAGGTTTAAAGGGCCGACGGAGCCAGTTTATTCGGCCGAGGAACAAATGATGAGCTAATGAATTGCGTTGGAGCGCAGAGGAAGATGAAAAAGTCCAGAGGGGACATTTGTAACCAGATAACAGGATTTCACAGCATCTACACTGATCCAATTTATTGCTGCCCTGAGTAACACTAAGGTTAGGTGGAATTTCATCAACTAATTAGCCACAGGCAGACCTGATGCTAAAAAACACATTTATACACAGAGCGTTTTGCTCTCTCACATTTATGCACGCTTCCCTTTGATGTTTTCATGACTTGTCATTAAAGGTAATGCGCTTTTTGTGACACGATATACTCCGCGGAATTAAACACGTTCACCGTTTACCTGGAAATACCAATTAAAAAGGTGCATGCAGACTGAAAAACAGCCCTTTAGTTTACATTCTTTCATTTACTGCTGATATGGAGTGATAGTGGGTCACATCAAGGCAACCTCTATTTCCTCTCGTCATTAGAGAATAGCAGACTACTGATGTGCAATTTAGTGTTTATGTTTTTTTCATTCACTGTGTTAGAGCGGCGGTCGTGGTGAGGAGAGGGTTCTCAGTGGTAATGGCTTTGCTAGATGTGTGAATAGCCACAGAGGCCTTGTGGGTAAAAGTTGATCTCTCGTATACAGTTTTCAATTGAGCACCAGAACTGTTAACATTCAAAAATAATTTATTTCAGAAATGTACTGTGATCATATATTCATTCAGATTCTGCATGATAAGCTTTTGTTGCGTACAATGAAATCACCCCACAGAGAAAAAAAAAAAAGCTGATTTTTTTTCCTTTTTTTTAACTATGAAAACTAGGAACACACCACTGAGTCTTCACTATAGCGTTATGAGTGCGCCTGTCAGACGGCCGGCCGGTGCCAGCCCTCTGTGGCGTTACTCCAGGCATGTTTACAGATGCTGCAGGACAATCTCTTTATAACCAGACACACAGTGAATGATCCGTAAAGCTTATGCACAAGAAGTGTTATCACACGCACACATGCACACGCACGCACACACACACACACACACACACACACACAGACAGACATACACGCAAAATAGCATTTGGGACAATACAGTCACACCTGAATAGTACAGCGTGTTTGATTACACAAAAGGGAAAGAGGTGAGGCAATTCGATGACATCATCTCTTGGCGCAGGCTCAGCACTGCCCCGTGATTGTGAGCAGAAACAGAGAAGAGTTATACCAGCAGGGAAGGAAACAGGAAAAAAACAAAGTGTTTCTTATCAAAATCTCACGGTTAACATTTTAGCAGAACCAGCAGCTGTGCTCACGTGTGACAGTGTCAGTCTTCTTTAGACAGTTCTGACGCTCTTAAGTCGGACTTCAAAGCATTTCCGTGGACAAATGCAGAATGAGACTGATGTGTGTGTTTATGTGAGCCAGCAAAGGGTGAAAAGAAAACATGGGTCGTGAATGCAAACGAATTCACAGCCCACATCTGTCAGGATTAAAAGAAGGCTCTCTGAGCGCGAGGCCAGCCGTTACCATGCCGCAGTCCAGGGCACCATCAGCAGTTTCAGTAACAATTGGTACCAGATATCATAAATAATTGTTTCTCTATCAAGGCATCTCCGATCCACTTTAACACACAAAAACGACTTAAACACTTTCACTTTAACAGATATACACTATTTCCATATATCTGCAGGATCCCTCAGGCCCGGCACAGTCCTTGACATTTGACCCACCATGGCCAGTTGTCCGATTTTTCTCTGCATTAGTGTGCTATAGGCTAGAGAGCTGTTTCCATGGGAACCCATGATTGTTTCGCCAATGTCCGCTAATAACGCTCCCCGGTCAACACGTTCAAATTTGTTCAATTTGGCATGAAATTCCACATCCACGTTCGTCCTCATTTTTGTTGTTTTTACATCCAGTTCATCATGTCCAAGCAAACACTTGTCCTTTCACTTCCACAATATGGCTCCATCATATTGTTATTTCAGTCTCCATCAACGCAGACTCTGCATTGACTTGATTTTGTCTTTTAGGTACATCTACTATATATATGTTTATATATATATATATATATATGTATATATTTATATGCGTGTGTGTTTTCAAAGATTCTTGTGACTTTGTACAGAATCAAAGAGATTACCATTTGAATGTTTCCAAAGAAGAGTAACAAAAAAAGGGAGAAAAAGTCATGCATGCAAATAGTTCAAATAGCAAAATATAAACAAAACAATGATGCAGAGAGTATTTGATCATCTGGTGAGAGAAATCTACACTGGCACACTTCCACACATTAAACAATAAAAAAGTGCTCCAAAAGTGTTGTTCCGCATGTATCCAGGCTGACTAAAGAACAGTAACACGTAAAAAAAGAAAAAAGGAATCAAAAGCTAGAAAGCCGTAAATGGCTTGAATGGGTTGACTGCGTGCTTCTGTGTTCTCCTTCAACACGAGGTGTGTAGATATTTCCAGAAGTTTGGATGTCCTTTTCAGCATTTTTCACACAAAGGAGGAGAAGCCAGCGATTGGGGCCCGCGATCCAGGAGCTAGGCTGCTGGGGGGCCTGTAGAGGGTGCTGTGCTGGCTGGGGGGGTTGGAGATCTGTTGGGAGGGGGTCGGAGTCCGGCTACCTTTGGGCCTAAACAGGCTGCCTTGGCCCTGGGGCGGGACCTGAGGTGGACCCTGAGGCGGGCCCTGAGGCTGGCCCTGGGCCTGCTGAGGCTGGGGGCTGGGCGAACTGAGCTGGGGGCTTGGCGAGCTGAGCTGGGGCGGCAGTGGAGGTAGAGGAGGCAGTGGCGGCGGGGCGCAGTGATCCGGGTCGCCCGACTCGGACTCGGTGTAGCTGTAGGCCTGTGCCCGGGATATGCCTTTCTGTTGGCGCCGCCAGGAGTTGTAGTAGGTGGGGTCGCTTATGTAGTGGTTGACGAAGGAGTGGGTCTTCTGGCGGTTGGGGTCCACCTCGTACTCACTGTCGCTGCCCTGTGTTAAGAAAAACAAAAAAGAGGAGACTTTAATGTATGGAGTTAGCATGGGGAGGTCTGTAGTGTTTCCATGTGGAGCAGTTAGAGATGCTGAGGCTACAAATGTAAATGAACATGACGTTATTGAATTATTTCGAGCAAAGTCGTCAAATTCACAATCGTCCCTGTCTAAGCAGCACACACATGCACACACACTTACATTTACAACACGGCACAAGAACACATGGACACCAAAAATGGTCAAAGCATGATGACGGAGGGATGACTTGTTACTGAAGCGTGCATTGGAAACGGACCATCAACACAAGATGGCAAAGGTCAATTTTATCTTCTGGACTTAATCAGTATGTTCAGGATCTAAGATCTCTGTCTCCCCACCACGCCAGCAAGAAGCTGTTTGGTGATGCGTAGCACAGTGTACCACATAAAACCTGTAATGGGAATCTGAGGGAGAGGATTGGATGGGGACTAGCACTAGGAACCAGTCACCTATCAGGCTACAAACATTCAAAGCAAGCAGCCACAGGAACCTCACCAAATGCAGTGGAAGTGTATGTAGGCCACCTGTCCCATATGAAAACACCAGCGCCTCCTATGGGTGAACAAAACAATGGGTTTTACAGTACATCACCATAACAGAATGATTCAAATGGCCCAGTCATGACGATGATAATCATAGATATGTTATACATATGTATCGGTCCTTTGTGCCATTCTGGGTGAATGGTGTGAAAAGCTAAAGAAAATAAAAAGCAACATAGGTCGTGCATTTTCAAACATAGATTCCTATTTTAGGAGTTCATTTGGAAGGAAGTAGAATTTATTTTCCTCATTCTTTAATCAGTTTGAATTCCCTCCAAGCGATCTGTAAAGAAATGACAATAACCCTGGGCACATTCTCCCTACCGACCCAACAGCTAGGAACACTATTGTATTCACGTCAAGTAACATTCCATGCATCAGACAAAAAGCAATGTGATCATTGAGCACTCGGTTGGGATTGCTCATGGTCAACTAATTGCTCTGAAAGCAAGATGCCAATTGGCTATCCAGCCTGTGATTAATCACCTGGCCACAGAGAACTAATACACAGTCGACGCTGCCAAAATTGTCACTGGGTAATTTCCCAAAGAGGCTTATTTCTTTTCAGAAGAGTGCACCGTGAAAATGGTGCTGATAACTGTGACTTGTCTCTAGGTTCTTTATCTCTCACCCCTCATATTATCATGTTCAATCTTCTCATGCAGGAATCATTGGCTGCTGGCACGCACTCGAAGGATGCACTCCGGAGCACAGCTCTCACGCTGCATAATGCACAGCACATATGTGATGCATGTGGCAGTCGGCTCAGATTTCCCCTCAGCCTCAACATGTCTCCTACGCCGAATCCCTTCATGAGGACTTTTTCTTTTTCAGCTGTCAAAAGAGTTTATACATGTCCAAATAGACCTTGTATTGAGTATCCTGCTTTTTTGATCTTCTTTGGTTCTAAACAAAAGAAAGTAATCCCCTCCCCCCCCACTATTTTTTTCCCACAAACTAATCAAAGGCAGACATTTTTTCTCGAACTTTCTTTTATATTGCTGTTCCTCTCAATAAGGAGAGCAGGGGTCTGAGATGCATTAGTGCTTTCCTGTGTTTGTTGTCCATTTGTGATATTGTTACCCAGTTGTAAACACTTGAGGCCAACCAGTGCTGAAAGACATTCCAGTCACCCAAGTGTGTTTAGCAACACAACAACAAGATCCATTCACAGTGGACCAAGAAAACATACCGCACCACTTCAAGTGGTATTACCTCACTCTAAAAGAATTAGCACCGCATTGAGAGATGAGACACCCCTCCAGTTGTGTGTGTGTGTGTGTGTGTGTGTGTGTGTGTGTGTGTGTGTGTGTGTGTGTGTGTGTGTGTGTGTGTGTGTGTGAGTGGGAAAGAGCGTTGGTTGCCTGGCTGCTTGGCTGTATAGTGTGCACAACAGTTGGACTGACTTTTGAGATGTTCTACGTACAAGTATAAACCAATGCGATCTGTCCTTCTTTTTGCTTTTGGTTGATAAACAGTCTTTAACAGAAATAACTCAAGGATCCAATTGAGGTACCAACAGTGAAGATGCTTGACAATCTGCCTCTGGGGCAGCACGGCCTGTGAAACAGCTCCATACTTCAACTCATTAGGAGCTAATTACTAGAGCTGACTGCTGTGAAAGAAAGAGACTTGAAGGCATGAAGTGCAGCATTGCACCTCAGCCTCGAGAGAATCCACATCTTATGCATTCATGGATATGTTTTAGATAGACACATACCAGCCTGCCAGTAACAATTATAACACATTTTTACATCGTTACGATGTTAAATTAGGCAGAGAAAGCGATTAAGACATCTATCCAATTAACTGGTGAAACCTCTTGACAGTAGTTTATTTTATCATCACCAGAATAAAGTTGCCCTGGGTTACTGTTTACAATAGCTAACATCATGGAGGGGAGAACAACGTGGGAGAGGGACAAAAAGGAAAAAAATACAACAATGGATGTGCATTACATTTTGGACAAAATTACCATTTGGTGTAGATAAATTGGTCATTGTCGGCAAACAGAGCAGGTGTTCAGACAATCTACGCCCTGAACTATGAACTCTTGACCTCAGTCTAGTCAGAGTTCAACTGAAAATTTCACAAGAGCAATACGTTTGTATCTATATATTCATGACTAAAGATGTCCTGCAAAGCAGTTTAGGATTAACCGAAGGTTAAAGGTGCTTTGTCAATAATTGACTCTGCTATGGTTTATATAACGGCATGAGACTGAAACAACAGTCTTCTGACAAGCACGGCCCCCTACCCCCAAAATGTATGCATGCATAACTCAATACCCCAGAGTGGGTCAGTCCTTTGTCCTCTAGTTATGGATTATTGCAATGTGGAGGGGGACAAAAAGGGGGGGGGGCTGTCTATGTCACTCTCATTGATGAAGTGAACACAGCAGGGGTCCCCGCAGACAAAGACAGTATATGTGGGGCTCGAGGGGGATTAAACAGTCCAGTGACATTCAGGGTACATACATTTTTGTGTGCTTTCGGCGATCTCTGTGTAGAAAAAAAAAAGGATTAGAGTAGAGTAGAGGAAAAACAGGAATTTGTGTTTTTGGCATTCTGAAATGCCCGCCGTATCAAAGTAAACTTGTACTTTTTCATCATCAAGGCCGGGATATAGGCCTCCTTAGCAAACCCCAATCCCCTCTCACTGCTATAATCTATGCTGCTTCAATCAGAACAACTATGGTAAAGGGATTTGAGATGTTGTTGGGCATTAGTGCCGTCCCTGTCTGTCCAAGTTTAATGAGAGTAATGGAAGCGTGTGCTTTTTTTTGCAGTTCCCAGCAATTTTTTCTTTCTTTTCTTAATTTGCCACCCGTCTGAATAAGGGGCTAGTTTTAATCTCATAATTCCTACTTTCATCCACTACCCACTACTCTCTGTTGTGTACACACGCCTTAAAATTATAATCAAATTGAAATCTAATTTATTTGCAGTCATAATTTTCCTTTATTCAGGGTTATGACATCATGCTTCAGACTGGGCTAGTCACAACAAAGTGGTGCGTTGTCACTAGAGACAAACCCAAACATTACAGAGCTGAGTCTCAGTTGAGCCCCAGCCAAAAAGGAGCTACAGTAGTCGGAGAGACAGGGGGGTGGGGGGGTCGGAGGGTGGTGAAAGGGTGAGATAAACAGAGTCAGATAGGAAGAAAGGGAGAGAGAGCAATTAACAGAAAGCAGACATTTTCATTCCTCTCCCACGGAATGCCCCTCTGCAGAGAGAGCGTGATCGACGATCCATCTCTGACTCACAGATGAGATCATCTATCATTGAAGGGTTTCGGTCTTAAATGACACATAAAGACAGTGCCACAGAGGCAACCTTGCAAAATGAGAGAGCCTCTACTCTTAAGGGACAAAAAGTCAATAGGGAACTATCTGCAGGGGGGGCAGAGCAGTAATGGTGGCCTTGCCGCCTTGCCAAAGTCAATGTTAGCTTCCTCCAAATCCCCTCTTGAGGACGAGTACAATAGTCAACTTATACCTGCTGGCGGAGCCCCCGGGGATTAAAGGACAGACAGCACAATGTCATACTGATAGCTCAGAGTTATCCGCTCAATAAAACTTCAAAGAGCATTCCTGGATTCTTCCGAAGCACCATTGGGTGCTGATATGGCGGCCTGTCAGGGGCCTGGCAGACGAGCCGTAGGGTAACAGGCAGGGCTCTGTGTGGCGAAGCCCATCAAAGTCAACGTCAGCCCCTCCAATGTGCAGTGTGGCACCGGGCGGGCTTCGTCATCGCCTACTGCACTACTGCCATGTTTGACAATACACAAGTGCGGACGGTAGATATGTCAGACGGGCGATGAAATGACAAAATTATTTCATTTGAGGGAATGTTATCGTGCTGCGAAAGGTCCTGTCCGTAGCGATTCATTGTTGGGAGATTTTCATTTGATCTGGAAATGGGCTTTAGGTCCCGATAAGCCCAGGTGGGGAGAGATGTCTGGCTGCGGAATTCACACTGGGGACGTAGCTAGCTGAGAGATGTTCCAAGATCATTTTGAGAAATGCCCAAAAGTAAAGAATTTGCAGATAAAAGGGAAAATTGAAGGAAGCCTGAAAGCAAGGGAATCAGGACTACTACCCCCTCCCCTGAAGCTTTCATCTGACTGGGATCAAAACCAGACTGCACCACGCAAGATGGTTCACCCAAACCACAGAGAGACTGGGAGGGAGGCGACATAAACCAAAAACAGAAACAACATATGTACATATAAGACATCGGGGAAGAAAACAATTCAGATTTAAAAAAAACAACAACTTGAGAATAAAGGAAAGTCCCCAAAATGAAATAGAAATAGACAGGAAATCAGAGACATGAGGGCGGCACACAGACTGATCAATGGAAAGAGACAGAGAGGGACAGAGAGAAAGTCTGAATTTATCGATTGCACTCACTTACTGGGCAAAAGCAGTTTGGCTCAGCACATAGCAAATGCCACAAGTTAGACACTCGAGTGGTACTTGTTCATTTATCAGTCCTGGCAGTGTCTGCCAAGAACCCTTTGGAATTCCCAAGAGATTCAAAACTAAGATATCTGACTTCCTGCAACGCTAATGAGGCTAGGGTTCTGCCACAATGGAGGAGTGAAAAGCCAATACAGTATTTTAAGTCTTCCTCCGAGATGAGTTTTACTGACTCTGACCCTGACTTGCAGAAAATTCAGTAGGAAAGTTTGCTCGGCTGCCTGGCTGTTGGAGCGGTTCTTACCAATGGGTAACTAGCTTTGCATGTGCTCTCGTCGTCTTACATAACGAGTGCTGAGGCTGAGTGCAGTGGCCTGGATCGCAGGTGGATGTCTGCAGAGTGACATTCTCCACAGGCCACTGCCTGGTCTAAAAACTGCTCGCCCGCCAGCGAGCAGAGCCATTAATCTCTCATCTCTCCTGGTGCATTGCTCTAATGTATCTTACGACCTCTGCGGGGCGAACGGCATTCAGGTGAATGACAGAGGAAAGACAGAATGAACTGACACAAAACACTGTACTGTACAGCCCACAATGCAAGAAGCTGAATTCGCAAGGAATTCAAGGAGATGACAGTGTGCACACACGGACGGGTACAAACATTTAACAAAGACACACTTAATGCAGACGGACGGACAACATTTGACAGACAAACACCAGACAAGATGTAGCATAAAAAAAGGAGACTTGCTACTGCACCTGTGAGTCTGAGATCTCGGAGGGTTTTTCAGTCAGACTGCTGCTCTCTGCAGGGATCAGGTCGTTGTACTTTGTGCTGACGTCCTCGTCTGAATAGTGAAGACTGCCCGGACTGGGCCTAGGAGGAGACCTGGGCAGAGATGAGGACAGACTATTGGAATGATTCATCAGAAGAATTTTGTTTACTCTTTTTCTTGCATTTCATGACAACCATTTCCAATTAATTGAAAATCAAAGGATAGCTCCAGTTTATCTCAACCTGGTCTTAATTTTGTATTTTTTTTGCCGAATTCCTACTGAGCCTAATAACATTTTACTTATCAAAGTATTTGCTGAGTTCTGGGAACACACTGATAATAAAACAACGGGGGCAAGTTATAATTATTTTACAAAACTGCCTGATGTGAATCCATCACAGTTTGCAGACTGAATTTCTTTGTTTAGCATTGACTTCCAGAACTAATTGTGCACAGTTTTCCTGTGAAATTTCGGATAAATACAGAAATGTCTGCTGCGGTCACCTTCAGGTTCACCTCCAAATAGGTAGTTAAGATATTATGGTTAAACTGCTTGTGATTTTGCTCTGAACGCTTTAATTTCTTGTCCCATCTTTTTTGTATGGATGCTGCATTGTTCTTAGATCCCAGAAATTAACCACATTGGTGTCCTTTAAAGAGTAATTTGGCCTTCTTTATTGAATCCAGAAATCATATTCAATCAATCTCTGATTCACAAGCAAAGCTATGCAATGACTGGAGGCATTCCCCATTCTCACTAATGTCTGAGTCACCACTGTAAGCACTTCCTCTTAGTTTCTCATGTATCACTGTCTGTCTGAGTGTGTAGGAGTGCAGCCTGATGAGAATCATGGGACACTCATGAGATGGCTCTGTTGGGCTGTGGAACGTCAAACCGCTGGGCCCTTGTGACTAAATTAGAAACTGAACTCTTGGGATTCTCAAGGGGTCATCAAACAAAACGGCAGCCTCAGGCTTCGCTCAGGCAAATGTTATCAGAGCTCACATGAACGATTGCACGGATTAGACTGTCAGTGGCATCCTGCGGCGATCAAATATGTCATTCAGATGTATGTTTAAAGAGTGTAAGTGATAGGACTGAGCAAAGTAAGGCGGGTGAAGTGAGACCGGGGTCGAGGAGAGGTGTTGAGTGAATCTGAAAGCTGAAAGCTGAAAGAGAAAAGGAGTGAGGAAAAAAGAATGCAGAGAAAGATGAAATACTGGAAAAACATTCCCTAAAATGGTGTGCTCTAGTCAGTGGTTCTTTAAATAAATATGAGAGGAGAAAAAAAACGTGCCTAAGCTCCTCCGTACTTTCCACAGTCGCCGGTCCTGCTAAACAAACACCCATCTGTTTGTGCTGATTGGTGCTGGTTTGGCTGAGTCTACTGGGACATGCTGACTCCTGTTGACTTTCCAGCCCATAGTGTCGGCCGCCTGGCGCTGCCAGCGGAGCGGCTGCAGCACAAACACAGCCGCTTTGCTCATCGAAAACCACATTAGCATTTTTCCCAAATAAATACATCTCGAAAGCATTTCAAAAATGTTGTGGGTAAATTCCAGCAGTTTTCACTAGTATTTAGAGTATGGTGTGGACAAAATGGAAAACTCCACAGCGAAATCACAAAGCAAGCTGTAATTCAATTACACTTTAAATTAGAGTTAATTCACTTAACTTGAGTGCAGTGAAAAGTGAACAGTAGTGAGCTACATATATACAACACAATACAGGTTTATTAATTTGTGTCATATTTGAGGATGTTCAACAGAACTCTCAGGCTGTGCAGACATATTATATGACTGTGCTGACTACTTAAAATATTAACAAGGAATGTATTTTGTTTATCTTATTTGGTGTTGTAAAATAAGGGATAAAAAGGATGGATATTTACTTTGTAGGCTATATTAAAATGTACTTCTTTTAAAAAAATAAACAAGAAATTAGAGTTGGAAGGAACTCCATACAGACAAATGTAAGGAACTAATGGGGCCAATTAAAAGGACTAAGAATATAATCCTACTCAATATTAACTGTTGTCATGTGCTTGCAGATAGATATTCATGTGCATACATGTTTGGTTATGTGTGATATACATGTATGTATATCTCTCCTGTCCTTCCTTAGGTGAAAATGAAAATGCTCACTGAGCCTCACCGTGTTAAGGATGTACTTTGTTTACTTGTTTTTGCTCTACTCTATTACAAAATGTTCTCTTTATGATTGTAATTTGCACTATATTATCATCAACTGTTACATTGGGGGTTATGAATGCAGTCATTACATAATTAATCAACTAAATTAATGACAATAAAGCATTTAAAAGTTTGTAAATTTCTGTCAATCGACTACTTGATGAATAGACATAGCATTAAATATATAGCATTAAAACAACGTTTTGAGCAATAGCATTAAAACAACGTTTTGAATACTTTAAAGTGATGAAAAACTACTAATTAACACCATTTAGCACTTTTTAAAATAATGGCCAAGTTAAATATCCCCAGAGATACAATGTTTTCTAAGAAAAAGAAGAAGAAATGCTTTTTGTGAGGCCACTGGGCCATTATGATGAACTGCCTGTTTAAACACACTGAGTAAGCTCAACAACACTTTCACCTCTTCTCCTTGACTCTCTTACACTGTTGAGTGTGGTGTGAATTATTTATCAGCGCTCTCACTTGGACAGAGAAGGGTCCACTACTTAATCCTCTCGTAGCAAAATCCAGTCAACAGCGCGTCGGGGAAGAAATGAGAACGGGGGGGGAAATCAAATCTGCCTCTGGTCTACACTCATTATCAGACTCTCCTCTTGCTACGATCGCCTGTGGGGACTCATTAACATGTCTGAAGTGTTCAAGAGCTTTGTCACTCGGCAGTGTTTAAAACCATCTTAATCTAAACTGAATTACTTCACCAAGTAACCCCCCAACCAATGTGTCAAAGTGAATTTCAAACTATTGAAAGAAGAGGATGCAAAGACATACGGGAATGATGCTGTTAATCCGTTCCTCTTATCATAACAGCAGTAAAACCTCAAGCCCGAAACACATTTGGACTCCTGTGAGTGAGTCCAAGGAGGAGTGTATGTGCTGTCAGAGTGGATCTGGACTGCTAATGTCTGACATAAACTGTAGGACCGCATAATACCTAAATTGATTATTTTAAACTAAAATCAGCAATGTGAAGTGAAACGGATAAATCATGTATGTAACGATTCTAATCATTCATTTTAACCTTCTTAAGGTGCTGAAAAGGTACATTGACAATCTAAGTAGTATCAAGTTGTTAGTCACTCAAAGTGAACTTCACTGACTTCCCGGTGATGGTGCTTAAAATGTACTCTCATGCATATCGGCCCCTTTTGTTAAACTCTGGACAAATGATCCCCACAAAGAGAAAATCTCTGTATCCAAAATCAAACATGAATGACATTTGCTGTCTGACACGGCTCTGAGTTAGAAGGAACACAGTGGGATTAGGAATGTTTGATTTCTGATCCCGGTATCAGGCAGGGGACTTCATCCTGTCTTTGGTATTCTGAGACGGGAGATCAAGATGTGGCATTAATCTATAATCGGGGGGGCTCAGGTGTTGGGATTTGGATTCCCTCCGCTGTGGGCTGAGTTCAAAGAGTGCTGAGTCTGAAAGTACATCTGTGCATTCTTTCACTCCCCGCCTCCCCCCCCTTCGAGCCCGGAGACATAATAGGAAGCTGCCCTGGAAGCTCCTCAAAGACCCGGAGCGGCTTTGATCTGTTCTCGAGGCCGCGCTCACGTCCACACCTACAGATGCACACACCTTTACGAGTTCCTCACACGTTCTCATACACAAAACAATGCACTTCTTCACAATATGGACACGCAGACTCGTGCACATTTGCACACACGGAGGATGTTAATGAAATTTGGTGAAACATCCGAGTGCACCTGTCTCCCCTCGAATCACATCTCCCATTCAGTACCACTACAGAAAGCTATGACACCCATATGAGATACAGGTACTTCTGAAAAACTACCACAAACCTTTCAACTGTTCGCCACAGCACGACCGCAGCCGTCTCTAAATCCACCTCTTACCTGAACAGGTATTAATGATCTAATGCAAAGTGTACAGTTGGATCCAAAAGTGGGTTTATGTCTCTGCGGTGTTCTTAGCACATGTGTCAGTCAGAGTGATATTATTAACAAGGTCATGGTCTCATGTCCTGTAGCTGGGATTCACTGAAACACAGAAGCTCATTAAAAGTCTTTTATATGCTGCTTTTAGAGCAGGAAGAGTGGATTTGAGTTAAGTTGTCAGGAGGCAAGGTTTTTTTTTCCTACAGATATGACAATGTTTCCACAGATAATCCAATTATTTTACCATATGGTTATTTAATTGTGTCCTCTAGTTTAAATATAATCTGCCCTTTATATTTGCCGGCTCATAAGCTGGGTAGATCACTGACCTGGTGTAGACGCCGTTCTTCCGGCAGAATGAGTTCTTCACCGACAGCCTTCGGTTGTTGAGCTCCAGAGCGGGGAATCGACCTTCGTCCAGGCTGACCAGGTCTCCGTGGGTCAGAGCGTTGCAGTTGGAGTTGTTGCCTGGACAAACGTACAGAGACACTGTGTGACCACAGGCCGGACGGACAGGCAGGTTAGTGTACCGGGGGACTAATGGAGCGGTGAGTGAGTGAACTTAATTAGGGAATAAGGAAGGATGACTTAAATCATTAAATAATGATTTTAAATGAAAACATGGACGGATGAACCATCTGAAGAAAAATAATGAATGAGTGAATCGTAGAGATGCATCAAGTCCTCGACGACAAGTCTACATAAAGAGAACTGAAGACTTCTGGTCTTAAATGGCGATCGGGGATTTTTTGTTACGAAGCCATGCATCGTGTCAATAGCGCAGCTTTAAATATACAGCTGTGAAAAAGGTGTTTGGCCATGTGCTGTCTTTTTAATAATAATTTTTTTTGGCACATTAACAGGTCAAACATTTGCAAAACGTTTCAAGTCCAAGTAAACTCTCAAGAACTCATTTTTGTGACTTTTGCAAAAAAAAGCAAATAAGCCTATTTCAAAAAATGTTGACATATTCCTGAATTGACATCAAGTCACATCAATTATGTCTACATCTTTGTTTCTTATGTGTTAAAAGCAGGGACCTTTCACAATGAGATCTATAGTGCAAAAAAAGAAGAGAGAAAGACTTAAATGTCTTATGACAAAAGACAGAGTTTTAAGTTATGAGCACAGATGACACCAAACTCATGGAAAGGCATGTAACAAAACACGTCAGAATATGACAGATGAGTCTTCCTCCCTGTGTAAACACTGTGCATCACAGATGAACGGGCAATAACACAACTCTTTTGCATCGACTCCCAAGTGTCCCTCACGATTAATCAAACCGCCAACACACTATAAAGTGAGAGTGACAGACTGGCCATGCTGCTCTACACTAGATTAATGTTTGGAGGCGCTGTTGCTTGCCATGCTTCAGGTTCAAAAACACTTTCAGTCATCCTCAAGACTTATGAGCGACCACAGCGAGGCCAGGACCTCCGTGGTTGCTCCGGGGCTACTCATGGCCAATTGGCGGTTACGCAAACACACAGAAAAAGAAAGGGAAAAGAAACACACTGGGTAGGTCCGGTGGCCTGGGCCAGATTCCTGGTGGGGAATATGGAGGCTTTGAGAGCGTCTTTGTGTTAGAGTGAGAAGGAACCTCTTGTTTTTCCTCCGTCAGTCAGAAAGATGGGCAGTGACCCGCAGGGACCCCCCCCCCCCCCCCCCCCGCCTGGCAGCTAAACAGCGATGGCAGAAATGCTGAGTTGAGGGAAATACCCGCTGATGTCAGAGCTGCACTGAATGGATGTATGGCCGCCTTTCTCCTGCTTTTTTTTCTCTCTCCCTATACTCATTCTCTTGCTTATCGTTCCAAATTTCACTATGACCCTCTCAATAAAAGTTACCTCATGTTCACTGCTCAGTATTTGAAAACTACAAATCACTTTGAGACTAATTTATAAGAAAAAGACAATTCATCAGATTCTTGGCGGTCCGTGCCACTAGAAGGTAGAAGACTTCATTAAAAGCTATAGTGTCTAGTTAGAAACTGTACATTTAATTGTGTGCACTCACCTGATTCAGACTTCTTGGCGTACTTCTTGCTCTGTCCCCTGATAATGAGGATGAAGACCAGCAGCAGGATGAAGATGAGGCCCACCAGAGCCACCACAACCAGGAACCACCACTCCTCGTAGAAGGGCGCTACTTTTTGGGCTGGACAAAAAAAACACAGAAAATTGGAAGTCATGGTTGTTAAAAAACAACTGGACATATTTCTGTGATGTCTGAATAACCTTAGGGAATTTAATTAAGTCTGCAAAATTAATGTAATTTGAATTTTACAATCAAGAAATACATGAAAGCTCACCAGATATGGAAGGAGAAGGTAGACTGGGGGAGCCGTAGCCGTAGTCGTTCACTCCAATTACCCTGAAGTCATAACTGACGCCCTGCTTCAGGATGTCCATGTTGAACGTGTGCGATGTTACTTCCTTGGGGATGTCCTTGATTAGGATATCCCACAATCCCTCATCTGTAAAGTTGCGTTTTGGGGTGAGTATGGGTTTAAGGAGAAACTGAAACTTGTAAAACATCTGAACAATGTCAATATGTCTTCGTTAACAGGTCGGCTGTTTTGTTTGATATAAGGCTCCGGTCTGGCTGGCAGCTACCAAGGTGATTCATAATTCCTGCAAATATTACACAATCCATCAATTCCACTGCTCCCGTAAAATTAACAGCAACCAAATCTACATCATAAATATAGTTGCAGCCATATATCTCAAATGAAGCAACGTTAGGTGCTTAGCTTTGGAAATCCTGCCAGAGACTATTTATTACACCTCGCTGCTTGTAAACATCAATGTAAGTTTGACTCCTTTAATGGGGGTACACGTACATAAACAAGCTCCGGAGTTAATCCGACTCGTTGCTAAACTTTGGCAAAGTTAGAAAAGCTGACGTAATTAGATTTAAAGACAAAAACAAGTCATCAAGTTATACGACACTGCAGAGTTTTATGGCCCTTGGCATACGGAGACGAGAAGATGAGGGGGGGATGGGGCTGAGTGAAGTCAGTTTAACTATCAATCTATGCAATATATTACCATCAATAGTGTTGCTAATCCTCTTAAAAATCTAGCACTAAGAACCCCCTTCACTTTTACCTTAAAAAGTAGTGAAACACAACCCTCCCTGAGAGTCAGCTACCATCCATCACCCCCTTAACCCTGCCAGGGCCTGTCAATCACAACTGAAACCTGATGCTGATTGTCCCAACTGCAGCGCCACGATCAATAACCCATTAAAATACCGGTGAGACAGACTGCGGGGCAGCAGATGTTGACACTTTACACCACTTTATTTAATCAAAGCATCAAGGAGGCTAAAATAAGGCAAGGTTAACAAAACCAAGACTGAAGTGGTGATCAGCTGTTGATGCTGCTGCTGCCAGAGCATGTGCTCATTTGTAAATAATAATAACAAGCCACAATTAAAAAGCCAGTACGCCATTCACCGAGCTGTGCGAGCATCTGCGTATGACAAAATTGTCTTGCAAATATTTCAAAAATAAAAGCCTTGCGTAAACAAAGGGATTCTGTCCAAAGAAAGAGCCTAGAGGGCTTTTATTTCGAAACAAAAACAGAAGTTCTGAGTTTAAAATAGATTTCTCTTTTTCATTTCTGAGACATGTTCCACAGATATAGACACCAAGCTGTTGCTGCTCTAATGTCATAGATCATATTCACTCTATTTTTTCTGTGAACCAATAGATGAGACCTTGAATCCCTAGGATTTCTGAGCCGCGCTGCTCATACAGGTAGTGTGACCCGGCTATTATGCATCTGAGGCGCCCACCTGAAGGTCTGGCCTCGATCACGTAGCGCGTAATGGGAGCTCGTCCTGGGTCCCCGCTGGTCCAGTGGATGGTCAGGGCCGAACCATAGCGTGTGATAAAGGGTTCTCCGGGGGGTCCTGGGGCTCCTGAAGGAAGAATAATCAAGTGTTGAAGTAAAGCATTTCAAATGAAGAATTCAAAAACATTACATTTTCCATAAACAAACCTTCTCCCGGGCCGGTGGTGATGTTGGCCTCCACTTCGGGCCCGTAGATGAAAGTCTTGGCCCGGATGCGGAAGTTGTATGTGATGCCGTCGGCCAGGTCTCTGAGCTTCAACCAGAGCGGGCCGCTCCCCTTCACATCCACCGTCACTGTCTTACTGACGCCTGGGGGGGAGGGGGAGTGGAGACAGTCGGCACAGGCCACTGAAGACTCTAGACAAACAAACCACATTTAGAGCAGGTCTTACACAGGCCAGGCAATGTGGGAGCACACTCAACACACACACACACACACACACACACACACAGTCATGGAATTAGTAGCGGGAAATATGTTCACATTTTGACTCTGGAGTCACGAATCATTTACGATGATAATAGAAGATTTATAAAAATAAAAGGTTGCAATGACATACAAGCTGTTAAGGTCAAGGTGATGATTTGCTTACAGCCCAAGAATAAAATGCACACCACAAGATTTAGTTACATTGAGCCAAACAAAAGTCAAATTCTACACAGCGTTATTGATAATCCTGTTACATCTTGTTGTGTGCATAAAGCTTTAGCAGAAGCCAGCAGTCGATTTGAGCAGGTGAAGAAGGGTCAGACTGAGAGCTCACCATCTACCGGTGTGCAGGGCTCGTAGACCAGACGGTAGCCCTCAATTATGCCATTGGGGAAGGTGGGCTCGCCCCAGGACACGTTGACCGAGGTGGTGGTCAGCTCACTGAAGTGGATGAAGCTTGGAGCACTGGGAGCTGGAACATTCAGAGGTCAAAGGTTAGATGATGCAATAGTCAATAAATGAAGGATGCGTAAAGGATTTTGGAGGTTTTGGTAGTAAAATGTGTCTGTTTGTGTGACAGAGGGCACATTACAGATATAAAAGTTTAGATAACTAAAAGATAGCCAAATGGCAAAAGGTCAGGATCACTTTCTATTGATGAATACTTTATATATGAGAACTACATTTTGAAACTGCATAGAACAAGTTTTGACAGATTTTCTACAAAGGCTAATAAGAAAGTTTTCAGAACTGAAACGAACGATTTAGTAAATCAACTTAGTTTAACCTTCTGTAAATGATAACTAGTATAAGTAACAATGTTTTGAGTGGATGTAAAACACCTCATGGCACTTCTGCGGTAACCAGAGTAACCACAACAAGAAAAAGTTTCCCATGAGGGCAAATAACAAAATAGCTACGGAAATATTAACATCTGTGCATCCTAGACGCTATGACAGTTACAGATGCAGTTTTTTCTCTTTTTCTTTTTTTTCTAAAGCTGCAGTTTTCTTTGTGTATTTGGCAAAATTGAAAAAAGTGCTGTAGCTTTTATAACTGCACATCCAAAACTGCAGTTCTTAAATTGTTGTTGCTGCAGTTCTGCATCTGAAAGATATTGTCTGAGACTGGTTCCAGTGCTCTGCAGTGAGTCTGTGTCTTTGTTCAGCTGAACTGACTTGATTTGGTTGACATCACATTTTCGATATGTTTCATACAGGTTAAAAGGCTAGACATCCCTATCTGAACTAGGCCATACTTATTCACTATCACAATGACAATCCTCAGCCTCCAGGCCCCATCACAGCTGTCTGAGCATGTGACACCACTGAGCTCGACACAGTTTGCCCCGTTGTCTCTTAGCTTGTCAAGCAGAAGTTGAGACGCTTGCAAGAGACAAAGCTCCTTTGTCTTCTAAAAAGATGGGATAACTATCTCCACGGCGCTCCTCCCTCCTCCCCCTTCCGGCTTGTCATCTGCTTCCTCCTCTCAAGACAGTGGCCCAAGAGGGAAAGACACCAAGAGGCTGTGAACATGCTCTTTTTTTTTCATTCTTGCTGGGCCAAGCTTCAATATCGAAATGCACCAAAATTGTAAAAATGGCTTCTTTTACACAGGGGTTTAAAAAAAGAAAGAAAAATTAAGAAAAAGAGAGAGAACGGGATGGGTAAGGGGGCGGTTTGGCAGTGATTCTGTGTACAAATAACGAAGCCTTTAGAGAGAAAGGCTTGCTCAAAGTAATTTTCATACCGTCTACTTTTCAGACAAAACAGGAGCTTCAGCAAATGGGTTCAGAGTGGGTTTGCTGATTAGGAACTTATGCTCAGTGTGTGGTTCCGCTAACATCGTTTGGCATGCTGACAGAGACGATTAGCATCATCTTCACATCAAATTCTTTCCTCATACTTGACTCATCCACTTTGAGAAAACACTAAGAGTTCTCCAGCATCAGCAGCACCACCTCCAGCTCATAAATATGACAAATGAATAAACATGGCTGTACGTGATTCTAATTTATCCGCTTTAGTCATGTCGCCCTGTTGCCTCATTTGTCTTCAGCTTGTCTTCTTTATCTCAGTACCTCTCCATCTTGGTATTTGTTCTGCTATATTGCTCGATTGCAGTAGTCTTGCTTCACAGTGAACAAAAAGACGTACCCGCTTGCTGAGTGCGTCCCCTTGTCGGTGGGCTGCGAGGTCCGTCCCCCGCTGCATTGAAGGGCGCTACACTGATCATATAGGTGGTGTAACCGGTCAGGTTCTTCAGCTTCACCCCTCCTTCCGGCATGAACAGAGTCCGCAGCCGCTCCGTCTCATTCTTACGCTGGAATTCCCAGAAGTAGACCTAAATGGAATAAAAGTCATGAATGATTATTATACAGATGCTGTTCAGGGAAAACAGATATTTCTGCTTCTATGAGACTCACTCCCGTTTCAAACTCCCTTAGGGGAGAGCAGTTTCATTTCATTCCCTGTAAAGGTTTTCTTGAGCAACAGACTAAACCTTTCATTGGAAGCCCCTCTGGAAAACGGTCTTTGCTAAATGTGAAATCCTTTATTAGTCCCGCAGCGGGAAATTTGCAGGCTTAGTAAAGAAAGTGCACAGATAAAAATAAAAAAGAAAATAAAAATAAAAATAAAAATAAAATAAAAACAGTATTATAAATAAGCAATAAAAACAGTAGAAAAACACAATAACTGAAATATAATATTTACCAGAAAAAAAAAACTATATTAACCATTATTGCACAGTGTTTTTATTGTCAAAGTGCATTTAATGGTGATTAACATCAAATTGCTGTAGTCTCTTGTGAACCACAAGACAGATTTGAATATTTATATAAAGATAAAAAACTGAAGACAATGTTGTTGCCTTATTGTGAAGTAGGCCCATTAAAGGTTTTGCTCCTGGGTCCAATATGAAAGAATATGAAATGTGATTGAACAAAAAGTTGAGGTGCTAAATGGGATATGGAAACGCAGCTGTTTATGTTGACGTTGTCTTCTCCAATATTACCGTAATATGAAAATGTTTGTTTTTGTTTCTAGTCAGCATGAAATATGGCCAATACGAGCTGATATGAGAGAAGAATTCAAATTCCTGACGATAGTTTTCTCTCATAGATGGGTTTGAAGGCCAAGTTGACAGTTTGCTGGCTGATTACAGCCATGCACAGCTTGTACATTTTTACCTTTCAATTAGTTGCAGTGAGGGTACATCTTTAGGGCCTATTCAGATGTTCTTCCCTTGTCCTGACCTGAGGATCAGGTGGGTGAAAATTCACGATAGGACATACGGTTTTGTGAAAGGTGTAAGTGTAAATGGCTAAATGGGGAACTCTGAACTAGTAGCTTGTGACTGATAGAACCCTATTATTGGCACTGTTTTGAAAATATTTGTGTATTTATTTTTTTATTCTGTATTTAGTGTTAATTACTAGTATCTATTTAGATTGTTTTATTTTGTTAGTATTTACATTTAAGTATTACTTTATACTTTCATTTATTTTATTATAAACCTATTTATTAATCCTTTAACTGTATTAAATATAGTTATATAGATATAAATGTAGATATAATTGTCGTTTTCTGGTTCATGTTGAATGTCTTTTGTTGCTGTAAGCATTTTCTGAAAACTCAATAAAATATTAATTAAAAAAAATGAATGAACATGTGAATCTGACCTTGTAGCCCTGGATGTCTCCATTCTGTGCATCCACAGGAGGAGGGTCCCATGTCACGTCCAGCTGGGTGGCTGTTGCGGACTGAATGACCACATTCTGGGGTGGGGCTGTAGGCACTGTTGAAGGCCATCACACAAATGAACCATACTATACAAGACAAGGACATTTCTTCTGTATCATAAATGATTGTTAGCTTCATTGTATTGCACAAAAAACTACAATACCAACAATACAACTACAGTACATACCTGCTTCTCCCACAAACACCTCCTGTGGCGGACTGGTTGGCCCCTCCCCCACAGCGTTGTACACACTCATGCGTATCTCATAGCGTTTATGTTTACTTAGCTCTGCGGTAGAAGTAAACAACCAGGGATACAAAGTTAGGAATTGTACTTCCAATATTCCTTCCGCCCCATCCCACATCCCTAAACCTCTCTCCAGGTGCTTCAAACAATTTGTAAAACTTGGGAATGCAGTAATAAGGATAAAGATCTCTCACTGGTGGCCTACTCGTCCTCACAACACTACTTCTTGGAACGGAACACCGATTTTCCGTATTCTGTTAATAATTTCAAGTGTGCAGGAGAAATATGTGGCCATCTGCTTTTGAAATGCTAATCCAAATAGGCTGACATAAGCAAACCAAGTGTGTTGGAATATGCGAGCTTGTGGGCTCAGTGTCCAATCATTCCTGTGGACAGTTTGTACCGATGCGATGTGAATGTAATCGACCAAATGTTGTGTTAATTTGCCCGAGGCTGCTCTTCGGCAGGGCACTTGAGAACATATGTATAAGATGGCTTTAAAAACCGAATTCATTTTGGGGATTTAATCATTGATAACATATTTGAATGTGTGTTTTTGTGAGACAAAAGAAAAACTTACTGTCCAACTCATGCTGGGTCAGAGTGGAATCACTCAGGTTCTGGATGCTGTAGGGTGCTGCGGAGAAGAGGTGGAAAAAAAGAGCGTTAGAAAAGAGGTAACATGTGAGAGAGGAGATGGCTTAGTGTCCAAAGTCAATTTCCTTGTGGAGAAACCCTTCACTTTGGTAATAAAAAAAACAAAAAACAATCACAGTGATCATAGAGTGAGCGTCAGGATGACTCGAGAGCAAAATTATAGGCTAGGTTACACTGCGCACTGGAAACAGAGCAGCGACTGAATAAACCTAATGATATCTTGCAGCTGATAGCTACTGATCACAAGATGAAGTGTTTTGCTGTGAAGTGTCAAGACCAGCTGGGAGAGCTTGGAGACAGAATAGGTTTTTCCTCTGATGGGAAAAATGGTGTTGCATTGACTCCAGAGGAGTAATCAACCGTGACAGTCTTGTGTGAAATTGTTCCTGAACTAACGCAGATAGATAACACTTTTTATTCCCAACATACTATTGCTGAATGAATTTTGATGTTGATTCATTATTATAGAGCTTTAAATAGCGTACTTAATGTACAATTAATGCAACATACTGACAGTTCTAAATGAAAAATGTTCTGCAAAATGTATTTGTGTACTGAAGCAACAGCACAGGTGGTAAAATACTGCGATTTGTCACGTTAGCTGCGGTAATGCCTCACCAGTGAGCTCACCCCAGGTGGACATACTGTTGATGGTGTGAAGAGAGTAACTGCGGAGACGGTCGTACAGCAGCTCACGATATCGAATCCGAAAGCCCAATAAGATTCCATTTATCTTCTCCTCAGAGGGGTGCTGCAAGGGAGAAGATGGAGAGTTATGGTGTAATGTGGCACTTCTCTGCAGAACTGAGCCCAAGAAATGGCTTTGAATACTGCATGTGACCCACTTTTTAAGTTTTAATGCCATCATATAAATTGCTAATTTCGCCTAAATATGCATTTAACTTGTATGTTCCTTTAATGTAAAATTTCCACTCTAGCACTCTGTGTTTTGTCTCCAATGCTGCATTTCCACTGAACGCTACGGCTTTTAAAACTTAACTTAACTTTTTGGTGTCCCATTAGCACAATTAATGGAAAGCACCTGGTACTTGTTTTGGTAGAACCTCAGTTTAGGTTCAAATTGCTCTCCCAAACACTTCAGGCCACTGATTGGTCAGAGAGAATTATCACTAGAATTGTAGACACGGGACATGCTGCACAAATCCGCCATTTTTAAAATAGCCAAGCTACTGTTAGTAAAAAAAGCATTTTCTTTTGTATTTATTGACCCAGATTTCTAATAAATGGTAGCCCCCAAAACTACACTGTAAACTTGGCAAAGTGCAGACGTTTCTCTTTTTGGTTGCCAATAAAAGAATTAGGCAAGTTTCGTGTTGAACATGATTTCAAGGCAGTTTCATGCTGATCAACTGAGAATCCTGCCTTCACTGAGGGGGTACTAAAAAAAAGGTTGAGTCTAGCTGAACAATCTAGTGGAAATGAGGCACAATTTACCATCATTGAAGCGACTTACAGTAGTTTAAACAAAAAAAAACATCTCCCCAGACTGAGCTCACCCACGCATGACTCACAAAGAGAAATCCCCTGTTGTAGAACATGAGAGAGCAGGGCCAGAGGGGAGAAGCAAACAACTACCTCTCTGTCCTTATAAACTCTACAAGTGTTCTCCATAAAAGTGAAATCGTGGCTTAGAGCCTCCAGTTTTCCTCTTTACTGCCTGTGAATTCAGGTGCGAGTGTTTTTTGTTAAACTGGAAGTATAGATCTTCTCTGTGTACTGCCGTGGTCTCTCATTAGAGGCCACTTTCTTAGTCTTGCACTGATTTTGCAAACAATGAAACATATAAAAACCCAGTATGTATACTGTCTCCTCTTACCTGCCAGCGGATCAGCACGGACGTTGTTGTGTGCGGTGTGACAGAGAGGATCGTGGGTACTTCGTCAGGCGCTGAGGCAATAAAAATGGAGATTAATGGGCTAAATTGACCTGAAAATGTGCACAATTCAAGGTGCTAAATCTATCCAGGTGCAGTGGCATTCATGGAGCATAAACACACAATAGCTGCAACAGAACAAGCGCTGACAGATGAGTCAAAAATAGCAGTTGGAAAGAGGACATTTCTTTAGTCGGTTAAAGCACAGACGGGCAAACTCTGCCAAGGTTTTAATGCCGTCCTCTTGTCTTGTGGTAACTGCAGATGGTGCACACATGACATCACCTGCTGCCTTTGCCAGTAGTGTCTGGATCACAACAATAGGCTAATTCTAGCAGACATTAAACTCATTTCAGAGTGATACAGAAGTGTGTAGTGTTAATATCGTACATAAAGTATATCAGCATAGGGTATATTTGAAATATCTCTGTATTAAACATACAGCACATTACAGAAGATGCATAGTTTGACATCTTTGTCTTTACAGGACTATTTCTTGGGCGCAGTGACTTCCTGGAGTCTTGTCAACACTGTGACGTTTCCAGGCAACCAATGGAGAATCACTGCTCCAGCCAATAAATTGTCCGGGCACATCACGTCCCATAGGACCACATGTCGTTTTTGCACTTGGACAGATTCAACACATGACACATACGTGAGCTTTACGAGTGCTGGTTTGCTAGATTGTTTTACCTTCAATCCAGTCTTTATGCTAAGCTAAGCTAACCGACTACTGGCTGTAGCCTTGTGATTACCTCACAGACATGAAAGTGGTGTCAATCTTAAGAATCTAACACTTGGCAAGAATGCAAATAAGCACATTAAAGAAAATATCAAACTATTCCAAGTTAATTTACTGGTCAGATATTAATGGCGGGAATCTTGTGATGTCACTCTTACCGTCCTGTAGTGTCGTGATGGCTTCGCTCTCCTCGCTGTACTCGCTGTCCCCGATGTCATTGGTGGCTTTTACTCTGAACTGATAGGATGTGAAGGGCTTCAGCCTTGAGGATGGAAGCACAGGAAAGCACATCAATCTTGATGATAAACTACGACCCTTTAAGTCACAGATATCAAAAAAAATAATGAAGTCGCACCGTATGAGCTACTGTTTTTCAAGAATCTACTAGAAACAGATCTCAACCAAAACGAGACCTCATTGCTGATTGCTGCATATGCTGAATTCCTACCGCCCTACATGTGTTTGACTATACCGTTGTTAATGTTCTAAACCACACTGAGAACATTATTCTGTATTAGGATGTTGTTGATCTTCCAACTATACTGCAGCCGAGGGAATATTTAAGTGAACGTAGCAGTGGGGACTGTGAAAAGATAAAGTGTTGTTTCATTTAGTATCACCCTCTACGTCTGATGAGAACAAGTAGAAAAAAGACAACATTTGTTGTAACAAAGGGGATGAAATCCTCAACTCTACCTTGACACTATGTAGGAGGTGGCCTCGTGGTTGACGGAGGCAGAGTGGACTGTCCAGTTGTTCTCAGGGAGCTCTCTGAGCTGCACCGTGTAGTAACGCACAGGAGACAGGCCGTCGCTGCCGGGCTCCCACGACAGCAAAACCTGGCGGGCCTGGACATCTTTCTGAGGAACCATGGGTCGGCTGGTGGGCTGTGGACGAGCTGGAAGGACGGACACAACGGGAGAAAGTGTAAATGAGGCAAAAGAGACACCGGTAACAGAGGGGTTGGATTAGAGGAATTAAAAGATGGCGTAAAGGATAGAGCGTGATCAAAGGATTTAAGGAATGAATGGGGAGTGGATGTCGGTCGGAGGGATACAAAGAAGGACGGAGAAATTCAAAGAAAAAGTAAAGACTTCTATTGCTTGCTCTAATTTGCATTTCTTGCACAAACAAGAGAGAGGGGGGAAAAAGTGTGATTCTGATGAATGAAAAGTAGCCGAGAAATGAAAGTTGCAGAGTAAACAATCCTTAACATGCCTTGAGGGAAGCAGATGGACTCATTCGTTCTCACGACTGCATCAGAACGCTTCCGATAAACACCCACCGGGCACAAACACTGCTTTAGAAAACACATCTGCTGACTGGACTGTTAACTGGGAATGAACCGAGTGCGAGGGAGGCTTAGTGGGAGCTCTCTACAAGTTGTGTCATGACTGAGATCACATAATTCTGCTCGTGGAATTATGCCTACAATTTATGATGTGTTTCCTGTTTGCTACTATTCAATTTTATACTATTAGAGATAATTATTTTTTTTTCATGCATCATTCAGATCATTGTTATATAATCATCATCATATCCAGCACTTGTTAGAATTAAAAATACACAGTGTAGAATTTGAAGGGAAAGCCTGGAGAGTTTAAAAATATTTGGGGTGGTTTTCTTTAAAAAAAAAAAAAAAAAAAAGATAATACACCACACATTCATGAAGTTATGGTTACCTCTTTTCTCTGTGGTGACCACCAGAGCCTCAGCGGCCTCGCCCCAACCTTTCCTCGTCTGCGCTTTGATGCGGAACACGTAGACGGACTCCGGCTTGAGGCTGGTCACCGTGTACTGGCGAGCGCTGGGGATCAGCACGTCCACCGTGGGGGTGTTGCTCGTGGAGGAGTTGAGGTGGTACGTGATCTGGTAGGCTGGAGAGACGTTGGGGACAAATGATCTTATTGAAGGTGTCATAAGGAGATCAATGGTGAATAAAAAAAAAAAGGTCTGTGTTGGTTTTCCTAACACAAACAACAAGAATTCTATTTGCATCTTTGCTGCTGTGTGGATCATACATACTGTGCAGTTGAAAATTAATGATCAGACATATATATAATGACTCAAACACTCACAAGGAGATCCCCAATTAGCTCAAAAGGATATTCAACTGCCTTTACAGCTGGAGAGATGACAAGACTTGATATCAACATTAAAAAAAAGTATGTTTAGAGGCATAAGGGACTACACCTGTGGGCCTGATGCTACATTAAATCTAAATAAAGATATGTGGCATATTTGGTCGTTTCCTGGTGACTTACTGATACTAATGATGAAGTCATTTCTAGACTAGATTCTAGATTTCCTTAGTTTAATATCAATAAATAAAGCCGAACAAGATAAAATAAATAAAATAACCCCTAACCACCCTTTTCCTTCCCAAACAGGAAAAGGATGTAGCCTCGTTTTTAGTGTTGATTTAAACCGTGAAAACATCATGCCTTGAGAAATAAGTATTTGCAACAGTCTGCTCTCACGTACATTTAACACATGTTACTAACCAAGTATAATGCCATTGGGCTGCGAGGGGGACTGCCAAATAAGCCGGACTGATGTGGTCCGTACTTCGGGGAACAGGATCCCCACTGGAGGTCCTGGAACTGTGGGGAAAACAACAGATAATACATAGCATAACTTAACAACTCTGGAGTTACTCAAAATTCCAATTTGATGAACGAACATCCCATGAAACTATTCTCTCCTCTTCACCATTTTAATTTGAATTCAACGTTTAAATTTCCCCAACAAATCACAAAGGCCACTCAAATAAAACAAAATGTTCTACATTCCAAAAAGCCCTGATTAATTCAAGTCGAGATTTAACGAAAAATAGCCTTTTAACCCTTTTAGATCAAAACCCGATAATATTGTCAACCTATTCAACAACATACACATGTGTAACGTATAAAATGGACTATGAAGAGTTTTAATTTCATATAATTTCATTGGAGAAAGTATATACATTATTATTGCAATAGTACGATTCATGTTTTGACATACTGTAATAATGCTTTTTAACTATAACACTTATAGTTGCTTAATCTTTTTTCCATACCATCATCCAAAGTCCTCTCCAGTATGGGTGGAGAACTGGGCCGTCCATCTCCAATCCGCGTGAAAGCCAGGACCTGGATCTCATAGAGCACATACTTTCCCAGACCGGTCAGCTGGACACTGTGGGTGGCGTTTCCATCCACCATCCAGAAATGAACTGCACTGTCTGAGTCCTTCTCTTTGTACACCACCTGATCCAGCGAAGGAGACAAAGAGATAAAGAGAAGCTGGGATAAAAAGGTTTGGAAGCGGCCTCACAGCCTGTCACCCTGCTGCTTGGTATACTGCCTGAAAAAGAGCTATCCTTTCTAAAAATAAACAATTAGAGGTGTTTGACTGCTCAGTGAATAAATCAACACATAGAAAAGCACAAACAGACCTTGTAGCCCAGAATTAGACCATTTCTGTCTGGCTCAGGAACTTCAAACCAGCGCACCAGGATGCTGCTGGAGGTGGTGGCGAAGGAGGACACGTTGGTGGGTCCACAGGAGGGGACTGCAAAACAAAGGGAGCAGAGAGGCGGAAAACATTATGCCTGAATATTCCATTGTGTGCCATTTATTCTGAAAAAATTAGTTTGTTATGCTCGCTATGTGTGCGGATGTAGGTGTTCCACAGAGACGCAGTTTGAGTGATCTGCTACGGTTAGGTCGTGCGTGCGATGTGTTTGCTCAAAGCCTCTGATATCCTGGTATACCCTCAAGGCCCTGCTGTTAAAAAAAAAAAGACATTGCATTGGCCTTTTCTCTTCCTTGGCGCTCGTCCCTGGACATAATGCGCTGATTCCTAAGAATTTGCTGGAGTGAGTGGAAAAAAAAAAAGAGCACAGGAATTCAACATTGGAGTCCATGTGTTCTCAATTTCCTCAGACTCCTTCCACTACCCAATGTCTGGTGAGCAATATGAGGAACGAAGCATGGAGGGAAAGGGATGAGATTTTGAGCTTTGAGCTAAAAAAGACTCATCATTTTAACACATGGCAAAGTGACAACCCTGAGTGTATGTTCATGACACTAATGTGAATAATTATGTAGATATTCCACACATGTTGAGAAAAAACAGTACTCAGGATGCGTTCAGTAATTTGTGTGTTGCTGTGTTTTTTTTTTAGCTCTATAATAACTCTGCATTTCATTGTTGTTTCTGTTGACAAGAACTTGACAACAGTGCTTTTGAGTAATTAAGTAAGCAACGCTATGTCTTTGTGATGCAAATGATTCAGCGCGGTTTGCTGCTGCTCTAGGATCATGGATCATCACATCGTCATACATCAGACAACCAGTGTTTTTCTCTCTGAGGGTGACAGATGAGGCCCTAACTCACCCGACTCCCTCGTCCTGCCTCTGACCGGCTGGCTCCAGGGCCCCATCCCGATGCCGTTGACCGCCTGGACCCTGACCTCGTACTCTGTCCACTCCTCCAGGTCTTCGATGGTGAACTCTCTCTCCAGACGGTCTGCGATGACGTGGGTCAGCGCCCGGCCCTGCGAGAAGGCGCGGGAGTACTGAACCCTGTAGCCCACCTGCTCCGCGTTCCCGTTGTATTCCCATTCAGGCAGAGGCTGCGCATGGACATTGGGAGAGGTGGATGGAAAGGAAAAAGTGGGTCATAATGGTAAAGTGGGTTTTAATACAATTTCTGTCACTCATGGCTGTAATATTACAGTCTCCAGAACAATTGCTTTTTTTGGCATACTTTCAGTTTTAGATGACTCCAATGTCCCTGCTCATTTTCAGAAGGTCATTGCCTCTTCCTCTTTATTAGCTAGACGCTCAAGCTTATTCAAATTGAAGGCTCTACTCCTTCCATCACACAATCAATGGATCAAAGATGTGATAATCTTTGTGAATAGACCGACTGGCTTGGATCCATAAACTCATATTCATGCTTAAACACCTTCTGTTTCAGTTGCTGTTGTGTTGGGCCTTGTTTTTTTGTTTCTTTACAATATTCTTTTCTTTTTGCACATATTTGTACCTTGAGATGATAGCTTAAGTCAATGTCTTGTGTGATGAATGGATAAATAACTACAAATAAAGTGCAGAAAAAACAAAAACAAGCCAGACTCCTTAGGTTACATAATATTAGATTTAGATATGTAACATCATGATTGAGAAATGCAGTGACTAATTCAAACTGTATGCACACAGGAAGTTGATCCATGCTTACCATCCATCGTAACCAGAGGCTGGTCTCGCTGGCGGTGCGTAGGGTGACGTTGGCGGGGGCCATGTCAGGAGGAGCCGGCAGAGTCTGGATCTTCCTGGAGGGCTGACTGGGAGGACTGGTGCCCACAATGTTCACCTGACGCATTCGGAGCCTGGTGTTTGGAATTAAACGTTATGATGCAACTTTTGCATGAGGAGAAATCTCAGCTCAGAATCTGGCAACTTGAAACAAACATCCAGCATTACTGCGGTACTTGCAGCGAGCATCCTCTTACATGAGGCTTATTGCATTTGAACTGAGATCAGAGCACTGAATATGAATGCAGTCTGAACATGAGCGGAGGGCTTATTTGTGTTACAGCCTGAAAATGCAAAAAAACAACATTTTGATCCAACACGAGAAACATTTAAATCTACTCAGATGTAAACTGGCAGCACTGATGTTGGAATGATGATAACCCACTATAGCTGTTGTGGGTCTTCAGGGATTAATCAGTGATATTGAATGTGATCGTGGAAAACAAGCAGACTGCACCGAGATAAAGAATATGTGCATGCTGTAAAAAAATATATTTAAACCACACTATCCATAACAAGCCAAATCAAAGGAATGGAGAATAGGATAAGGCTCCTGTGATATGCTAAAAAATAAGATGAGATACTCAAGCTCGCATACACTTTATCTGCTGTTTGTCTCAATCTTCCATGTTATCTAGCATAAGTTTGTACTGTGGTTCTAATAACACTATTATAACGCAGTATGATGTGTAGGCATGTCTTATGTACAAAAATCTACTGACAGCAGATCAAAATCACATGTGTTTTGGGCTTATGATCTGCTTTGGTTCTTTCTATATATACATTTTTTAACACATTTTACTTCATTACATTTGCAGGATTGCAGAGGAAAGCTGATATATTTCTAATAGATGAATGTTCCCAGTATGGCTACCTGTAGAAGGTGTATGGGTTGAGACCTGGAACCTCCAAGGATCGGGCCTCGGGCTCGTTGGACACCTGGTGGACCGTCACCCAGTCCTCATTCTCTCCCACCACACCCACCTGGGACCAAGACAACAGAGAGCATGACAAACACAGTAGATACTGCAATGACTGCGCAAGCACCTCAAACCTCTCAGAGGATCTGTATTTGGCCTTGAAATCATATTTGAGTCAAGATCTTGAAACAATCCGACAGAAGGAAGATGAGCCCAAAAGCAATAACACATGATTAAGGACATTGGAGCTTCAACTCCGGATTAAATCTGGTTCACCTGAGCCTCCACCTGCCAGCGGGAAATGGAAGTTTTGCCATCGTAGCCCGGTTTGAACTGCAGGGTGACAGAGCGTGGGCCGATGTTGGAAATTGCCATGTTGGTAGGGGGGCCAGGAAGTTCTGTGAGGAGGCAGAGAGAGAGAGAGAGAGAGAGAGAGAGAGAGAGAGAGAGAGAGAGAAGACTGTTGGTTTATCCTGTGTGGCTGCCTTTCACACAGGGTGGTTTTGCTCTGCTTGGGAAAATCTATCTACCTCAGCGCCCCCTTGTGGCCGTACAGATACTGCACACAGATGCATTTCTCAGCATCCTCACTTTCTCTTGTTCTCCAAACTTCAGCTCAAACAGCAAACGTATATCGGATTTGGAAAAGAGACGCTTACAGGCGGAGACAAAGCCGTGAATGTCAATTACAGCGCAGTTATCTGGAGATACGATTCAATCTGATAGCTCACTGTTTACACTTGAGCTGAGTAAACAATAAGAATGGATTATTCCCCTGGAAATCCTGGAGGGGTAATAAATCTGAAAATGGTGAATTCAAAAAAACAGCAGGAGGGCGGTTTTTGTTGCGTATATGAATATCATGGTTTGAGTGTGTGTATGTGGGGAGCTTTTTGTGTTTCCGTTTCATCTTCTCTTTCCCACATCCTTCCCTCGGGATAAACAATAAACCCTACCATAACATATACCCATTCCAAAAGTGCAATATAGTTCACATAAATCCTGGCTGGAGATATTAACATCAGACTGAGGCGTGTTGGAGTGTGGACAACGGCCCTAATATTAAAAACATATAATCATTCCCATGGACACACTGAGCAATGTTTAAATGAGGATGTATTCAACCCTAATGAAACACAGATTATACGTGGTAGTAAAATTATCACTTTAAATCATTTGCATGACTAATTATTGAGGTGTTTTTTTAGCTGAGTCGTTGTGACACCATTGCAGGCTCATAGGTGTTTTCTTACCACGTATACAATGAGAGTAATTACTATTCTGGGGACTTTAACGGCTGCTCTGAAGCCTGCTCGCAATATAACAGCCTGTCATTGCACAGGTTCCACAGATGTACAGGCTCTGAATGCTGCTCCGGTAATTGATGTGGGCATTGTATGTCTATTACACAATTTTGCAAATATGAAATCATTAAACACTGTAATTGTCCTTAATGCTCTCGCGGGAGCTATTATGCCGCAGATGTGGTGCAGATATGTGTACGGGTGAGGTTTTTTCTTTGGCTCCGGCCCAGCTGAGGTGACTGGGGTTCAATTTCATCGTGTCTGGCGCCAGACAGCAGAGAGTGTGTTCACTAAATTTAATGTGAAACAGTAAATATGCAGGAAGGGAAGGTTTAATAAAGGTTTCCCAGCTATTGAAAAATGAACCCTGACTTAAATATGTTTACAGAAGGCCCATATTACAAACTGGAAGTGTGGAGGTTTGAAAGACGGCATTTATTTATGAAATATACTGTTGCATTATGGGAAATGTAGTATCCAGCGTTTTTGGAGCTTACTTAGAACTTTAAAGGCAAGATATCTTGGTCTTGATTGCTTTCATTTTGAGAATTGCTTTTTTAATCAGACTCTGAAGTCGCACAAGTAACCCTTTCAGTTTAGGAAGTGTTGGCCCGGATATCTGCTGGCTACACCAGAACACCAACAAAGTAGCACCTTGACTACAGAGGCTTATCTATCGTCAGACTAAGAATCAGTCCGAAGGGTTTTAAATAGTAAGGTTAGAGCAAAGATGCATGTGTTTGGCAAGTACTAAGCTTACAAACGGATCAATGAGACTCGGAGTAAACAGCATGATTTGTGTGAGAGTCTGCAAATCGATGTTTATGATAAAGCTTTGCTGTAGTTAATAAAAATAATAGTAATACATTTTATACAAGGTTCTCATAGACACTTTACAAACAGTAAAATCATCATAAACAGCTACACACTAAAAACATGGAATACTCAGCAGTTAAATGCGGCCCCCCATTTATTCAGTTCATCAAGACCTTTCTCTGTTTTTGATTCTTCGTTCAACATGCAAGTTTTCTTCACATGTGGGTAATTGATATAAAAATGATCAGTATGTGGGTAAAGTATTCCTTAAAGTATCTAAATTTACTGTTTGGTTACTGACCTGGTGGGACGCCGGAGGAGATGGTGGAGGAGGACAGCTGGCCCTGTCCCTTGGAGGTCATTCCTGCCACTTCAATGGTGTAGGTGGTGAGAGCAGTGAGTCCAGTGACCCGGTACTCTAAGGTGACGTTTGGCAGGTAGTGGGTGACTCTGGTGTTCGTTCGGTTGTACTCCTCCCACGAAATGCGGTAACCTGAAGAGCAGCAGAGACAGGTTGACAGCAACCAACAAGAGAGAATCCTCTCAGGGAAAATCAGACAGCAATTTTTACCACAATGGCAACTCTCAGCTCTCATGCTACGGGGCGAAGCTAACAGAAACATTAAATTAACTTCATCAAAAATTGAATATAGCAAATTAAATCAGCCTGTGATTATACCTCCCTGCACACACACACATCCTCCGCCCACTCCCATCCAAACACACACGCTTACCCTCTCAAAGTTAATGCAATTTGCTCCTTGGCCAGCAGCACTTTTCATGTGATTGCATAAGGCATTAGGCGGCACTTCTTGCCAAATCAATAATTTCACATGGCATGTCAGTGTTTGTCTCCTGAGAGTGGAAAAAACGCTTCACAATATTCTGCTAAATCTCAACCTTTGTAAACACTTCAATATTAATGTCACTGGTGGGGATTTGTTCTTTATTCAAAGTTTGAGAGCACTATGTAAACTGAATAAGAAGTGATTTAATAAGGAGAAGCTCATCCCTGGATATGTCAGACAAAATCTTTATGTTGAACTATGATCTACTTAGTATTTTTCAAAAAAAGGTCATAATTGTGACTGATTTAAAGCGCTATATACTTTTTTTTGTAAACCGCCCTTCATCTCTGCTTACTTCTTCTATTATTAAAGTCTTGAGTTGTGTCTTCGGAAGCGAGCCTTTTTTTATGACAGATTTTTCTTGCAGAGCTTGGGGGAGGAGACAATGTTCTGTGTTTGCTATGTAATGTTTTATGTAAGACTTTATATCCTTTTTTTTTGTTTTCTCGCTGATATTTCATGTCTTATGAGTTCATGCCGCCTAGGCATTAGTATATGACCCAGATTAAAAACAAAAACAGACAAATAATAAAGTAGCTGCGTACCCGCCATAAAAGCTACATGTGCTGGGCTCACCTAATGAGTTCAAGCCGTTGTTAAAAAGCAACGTAGAACAAGACTCAGTGATTGATCTCTTATAGTCAATACCGTCTTAGACAAACTGCTGTTTCCAGCCCTTTCTTGCCTTACTACTAAGTATGATCTTGGAGTGAAGTGAACATACCTGTGAGAACTCCATTCTTCTCGCCGGGCTCACTCCAGCTGACTTTGAGCGAGGTGTCCAGGATTTCAGTGAAACTCAGGTGACCTACAGCACCGGGGGCTGGACAGGGACAAATAAGAATAATGAGCAAGGCCAGTGGGCAAATGAGACACTCTATATTCAATAATAATTCATGCTGATCAGCTTCCACTGGTGACAGCATTTGCATTTTAAATGTGTTTACAAATCGAGCAAAAAACAAGGTAATCACTGAAAAAAGAAACTGTCTGATGACAAGTTGGGGAAAAATCTTTCCAAAGCTCAACCAATTATCTCTAAAGGGACTAAATCCCAATTATGATGATCCTGGCTGGATGCAGGATAAACTCAGTCATTAGCACTTCTCTACAACTTCGTTCTGCATGAATAATAGATCTTGCCCGGAGGATGTGTTACTGTGAGATGCTTGGTGGCCCCTCGCCACCACCAGAGAGAGAAAACTGTGGAAGAAAAGTCACTTACTGTCCTCGTGTGTCCTCAAGGCCTTGGGCGGGCTGCGGGGGCCGTCTCCGGGCGTGGTGAAACACAGCACAGAGGTGTAATACTCTGTGAACTTCTTCAGACCTGTCACATATCCCACATGGACGCTGTCCTGGAAGTTCGGTCGCACCGTTACCATGGCAACTTCTTCGTCTCTGCCAGGCTCCCAGGCCAGCAACTGAACCAGACAAACGGAAAGGAAAGAAAAAAAAAGTTACAGAAAAAAATACCCAGACAGCAGCTAATCATTTTTTCTGTAATAATTCTCACACATGTACTCTCACTAAAACCAACAGTAGTGTCTCTCCTCGGTAGTCCTGAGCCAGTCTGAGGAGGTATTTGGCAACGTAGCTCACCGAAATATATTTAGAAAGATACCCTGAAGAGGTTTTGACTGGGAGGGAATAGCTCCATTAAGACAGACTGGGAGAGCTCAGGAGAGGCATGATAGCATCCCATCATGCATGTTGATTGTGCACCATATAGCATCTACTAATGGGACCTGGATCGACCAATTAGTTGCTTCGGTAATGAGTCCCAAAGGCAGGTCTATTGGGTTTGTTTCCAGTTTCCAGAGAGAGGGAGCTTCCAGGGAAGCAAAGAGCTGGCAAGAAGATATCAGAAGATAGATACTTGACTGTCTTCTGTTTATTTCACCCATCTATCTGTCTTTTTCTGTCCCTTCCTGAAAGGCTTCACTTCCCATCAGCTTTCACACTCTTTAATTCCCTTTTTTCTCACTGCTCCCTCTGGAGAGGAAAATCTAGCATTTAAAATTCTGATTTGTACAGTGACCCCTCCAGAGCTGAGTCGGGCCTGTGGAGCGCTATTGAACAGATAGACAAAAAGCCAGGAAGAAAAAGAAACCCAATGACATAATTAAGTTGCAACAGAGTCAATGGGGGAAAAAAAACCAGAACTACTCTATGGCTGTGGCTTTATGCTTCCCTGTGGGTTACATTTGTTTCAATGAAGTATACACAAGAGACAGAGAGATGGACTATATTCAGGAGCCCGTGACAAAATAATGAAGACATTCATCATTACGTTGCACACAGCTTCACAATAAAACATGAAAAATGGTTGCAAAGATAAAGAGGATGACCTCCGACTGACAAATGGGTGACAAAAGTCCATCGTTCACTGTGGCACCAAATATCTTTTTTTGCCCCTTTGGCTCCTCTCTCTCCCTCTTGCTACACAGGATATGTGATACTACAAGTTCAGCCCTGACAGTTCTGTCAATGGAGGTGATGGCTGGCGCTGACGGCACCGCGGCGGCCACTGACCTTGTAGCCCTGGTTGATGCCGTTGATGAACTGAGGGTTCGGGGCAGTCCACGTAAAACGGATTGTTGTCGAGTTGACCGACTCGGCCTGCACGTTGCCGGGAGCGATGGTGGGAACTGGGATGGGCGCAGGAGAGAGAGGAAAAAATAATGGGAGACAAGAGGGGAAAGATAAAGAAGAATAAGGGAAGAGGGGAGGTGGGAAGGCAGAAAATAAAGGTGTGAGAACACATTTCAGTTGACTGCTGGAAGTCTGCCTGCATCTATTTTGATGTCGGTATTGATCGCTGCTGCACAGGTCAGGGCAGATACCGCCATCACTCTCTTTCTGATGACACGGACACCTAATACCAGCATCTCTGTGGGTTTGTTTGAGACGCTGTGAGCTGCTTATAGATTTCAGGGGGATGCCACACCTTTGTGTGGTCCTTACAAAGAAGAATCAATCTTAATGCAGTTGAACATCAGATGATTTCAGTCAGAGATGGAAATTAACTTGATGCTTACTGGAAGATGTACAGTAAAAAAAACAACACTGCACTTGCAGGTTGTTGCATCCCAGTCGCACTCATCATGAATAATTATCATGCTTAAAAGAGAAACAAACACATGCAGATTTATTTAAAATGACAAATTACTGAAACATTCAGCATATCAGCTTTAGTCTAGCATCAATGGATGTTCTTAAAATCAACAAAGGGTTCTTGAATGGCTGAATTTCAAGGATGCTAAGTCATCGAATCCTGCCTGAGGACTCTTCCAATTTCGAGTATCCTTGGAATTCTACCGAGTACTTTGTTGGGCGGATTTTCAAGGATGCATGAGTGTATCCTTCGCGGTCCCAAAACACCCACAATCTTATGCGCATGATGTATTTCCTGTCCTCCAAGTTAGAAACAAGAGAAAATAGGCTAGTAAACTTTCAGTTATTTCACTTCAGCAGGCGGCCAAATCCGTGTCTGAACCATTTTGAGAAAAGAAACTTTCTTTCATCAGTCACAGACTCAAGCTAACCCAGAAATGTTAGCAGAAGCACAACAACGAAGAGAATCAGCATATTTTCATATCTAACTTGCTGAATTAAGTCTTTTTTTGTGATTGGCGAGGTGAAAGTGTTATATTACCATGGAGTCTGGTGACTTTGAAGAAGGCATTTTAACTGTATGTTTTGTATGTTTATAAATCATAAACATTTGCAAAAAACCATGTGTATTTTATTTAGTTATTTTCATGTTTTGAATCTGTGTGAATTAATTCTACGAAGGCAAAATCAATATTCCTACTAGAAATTGTGATGTTTTCTTATTAACACCTGATGACATTAATGAATTTGAGTTCTCACCTCCCTGCAGAGTCCACTCAGTGACTTTGTGGCTGAAAGTGCCCAAACCCGCCCCGTTGTAGGCAGCCACCTCGATCTCATAGTTAGTCCAGATGATGAGGTCCTCCAGCAGCAGGTTGGTCACGTCGGGGCTGGAAATGTTCTTCATCTGGTAGTCCACAGGAAGCCCAGTCAGACGGTACCTGAAACACACACACACACATGGACTGTGAATGCTGGACAATAAAAACATTTCAAACCCGTGCTGTTTGCACACCCAGCTTTTGACATGTCAGATGGTTCCCTGACAAAGTGAGGACATTACAGTACTTTGCTGCTTGAGCCAGTTCACTAGACTCCCTGCTAGGGGGAGACAAAGCACCAGCGAACAAGCAATTAAAAACCACTGACAGCTCTGACTGCTGTCTGGAAAACACCTGCTGTTTCATTTGGATGTAATGAATAAAAAGCCTGACAGTTAAACCAAACTAATTACATGTTTACAGGATTTACAGTCGGTTTGGCATATTGCTGACTCTGCCGATTAGTGTCGCTAAAGTTTTTTTGAAGTCAAACTGTTTGAGTTTTGTCTCAGACTAAATAATTTTTCTTGATGCAGTGGTGTTAACTGACATTGTATGAATTCCTATGTGAAATATACTGTATGTGACTGAATTACAACCAGATTATATCTTTATAAATCTTTATATTTGTCTTTAATTCTCAATGTCACAAATTAAAAGTGAAATCCACTCTAACAGTAGGGGTGAACCTTATGCTGAACTAAATGTATGTTTGTGACTTCCAGCCTTTGTAATGAACAGTGAGACACAGATAGTTGTCGGTGGAGAGGTGGAGGAACAGCGATCTTACCGGATGGTGTAGCCCCTGAGTATGCCGTTCTGGTGGCTTTCTGGCGGAGGCTGCCACTGGATCATGATGGACTGGTTGGTCCGACCGCTAGCGATGACATTTTGTGGAGGAGCACTCGGGGGCTCCTCTGGGAGAGAGACACTGCAGAACACACAGATATGAAGAGAGAGGAAATAGGATTAAAAGAACATTATTCCTCTCTGGAAATCATCATGAAGACAGCTTTAGTTTATTTCAAACTAAAAGCTTTGTAATAATGCAAGAGCCTAAATGAAGCCTATCAATTTAAAGCTAAATACGAGTTTCATTTCAACTGAAAACCCTCTTCTTCTGTCTCCTAAATTGTTTCCTACCACTTTGCCGTCTTTGTTAAAAACCATGAGCTGTCCTTATGTGCTCTTATTACCCAAAATAAGCACAATGCCCAATAAGGGTGCCTGTGCTCTACAGCCACCTAAACGCTATATATTTACTTTGACAGAACACCATGAGTGTCTGGGGGAGAGATATGTATGAGAGATGGGAGTGAGATCAGTGGCGGTGACTAAGTACCAAATGGCGTCACATAGCGTACGATGCCAGCCCTCCTGCAACACGCAGACGGAGCCCCCCGTGGTTCTCCTCTGGCAAGGGAGCTGGCAGCGAGAGCAGCGTGACAGACTGGTGGAGGGCGGGAGGGAGGGAGGGAGGGAGAAAAGCGGGTGAGGGATACGAGGGAGAAACAAGTGCTTGAAGTTGGGCGAAGGCCGCAGACAGGCCGAAAACTAATGTCGCCTGAAACCTAAATCCCTCCTGCGGCTTTCCGAATGCGAGAGCATGCGGGTGTTTGAGTGTGTTTACACGTGATAGTGCATGTTTGTGTGTGTGTGTACCGGCTTTGGTACACGCATATCCCTCCTCGCCGACTCTTGACTGAAGGGATCAGTCAAACCGGTTGTCTAGGAAACGGATTTCCTGAGAAACAATGTACTGTTTGCTAACAGCCACAAAGATTTGCAGGTTCTTGTTGTTTGACAATTTCTAGGATTTTTCACTGCTATTTCCAATAAAATGTTTTAGTGGATTTTAAATGAAGAAAATGGACAAAAAAGCTTGCTTCCCTACAATTATAAAAAAACCAAGATGATTCATCAACATCCCGTCCTCTGAAAATTGTTAGAAAAAAGTGTAGCTTGAAAGCCCCCCTACAAGGGAAACTGTATATGGGAATTTTGTATAACCTGGAGAAAAGGGACACATAACTGTTCTGGTGTTGATGTGAAGTGGAAGGAAAAGATGTAGGATGTGTATTTAACTCACCGGTCGGTCTCCTTGCTGAACTGCCCCTTCCCCACATCATTAACGGCACAGAGGCGGAACTGATAGGAGCGCGCCGGGATCAGGCCATTGACCGTCACCGCCACGGACTGTGGCTCAATATTGGCCAGCAGGATGGCCCAGGGAGCGTCTGGAACAAAGGAAATCAACGTTAACACCTTGTTCCACACGTTCACATATCTCGCTCATCGCTTTGCTAACCGTTCACCTTAACATCCCATCAAATGAAACATTTTGTAAGGGAATGAGCATAACATCTCGAGCAATTTCACTAATATTCAGAAGGGATTTTCACTCTCATGCCTGCAATCATTTTGTCGCGGTAGGTCACAGTTAAAAAACTCAAATTCATTAAATAAATGAAACAAGTCATGCTGAAAAAGAGGTAGCGAGGGCACGACGTGCCGACGTGACACTGTTCTCCAGTGTATCAACTTTAAAAAGGAACACTTCACCCCCAAAATGATCATTTGTAGATGGGGCCGCTGTGGCTCAGGGGGCTTGGCAGTGTCTGACCTCGGCGTATGAATGTGTGTGAATAGGTAAATGTTGGCATGTAGTGAGAATAAATCCTTCGAGTGAGACTAGAAAGGCACTATATAAATGCCAGTCCATTTACTATTCACATCAATTACTCACCCCGTATCTTGAATTCTTGAAGAAAACTTTTTTCCTCCACGGCTAAGAATCCAAATATGTCTAAGTTATAAAAATTTCCAGCAGATGCTCAGTACTTTCCAAACACATGTATTGGAGCTAAAACCTCAATATTTAAAACATTTTTTCACATAAACAGTCTCACACTCGTCTGAGCGAGTACTGTTAAGTTATTATAAGTTATTATAAAGTATAACAAAAACTGTGTTTGGGAGCGTTCAACTGGATAAATGAGACTTGAATATTACTGTAGGAGTTGTGTGAGACTTTGTAAGCAGATGTTATGATATGGTTGTGCTGTGGTTAAACGTGGCCCACATTTACTTCAATTCTTCAAAAAAGTTTTAGGGATTATTTCTTCGTCGTGGAGGTATGCGAGAAAAACAACATTTTCTATAAGAATTCAAGGTAACGCCGGGTGATGATTCTGGGAGTGAAGTATTCCTTTGGGATGCTTGTTACATGCAGAGCTGTAAAGTGATAGACTGTAGCGTAGCTTACACATCCAACGTGAGATCAAAAGCGATGATGGACATTCCTAATTAGTCTTATTGATCATGCTTTTGCAAGATCTTTACGATATTTTCTTTGCAGTTAAGCTCTTTGGGATAAACATTGACGTCATACAACCCTGGCTGCGTAAAAATAAAAAAATAAAAATCCAAACAAGCAACATTTAGCATCTTCTTGCTGCAATGCTGACCCTCTCCCCCAGACCTAACTCATTATATACAATACATAGATCTTAAAGTAAAGGTAGAGAAGGATGCAATGCATTGATGCATGACTGGAGAACATGTGACTTACTGTTCTCAGAAACCTCCAGGATGTAGCGTATGAGTGGACTGTTGCCATCAAAAGGCTTGGCCCAGGCCAGGTCGATGGCTCTTTTTTCCGACGTGCTCAGCAGGGCTGTAGGGTTCTCTGGGGCATGGGGCAGCTGCCTGCAGGGAACACCGGGACAACTTTCGATAAATAAAATAATCTCTCCTATCGCAGCAAATCCTCCGCTGGGACAGAGCGTCACAGAGCATTTCTGTCTTCTCTGATCGTCCTCTTGTACAAATCTGAAGTAAAGCCGAATGTTCTGCAACAGTTAGACAGCTGATGAAATGTGGCATGACAAGACGGCATAGACGGTTCCTTGTCAAGATGGACACGCAGGCAAACAAAAGGAGATAGATATCACCTGAGGCGGGGAGGGGGGGGTGGATTGAAAGGCATAAAGAGACAGATAGGAGAGAAAATGCAGGGATAAAGACATGAATAAATGAAGCCAAGGCTGGGGATCATTAATTCAGTCAGCCATGAATTCAGATAAGCACAGACAGATTGATAGATAAACCTTATAGCAATGAACGAGTAACTGGCAGTAACTCAGTCGAAAAGGCAGCCAGCCAACGAGACGGCCGATAGGGGGGGACGAAGAAAGACAGCCAGTCGGTGCATCAGTCTGGCAAACAGAAAGTTAGACGTCTCATTCGTATTCTGTTTACCCTTGCTGCAGTGTACAAGTACAACAAGAGCACAACGTCTTGGGGAGAGAGAAGATTTGAGAAGACAAAAACAATCCGGAGGAGTTTGTGTGAGGACGAGTGTCTAGTCTCACAAGGTAGGGAAGGATTGGGGGGAGGGGCCTCCCATGGGTCTAAAAGTGTGTTGTGTTAGAATGAGGACAAGGGAGGTGAGGAGGAACGGGCATCATTTAAGTGGAGATGAGTCAGAGGTGTCGATAAGAACGGGATGGCAGTGAAAGGTTGGTGTGTTTGTGTGTGTGTGTGTGTGTGTGTGTTTGTGTGTACGCATTGTCTTGCTTCTAAAGACATGTTCCTTCCTGTATGCCCGTGTTGCACTGGAGAATACCAGAGTCAAAAGAAAAGTGTGAGAGCAAAAATAGAAACAGCCAGGCAAGTGATTACTTCGACGGTGGTTACCTGACGCGGAGGTGGGCGCTGCGGGAGTCGTTGCCGCCCACGGAGGTTACTCTGCAGGTATACGTGCCGATGTCACCTGACCAGGTTTGGGAGATGTGGAGGGTGCCGTCCGCCTCCAGTCGCATGCGGGGGATGGACAGGACGTTGATCACGGAGCCCTCTTTTTCCCAGACATGCCTGGAATGCAAAGTCATCCGTCAGCTGGCCATTAACGTCACCATCAGCATCATCAGCATCATCTGCTGTGTTTCCATCCCTTCAACAGCATCAGCCGATCAGTTTGACGATATTTAGTTGCATTGAACGCTGCTTTTTAAAGGGGTGTTTGTCAACCTGGGTGTTTTTTCACATCGTCTCCGTCTCATTAGTAAAAACACAGTATTACTCACCACCTCCGTTTTATAGATTTTTATATCACTGTCAAACAGGGCAAGGAGGGTATGCCTCCTACGGGTTTCCACCCAAAAACTTTATTCAAACAGAAAGCATTTGAAAACCTTGTCTAAATTGTTCCAGCCAGAATCTGCAATTTCCATATCTAAAATGTTATCATGTGAAATGAATTTTAGAAAAAGCTTGACAGCATACACAGTCAATAGAGTGGCCATTGGAACTGAACAAACAAGTTGTTTTTGTAACGTAAAAGAAATATACAACACATACTCAAACTGCATGTAAAAGCACATCTTTGAATTCACACCTCTTCATTGCATTATACAAAAACAAATCCATCAAAAGAGTCTCTCACACATTCCCAGAACCTGACTTGCTTTGTTTAGTTGCCACCTGCTGAGATGTGAACTATGATGTACACATGCATGTCAGCCTCAGATGTCAGGCTAACTTATTGTGACAGTAAAGCAATGAGTAAACTGTTTTTTTGCTTGTTATTTACTCCGCCACAAACAGAGAAGAATGTGTTATTAGCGAGATATTTCATCTTCCTCCTCTATGTCTCTTCAAAACTTGCCCTGCACGCATATCATGGCGGCTGTCGGCTGCATATCAAACGACAGAATTCACGCTCATCAAAACCACACAGCTCAAACGTAGCGTCAGATGTAGCCTTCTCTTCCGAGTAGAAAGGGACAGGATGGTCTATTGATCGTCACTGATGTCGGCTCCAAGCTTGGAGTTCTGTAAATGTCTGTTGCAAAGGGGTTGTGTGTTTTGCACCGGTTTGGATGCCAATTGAAAGCTGGAGTTGTGTCTTCTAATGACATACATGCACGTCAACAGTCGGCGAACATTTGTCACACGTGTGGGTGTTTTTCTTTTGTACAAGTCAGGGAAACAGCTTTGCGTCTTTCGCTCAGTCTTTACATTGCAAGACACGCATTTATTTGAATTTCGATTAAACTTGTTTATACAGGGTCAAATCATAACGGAAGTTCTGTAATTTATGTTTGTGTCCACTCACTGGAAGGCTCCCTGCGAGGGCGCTGGAGCGTAGCAGCAGCACAGAATAAGATGCAGAGTTAAATAATAAATACTTTGTGCTCAGGGTAGTAAAGGACTAATTAACAGCCGACGGTATAGAGAACAGATCAGCAAGTAATAACTAATGATGGAGCATCTTCATTAACAGACCTGTAGGCCGAAATGGCTCAACAACAACAACAGTGCTTTATTAAGTATTCACTTTGATGTGTGGAGGATTTCAAATATGTAAAAACGTGTAGATGGATTTAGCATCCATTGATCCATTGGCAATAGTCTAGATGGATAAGCTATTGAACCTCTGTTCTCACCTGCCTTAGCAAGGCATCCCTGAATCTCTTTCAACTAGTCCAGAATGCAGCTGCAAGGCTTTAAAACAGGTCCTTCAAAAGTGTTCATGTGAGTTTTTTCTGTGATCTGTCAAATGTGGCTCCCTATCAAATTCAGAATCCTATTTAAGATTTGTCTGCTTGGTCAGGCACCAGCAGGCTTGTTTGTTGAACCTCGCTCGGGGCTGAAAACCAAGAGAAAAACTGTGGCTTTGAGGTTGTGGCTCCTTCACTTTGAACCTCATTCTTTTTGGACTTTTGATCCGTGGACGTTGAGGACTCCTTTAAAGGATAAAGACCTTTACACACCGGGGGCGCTTTCTTTCGTGCGATTAATTCACACGTCAATATACTTTTCAAACTGTGTTTTTTGTCATGAGTACTTCCACACAGATCTGGAATATTACACATCCGATGAGCAATAGAACAAGGTCGATTTTTCTGAGCCCTCACACTTCAAATAAAGGTATCAACCAATCACGTTGTGTGAACGGACAAATTCAAAATGTACTTCATTGTGTACAACAACACTGAGGCTCCGTAGTCCGAACCAAGAGAGCAAACTTTATTTATCCTCCCAACCTTGACAAAGGCAGCGCAGACCAGATCCTCTCCTTTTCATTCTTACCTTTCACAATAAAAGCCCTAGACATGTATACTGCATATCTGTTTACCAGAGGGAACTACAATTACAAATATCTTACAGTAGCTCAGAATATAGAACAATTTCCCTCAGACAGAGTGCTGTCTGAGGTAAATCTTTTAATCCTGTACATGAATAATACAGGTCATATTTACTGACTTTCATATATATAATAACTAGATGACCATGATAATAGGAAATACAATACCTATGTGCAATTACATATACATTTGTGTGTGTGTGTGTGTGTGTGTGTGTGTGTGTGTGTGTGTGCGTGCGTGCGTGCATGTAAATGTAAAAAAACACTGAATAGCAGAAAATAAAATACTAAAGTTAAGTACAGGTACCATAAATTGTACTTAGGAAAATAAACTTTCCACCACTGTGCAGGATATTGTTCTTACTGTCAAATAACCCAATGAAAAGATAAAAAAACAATAATAAAGGTACCAAGTCAGTGTAGCCAAAGAAAGAGATAGCGTGTTCATTAACACCATTGTTACCAAATAAAAATCCCATTATTGAGAAAAACTGAGTGGTCAATCAATCCCATATACAGCTACCTGCTACACAGACTACTTACTAATGCACCAAATGTGTGTTCATACAACACTGAAAATAACAAAACACTTGCTTGTGTCACATTTGCTCAAAACCACAGTGCCCAGCTCTGTGGTTCTCTCGGAAATTACTCTGACTTAAATAAAAAGAAAAGAGAAATATCAAGGGACATAACAACACATTATTGGTTTTGGCCATTTTATTTGTTGACAAGAAGAAAAATATAGGCCAGTTTTATTCTATGGAACAGCACCTCAAAACCTACCAATTTTAGCATCCCTTTGTTTCCTTTTACACTCTGTCACTGTGTCTGTATATTTACTCTCTTCTATTGTGAAGCACTTTACGACATCTCTTTTGGAAAAGTATAATGTAATGTCATATAAATAAACTTCACTTATGTAATATTTCTAAGAAGGTACCCTCACCTGACAGTTACACTGGGGTCATGTGTGACTCCGCAGGTCATAACGGCTTTAGTTCCTTTGATAACACTCTGGTCCTGTGGGGGGGTGGTTATCCTGGTGCGAGCTGTGGAGACAGAAAGAAAACAGAGAGAGAGAGAGAGAGAGAGAGAGAGGTGAGGAAAGTATGGGAGAGAGAAAACCGCTTACAAAATGTCCTTCCTTAGAAAATAAGAACATCAACTTGCCAAACAGATTTCAGAAAACTAATTTCAGTTGAATTGAAAAGCTGCTGTTTGGTATTTTGTTTTGTGATGCCTCGACGATGACTCCAAACTTGCACAGAATGGAGCTTTTTCATTTGAAGTTATCAAACGCATGTTTTAATATCACACGACACAACCTCGTTACCCAACCTCAGCTTAACAGACATTCCTCTTAATAAAACTCCACCAGTGCCACAGATCTTGAAGGTTTGCCTGGAGAAACAAATCATCAGGCATATGTGTTTTTTTTTTCTAAAAGGTTGTGAAAGGCCTAGTCCATGTAACCCTGCATGCTCACCCCAGACCACAAGGTCAGCGGATGCCTCGTCGATGCCCCTGGAGTTGCTCGCCATGCAAGTGTAGGTCCCGGCATCTGAGATGTGGGAGGGGGAGATGAGCAGGCTGCCCGACTCGAGCAGGGTGAACCTGGGCAGCTGCACCGAACCGCTCGCCAACACACGCTCACCTTGAGTGCATGAAGAGAGAGAAGAGATAAAAAAAACAGATGAAAAAGGACATGCAGAAACAGAGACAAGATAGACAGAATGGAAGGAGAGAGGAAAAAAAGCAGACGTTCAGGAACACAATAGGAGAGGGGATTGTGAGGAAAACAAGGGCAGTGTTTTCCTGATCGGCTATGCGGACCCAAACATGGAATCCAATCAGGCTTTATTTGTTAAGCCATGTGGTCCCACCCGTATTAGAAAACAGACATCATAATCCCTAGGTGTTTGTGTGAGTGTGAGTGTGTGTGTGTGTGTGCATGTGGGCAACGGAGAGACCTTTCTGCCAGGTGATAGCCGGTCTCGGAGCTCCAGAGGTCTCGCAGTGCAGGATGACTGACATGCCGTCGATCACAGTGCTGTCTGAGGGTCCGGCTGTGATATTCGGGGCAATGCCTGAGGGGAGACAAACACACACACACACACGGAGGATAAAGAGAGAGCTCAGTACAGTGGAGAGAGAAGGTAAGAGGGTTAGAGAGGTGAGAGAATAAACGCCTATGGCAAAACCCCTCTTCAAACGTATTTGCTGTAAGCGCCAGGCTGCTGCATCTCAATGTTGAGTCGATGCTTTGTCCCTCTAATTCTTCACGGACGACACAGCATTCACCTCGACGGCACAACCGTCTGCTGTCGGCCTAGTTTTTTTTTTTTTTTTTCACCTGCCGAGATAGCGGATATAGGAAGAGGAGGAAGGGAAAATGACTGAGGGAGAAGCGTAGAAAGAGAAGGCAATATGTAGATAAGTGGAATCCCTATTTGTGACATGCAATAAATCAAAGCTTTCATAGGATGAGAGAAAGTCGTATCGCTCCACAGGGAGTAGGGAGTTTGTTCGAAGGAGCAGTGGACAGGGGGAGCATAGGACAGAAGGATAAGTGGGGACATGTATGTGTTAAGGAAAAGCGAGACGATGAGATGAGATCTGGAGGGGAAGAGAGAGAAGAAGACGAGACAGTGTCAGAGCGAGAAAGAGAGGGAGACGGCGACGGACGGGGTGAGCTAGTGAAAGAGAATATCATGAATTCTGATAGTGTGGTGCAGCGTGGAGGGGAGGCTGCAGGAGCTGAGACAAAGTGAAGAAAATTAGATTGAGGGTAAAATTAGCGTTCATTTTCAAATTCTAGCAGTGGCGCATGCTAAAAAAAAAAAAGACGCATCTGAAATTATTCAGGTGATAAACGCAAGCTTCTTTTTTTGGAGTAATGTCAACTTTCAGTTTATATAAGAAAACTAAAACGCAGTTCTTAACTACTGAGAGAATGCAAATACATTTATATATTTCTGCAAAAATAAATAAAACAACATGTATTCTCCAAAATAAATTCAGCAAATTAACACTTCTTGATGTCTTGGATTTTGCAACGTTGTCACCTACAACCAATCACATTATTATAACATCATGTGTTGCTATCAATTTCTTGTCTGATCAAAAATATATCTTTTCGTGGTAACAAACTATGTTAGAAACAAAATAAGTAATACATTATTATAAATAATCACGTTAAAATTCAATGTTTCTATGCCTTTTATTGGAAGTCAAGCTCAGGTAAATTTTTCTACACTTTGACAAAAAAAAGAGCTCAGTTCTAATGCAGATTTCATGTCCTGAGTTGAGTGTTTCTTGCATTGAACACCTAGTTTAGTCAAGCATTGATCTAAGTCAGGTCCTTGTAAGACGAGTATCCGGCTAGTAGTTCTTTTGCTTATATACATAAGCAGTTTCAGGTATGTTTTTAGATTTGTTGGCTTCTGTTGTGCTTTTAGTTAGCGCCACATAATTGCTGTTATGAATAGTTTGCTGGCACAGGAGATAGACACCTGTGAAATGCTGCTAAGCATGATTACATTATGCGCTGCAAATGTTATGTGCTGCAAAATGCATATATTGGATTGTTTAATCAACATCATTTTTCAAAAAAACAAAAAGCCCTGCTAGTGGCTCTGTTGGGCTTTACATACTATACTAAATGCTAACAACAGCATGCTAACATGCTCACAATGAAAACACTAACTAATAATAGCATGGCGGCTGACGGGGATGTCGTTAGTTTTGTGCACACTTGGTGTGACCTGGTAGTTGGCAGGCTACAACCTCTGGAGACCATGAACGCCGGTACAACATTTCATGGCAATCTGTTTGATAGTCGTTCAGATATTTTTTGTCCAGAACAAATGGAGGCAAACTAACTGAACAACGTCGTTGCCAAAGACGCTAGCGTGGCGGGAAACTAACATAATGCCTTTCCTCTGCAGTTGATGAACAAAATTGCGAGTAAGGATTGCATTTAAAGCACTAAATTGCTCTTCTCCTTCCTTACAGGTTGGAATTGCTATCCATTTTTGGAAAAGCAATTATGAGTCTTTTTCTCTGAACTTGACAAGGGGCTTGAGAGAGCTGTGTAACAATTTAACACTCCTCTTTTTTCCTTCTTCTAACAAACCAAATTGTACTATAATAGCAGTAATTATCTGTGTAAAATCATATTCTAAAGAGCTGCCTTAGCACTTACTGGTAACAGCCAGGTATGTGTTGGTCTGAACCTCTCCTGCCGAATTTCGGGCGAAGCACTGGAACATCCCGGTGTCGTCCGGCAGGAGGCCGTTCACCTGCAGGCTGCCTCCCACCAGCACCCTGTACCTGGGCATCTTCACTGGGTTGATGGGCAAAGCATCTTTGTACCACACAATGTCTGGCTGGGGCACTCCTGCAGAGGATGAGTGACGGTGGGGGTTTTTACAGACAATGAGTCACGCTTCCTTTATTCCATTGCATTTTTACCGGTATAAAATCACATAAAAAAATAATAATGTTTTTCACCTCGTGCCTGGCAGGGAATGTCCACCACCTTCTCCATCTCAGCCGTGATGTGCTTCTCCGGTTCCTTAATAAACTGTGGGGGTTCTGAGTGATGGAGCGAAAAGGAAAAACAGGATGACAAATTGATAAAATAAGAGGAAATATTGCAAACCATGCAGCTGCAATCATCACAGCTCACAAAGTAACTTAGTGATAACCGAGTGAGATCTTAAAATGACAGTGCCTGTAATTGAAGACACTAGGAGGATAGTGAATATATTGGACTGTTGCCTTAAAACGGTAGGTGATGGGGGCAGACTGCTCATTCAGCAGCTGGAAATAATGTTATTACACAGCAGTTTAATTGCAGTAATCAGTTATTGACATACCGTGATGGTTTTAAATGCATCATTCAAACTCATGGCGAGAGGAAATGCTCGGTTAGCTCTTTCAAGGGAAAAGTTCACCACACCTTGTCCTTTGAATCACATTACAACCTTGAAAAACATCAAAGTGGTTTGGTGGGATGGAATGAAAGTGACTCGAGCGATGCTATTAAACAGTTTCTCGAGGCTAACCATTAGCTTTCTCCCTTTTAAATCAATAACGATTTCCCCTCACTGCCTCATGACTTCACAGCTGAAGCTTTTGCAAGATTCGTATAGTGAGACCGGTGATATTTATATCATTTTCATACCAGCTCTGTGGCTTGAACTTGCAAACCTTAATGCTACGTTAACTCCCACACATTTGCCTGATTCAGTGTGTAGCTGAATGGAGAAACGCAGTTTTTTTTATTTTATTTAAGTTTTCATGCTGATGCAAAATCACATACAGCAAATATGCATTATGACTTATCACATCGCTTTCTCTCTACCTTGTGCACAATTAAAGCATAAAATGATGGTGAACTTTAAGGACAAAAGGCAGAGAATGAAAACACAAACATTAAGTAAATGTGCTCTAACTCATGAAATACTGAAAACACATGCTATATAAGAGGCAAAAGCACATTTATCAAAACACAAACACAACATGGGGGAAGTCAACGGTGAAACTCTTTTGACTCAGCAGCAGCAACGATACTGAAGCTCTCACATCACGGCTCATTTGAATGTGGATTTCGAGCCTGTTTCCTTAATATTTGTGCTTTCACTCTTGTGTTTTTTTTCCTAAAGGCCAACGGTAAAAAATAGTACTTGGAATGCAGGGTCTAGTTTGAGTACTGAGTGATAAAACAAGAAGAAAAACAGGCAAGAGCATACTTACCTAGTACATGCAGATAAGCCCCAGCGCTGACTGAAGGCACACTGCTGCTGCGGAGGATGGCCTCGCACTCGTAGAAGCCGGCGTCGCTCACCACGGGACTGAGGATGGTCAGTCTGCGGTTGAAGTCGCTCAAACCGCTGGTCACCAGCACACCGTTCTTCCGCCATGAGATACTCAGCTTGATCAGAGGCCTGCAGAGGGAAAAGGAAAGCCTCAGATGTGTTCTTATCTCACTGTCTCACGAAGAATCTTGTTTTTCTTTTGTGCTTGATAATAAATTATTCTGGTTTGGCAGCACTGGTCCGCTGGGACACATATCCATCAATCTGTTTAATCTGCTGGCTGGAGCATTGAGTATTAAAATACAAAAAAAAAGATCTGTTTATGGGCTGAGATGATGCCAACTGTTATCAATTCAAAATGACTATTTTATGAATCAAGGGATGTCATTAGTGGAGTAGTCTGTTTTGATAGATTATATTTATTCAAGATACAAGAACACAAAAACTTGCAAAACAAGAGAGAATGTATTGGATTTTACTATAATTATCATTCAACACACGTAGAATATTTAACTAATTGTACAAAGAAACAAAATCCCAACAAGGAGTTGGACCAAACATTACTTAGGATAGGTATTAGTGCAGTGCAGTGGATGTATGAATTACAAACTATTATTTGAAAAATTGTCAAGTTGCTTTTTACATCCATGTCTGTTTAAAATGTCATCACTTCATATTTTTTTTTACATTTGTGTGAAAATGTAATTATTTGCATATTTATTTTTGAGTTGTGGGCAAAAATGTGTTTTGTTGGTCACAGTGACCTTTGACCACCAAATTCTAATGCGTTCAAACAATTTTTTGAAAAGACTCTTTCCAGAATCAGCGTAAACGGCCAAACTGCATTCATACTGACAAACATCTCCTGTGCTGAATTATCACTACTGATTTAAGTCAACTGACCCTTTAACAAACATATGACCCTGCAGCTCCAGCATGTTTACCTGGCATTGGCGACACACTCGATCGTGACCTCTGAGGTGCCTGTAACCACGCTAGTGTTCCTCGGAGGGATGATGATGGTCGGGGCGATGGGGTCTGCTGGACCTCCTACATCTAGACAAACAAAGGGATCGCAACACACCAACAAAAACACACATGTGGAGAGGTTAAGCAGAAAGCAATGATCTTGATAGATATAGAAATAGATATATTCATCACAGACAGAATGCGGCGATTCCTCTGGACGACGGTGTCATATACATTTCATTTCCACCCAGTGCACTCTGGGGGTGTTCATCGACGTGACATATTGAAACTGACCGGTGAACACAGTGTATCTGAGTTCTGACAGAGAGATGGGCCGAATAGGACGAGGCAGTTCACTGACTGTGTATAATAAGATGTCCGCTGGAGAAACAGAAACAAGGAATAGGGAAATGCTGCCTGACAAACCCGGAGCTGAAGGCTTGAATAGGCTGCTGTGCGTACGTGCACAGATATATTTTCATATGTGTTCAAAACTCTGATAGCGCAGATTTAGTTCACGTCTGTGTGTGTTTGCGCTGTGAGCGTCAGACACAGACAGCCCATGGCGGTGGAAGTACAGTGTGTGCGTGTGCTGCTTGAGAAGTGTCATGTCTGTGATAAAGTCACACTGATCTGTCAATCCCATCATGCCCTGGGAGTGTGCTTGTGGCTGCACATGTCAGATGCAGCTACAGGGGCTGTCAGGATTCAATCTTAGCAATCTTGGGTCATTAGATGCTGTATACAGGGCATGTGTGCACAACCCAACACACACACACACCTTAAAGGTTTGACTGCTAGTCAACGGAAAACACCGCTACATATTTCAGTTGGACAAACCGGGTTTTTAAAACGTACTTGAAGGAATAATTCAACGTATGTCTTGCTGAAAATCAAGTTTTTAAACTTTCTTTACGAATAGTACGAATACTGTAACATGAACATTTGTCTCTCCAGAGTTCTCTTTGACCTTTGCCCTTGCCCTTGCCAAGTCCTAGGCATGTACTGTTTGAGGATGAGGGCTCATGGGAAATGCATCGTCAGAGAGCAGCAGCTGCAGCAGATACTGACAGATGCACATACAGCGAATAGCAAGCACTCACTCAAACACAACACAACTGTCAGTGTTACCTCTAACGGCAGCATTGTGTGTGTATGTGTGCATACGTGGAGCGTGAGTGGAATGCTAATGTGAACGCACGGCGTGATTCACTGAGACCTGCCAAGTTAAGACCTCCTGCTAGGCTCTCGATATAACCTGAATCAGAGCGTGTGTGTGTGAGTGTTCTAGCACTAGTATAATCAACTCTTCCACTGTTCCCCATAGGCTATTTCTGTTCCCTTGTGTTGTCAACTGTAATATCTCACCCTCACCCCCCCTCATTCACTTCGACACTGAACTCCAGTCTACCATGTCATAAGATGCTGTCTGTTAGGTTTCCTCTCACATTTCACTCTGCTGAGCCGAAGCCATCGAATTGGTTTGATATGTGCATACTGTTTTTAGTTTGCTTTTTTGTTGTGGCAGCTAAGGGTGCTAGTGAATATTAACAACTACTTGGCAGTCAAACAGTCACTCTGTGTCCTCCGTAGCCTCCTCTCTCTGTGTGCGTATATGTGCGACAGAAACTATCAGTACTATCAGTGTAATGAAAATGATATCTGTTTGTAAAAGTGAAGCTTCTTAGGTGTCGCAGGACCGACAATGTAGAAATACTCAACTAGTCCTCCATCCAATTTTCATGAAGAAGAAAATGCAGTATTGTTAGAAAAGTGTACTTTTACTTTAAATACCAAAAGTACTCAATCTGCATATTTCTTAGTAACTAACACGAATAATTAAATACTGGATTTAATCAACAGATCTGTAAGATTGAGTTTCCCCTTAAAGAATCACACAGAAGCACCACTTTGAATTGCCTTCAAGGTTCTGAAATAAGTCACTGAGCATGAAAGCTTTAAAGAAATGACTAACGGACTAAAGAGATGTTAGTCGGCTAAGACGAATAGACTAATACGGGGCAGCCTTAAATGTGAGGTACTTTTACTTCACCATTTATATCACTTTATACTTTTTACATTTCAGAGAGACATATTGTACTTTTCACTTCACTACATTTAAAGATGCAATATTCTACATTCAAAAAGCCATATAATGCAATGGTAAACATGAAGTGCAGTACTTGAGCACGGTCTGAATGTGCTTATTTGCTTTCCACATTTGACGTTGCATAAGATGTAACAGTGCATCTACACTTGTCAACCTGTGTGTTTACAGTGTGTGGTTACTCACTCTCTACTGACAAGGTGATGGGCTGGCTGGTCTTGTTCTCTCCGTTCTTGTCGTTTACCGCTTGGACGTAGTAGCGCCCGGCATCCGGTGCCACCGTAGACAGAATGACCAGCGTGTTGTCCAGAGTGATGGCACTGAGGAGGGAACAAGACAAGTAGAGCGGTTCTTAAATAAGCATTTTAAATGAAGATATAGGGGAGGGGAAGTCAAGATAGGTGTAAGGGATCCAGCATTTCAAAAGCAGTTCCTGTGCTCTTTCAAATCCAAGATGTCCAAAGAGGAAGCACAACACAGTTCCAGCCCTCAGAAGAAGACTGCCTAATTAGAGCTAAATATGTTTGGAGTCTGGTTGCGAGTCCACACTTGATCTCACGGCCAGAAAGGGCATTAAACATTTTAACATTTTAATTACACTGTTCAAGCTGCATTAGGTATATCGATTTACAATGTGTAAACACGGTGTTGGTGCTGACTGAGCAAGGCAGAAATATTGACATCCACCCTTGTTCATACGTCTCCTCATGGTCCGCTATGAAATATGATAGCCCCGCGTAATAACCCAAGGCTTTTAATTGGCTATTTGTATCCCGTCTCTTCCAGTGGCCTGCACTCTGGCAGCCAACCACTTCTGGCAGGAAACAATAGCGTCTTCTTTGTCGGCTGCTGAAATGATGTCTGAATAAATCCGCACTAATCCGTTTTCATCAGGTGTCCTATAGGGGCTAATACCTGGAGCCTGGCCGTCTCTATCAAGTTCTCTCCCTCGTCAATGTACCAACCAGTGAGGGAGTAATCTTCCCTCCCTCCTCTCTGCCGCCTGATGTTACAGCCCCCTGACCATGTTTACAATCAATATTTTCTTATTATCTGTGCCTGTTCAACAATCTGGCGGTGGAAAGCCAGTTCCAACTCGGTGCCTCCCTCCACATACATCTTTTCCTCTGTCCTTATCCCTCCATCTACTGCTCCATCCTACTCCCCCCTCTCTTTCCTTCACTCCATCAGTTCCACCAGCTGATGGATGTAGTCATGTGAGGAGGTGATATCTGGTCATCTACCCTGGCAGACACACAACTACAGAACCATATCTGGGCAAAAACAATCCTCAACACAGCCTGATAAATATCTTCTAAATAAAAATAGCAAATTGATGATATTGTGACACGCCTGGAGACAAATGCACGGTTAAACGCTTCAGTACAAATATCTTAGGCCAGGCAACGAAAGACAGTTTCAGTCAAAGACCAATCAGGAAGCTTGGTCAACAACCAATCAATTCAATTGATTTAAATCATAGATTAGTTAGGTCTATGTTATTAGGCCCGGCATGCACTGTGGTATTGGACACTTGATGAAGCTAATGCCAGGCAACACTGGGAGATCAAATATATATTAGTCACATTTCCATTTCATTCTCAGTGCATAGGTGCATCCCTATTAACCATTTATTTAAAATATATCTTTTTTGATTGTATTAAAAGAGCATTGTACAAGAAGACATGGATATGTTTTGTTTTTTAAATAGACAATACAATTTTTTTATCTGATTTATAATGGATTAGTCAAAGTTATAGTCGACAGATTAATCAAATAACAAAATAGTCTTTAGTTGCAGCTCTAAAAGAAAAAAATCAATATCATCCAAATGGTTGCTGCTCCTGCCCACCTTCTGCACTCTGTGACATTTCAGTCGGATTTCCTCTTCAACGTTTTCTTTCAAGTTCCCAGAGCTATTGGCAGCACAACATCTGAAATAACCCCCTACAGGTAATGGCTTTTTTTCTAGAAAAGTACTGTCATTCTTACTGGGTGTGTGTGAAAAAATCATAAACCCTGTCATGTACAGACATGTTCCTGTTTCCCAGCTGCTTTTCTCTCCTCCACAAACCCACTCCACTTCTCCATCCACGTGCTCCTCCATCCTGACATGCACCTCAGCAGTTGGTGTGCCTTATTAAGGGAGTAAGAGAGCTGACGAGAAACTGGACGTAACACAAAATATTCAAAAAGGGTAAAAAAAATGCTCAAAAGCACAGAGCAGACTCTCTTTTAAGCTCCAGAGTGGTGTGTAGGAAAAGCACTGGACACATCACAGAGCAGCGTTTAAGCTACCTGTGCTGTTGGCTTTAAGTACGATGACTTATGAGATCCGTCTCCTGACTGATTTCTCCAAGCAGCCTGACTCACTGGGCTCATTTGGGATTCCCTGTGCATGCTGAAACTGAAAACTTCCTAAAGGGACTGGCAGGCCTCAATGGCTGCAGCTTATGATCTGCAGTAAATATTTAATGCTAGCTTGCTGGAGCGGTGACATCCTGGACGCACAGCCATGAATTATAGATCCCCCTCAGGGATGAGGGCGGAACAGAAGTGTCCAAAAAGCGACTGAATGAATCCCAGGTGACTTCCCAGGACCTGTTCTCAAACGGGGACACAACCCGGTGCTTAGCTTCTTTACCTGTCGCTTAAGAAACTCTTGAAAATGAATATACAGGGTTTTATACGGCCTATTGTCGCCATGATAATGTCCAGCATTGTATGAGGTGTTGTAACAAGCTTGCACAATTTATTTTCCCTCCAAAGACCACTCCCTACTCAATGACCCCCGTCCAAGCGCCTGCAAAAAGAAGTCTCAACTTGTATTTTACCATCATCCAGAGCATGCCCGGATTTCATCAACAACAGTGGGAGTGGGAGGCAATTTTTTCCCCCCGGCTAGTTGATTTTAATGCACTTCCCTACTGAGCGTTCTCTCCCCTTGGCCTGTAATCAAGCCGCTGCAGTGGGGGTCACACAGGACTTTGTTGCACAGCGTGTTCAGCAGGTCTAACAGCTCCCCGTGCTCGCCGGTCCTCAGGGATCAAAGAACCGCATGATGCAGGGAGAAATTAAGAGTAAGCCAATTATCCAGAATGGCTTTACATGTATATCGAGGGAGCAGGAAGAGGGAGATAAGACTTTCGTTAAAAGAGGTAATGGATTTTTTTTTGACCAGCCTTTTGAAGTAATTTATTTCAGCGTGTTGCTTTTTTAAAAATTTTTTTTTTATAAATCTGTCTCATTATCTCTCTGAATGCATTTTGGTCATCCTTATTAAAATCCCCGGTCTCTCAGTGGTGTGTGAGCAGCTGTCTGAGATTTGCCGGTAATGATGGCTTACCACGTAACCGGCACGGTGCAGGGATTTATCAAGCTACAGAGCTGAGAAATTTGGACAAATCAGATATGCAGGAACGTGCCTCTGTACCTGTGTCTGGTTTTTATGTTTATTCCTGCAACTTTGAATGCTTTCTCTTTTCATTCCAACCCAAATTTCCTTTTCCATTATTACTCTCCAGAAAGAGCTGCGGTCCACAGGAGAGCCTGGCAGGCTGGACAGCTGCTCAGAAAACATCTTGGCCAAGTCTGCAGCTTCATGTGCCATCCCAGTTTTACTTGCAGCAAGAAGCAGCACTGGTCTCATATGCAATTACTTTCTTTTGGATCAATTTATTTATGTGAGGCGTCAGGGGTGGCTTTTCAATGACTGCCAGCCTGATAAGGATTCCGTAATGCTTGAATCAATAATGATGATGAGGATTCATGTTTGATTGAAATGGGAGGATAAATGTTTCATTTGCAGGGGGGCCTATGTATCGCATAGCATTATATATTTGTTTATTTTACTATCCTTATTAACTATTAGAAGTAAGAAATGAGAAAAGCATCATGAATTGACAACTGTTTATTTATATGCAGGCAACATACTCAACTATCTCTCATAAGCCCCTTTTATACAGATATCCCACAATACCTAGCGGTGGAGCAACAAGTTCGATGTCCGTACCTTTTATATAGGTATATACGAGCTACTGTTCCTCCCGGGGAAGGGTTGCCCGCACCGAGACCTGTCCATCACCATTGATGATGCCGTGGTGATGCCAACTGGGACTGTGAGGAATCTGGGTGTGACCCTGGACGACCAACTGTCGTTCTCAGCAAACATTGCATCGGTCACACGCTCCTGCAGATTCCTCCTCTACAACATCAGGAGGATTCGCCCCTTCCTCCCTGAGGAGACGGTGCAGGTGCTCTACAGGCTCTGGTCATCTCCCGCCTGGACTACTGCAACTCACTACTTGCCGGAGCCCCGGCGTCGGCCATCAGACCTCTGGAGTTCGTCCAGAAAGCTGCAGCTCGTCTGGTGTTCAATCGCTCCAAGTTCTCCCACACAACTTCCCTTCTCCGTTCTCTACACTGGCTCCCTGTAAGAGCTCGCATCCAGTTACAGACTCTGGTGCTAGCCTACAGGGCAGTGAAAGGAACAGCTCCTTCCTATCTCCAGGCCTTGGTCAAGCCCTACACCCCCGCCCGACCACTTGCTCTGCTGCCTCGGGGCGATTGGTTGCCCCGTCGCTCAGAGGTCCCTGCGGCCGATCCACCCGGTCACAGCTTCTTTCTGTCCTGGCCCCTCAGTGGTGGAATGAACTCCCCACTGACCTCAGGACAGCAGAGTCGCTGCCCATCTTTCGGCGCAGGCTGAAAACTCACCTCTTCAAGAAGTACTACCCTGAGCCTTCCTCGTAGCACTTATTGCATTCGTATTAGTTGTTGCACTTACTGTATTCGTATCAGTTCGCTGCACTTATTGAATTCGTATTCGTTTACTGCACTTATCCTATTCGTAGTAGTTTGTATTATATTCGTATTAGTCTGTTGCAATTATTGTTTTCGTAGTAATTTGCCTCTGCACTATACTTTTGCTCTGGTTTATGCTTTAAGATGCTTGCTTAAGAAAGGAGATGCACTGATGACTTCTGGTGACTAGTAGTTCTCTTGAATACCTATGTTGAATACACTTCCTGTAAGTCGCTTTGGATAAAAGCGTCTGCTAAATGACTGTAATGTAATGTAATGTCATATAGAACAGCAAATCTGCAGTCCTGCCTTGAACATTTGGTGCAAAATGGGCTTTAAAGACTCAACTCACAAGTCTGGTGCAGGAGCATAAAGACATTGTGTCACGTGTTTAGCGCCATCCGATCGGCCTTCATAACGACCACGAACCAACCTATATAGGACGAATATCGGCTGGTAACGATCGGTGTCTAATTGATTGGAGTTCCCTTAGCCAAAAGCTGCTTCCCTTCTCTAATTTTCATCATCACTAATAAAATGCATTACAAAGGAATTAATCCAGTGATGCTTTAATGCTCTAATTATGGATGCATCGTTGCTGGACTCATTTTTAACAACTAATCTTCAGAGCATTTGTATTTTGTTGTTGCGTGCATATCTTAGCGTGTTAATGCAGTTCTGACACAGTGTGACAGAGCTGTCTCTGTTCACACACACACACACACACACACACACACACACACACACACACACACACACACACACACACACACACACACACACACACACACACACACACACACACACACACGGTCGGGAGTGTTTTGGCATCTGTCGTGGCTGTCCCTCTCCGCCGGGTCTAACCTCGCTCTGCAGCCTCAGACCTCCATTACATGCAGACAAATGGCCCCGGTCGGCGGATGGCCTCCCCCAGGAGAGAGGGAGAGGGGTCGACGGGATCAAGCAGATCACATGGCGGGCTAAAGTATGAGTCAAACTACAGCCAGTGGACAGATGAAGGCAAAACGACAGCTAGAGAGAGAAACCAAAGAGTGAGAGCGAGCAGCAGGCTAACATGTCCTACTGCTCAATAGACCTGTGATGAGAGAGCCACAGCTCCTGGGGACGGAGAGATGGAGGAGTGAGAGAGATGAGAAGGAGAGTTAAGGGAGCGATGCTCATGAAAACAGCCACTTTCTATTTCACCGGAGGCATGAACTAGAGATGTGTGGCTCGCTGTTCACTTTCTGTGTTCATCGCGGTTGGTTGAGAATACAGAAAACGGTAAAGTAGAAACAGATGTCCTAAATACCACACAAGGTCAAATAGTGACATCTAAATGAACTCAAGGTCATTTCTGATCTGCCGAGTGACAGAGAATCCAATGACAAATCGGTTTACACTAGAACTGAGATTAATCAGTTAATCAATTATAAATTGATTAACTGATTAATCTCAATTAAAAGTGATTTGCCATTATTTTGATAATCAATTAGTCGTTATATTTCCCAGCAAAAAAACCAAATGCTTGCTTGATCCAGCCTCTCCATTGTGAGGATGCTAATTTCTTCTGCCGCTCAAATCAATGTATATTAATGAAAACATGACAACAATTTGATATTGGTGCCAATATAATACCTATAGGTTTTGGTACACAAATCAAAACAATGCTTTTTTCCTATACCTTTGCTTGGGGAATATAAAAATACTGGGCATACTGGGCATATTTCACTATTGATAACTGAATTTTCTTTCAACAAAATATGCCGAAGCATTTTGCACACACATATAATCACATATTGCTTATTGAATATCTTTGAGATTCAGACTGTTGGTCGCACATAACAAGCAGTTTGAAGCTGCGTCCTTGGATCAGGGCACAAATAAATCAATAATAATAAAAATAATTAGAATGGAAAGTTGCAGCTCTATTTACAGGCATCCATTCATTCCTGCATCCACATGTATAGTGTGTGTTGTTCTCTGTTGTTAGAGCTGCTTCTCCTTGACACCCCCTCCCTCGTGACCTGCAGATTGTCGGGTTCATGACTAATGCTGGGCAGTTGGTCAAAGGGAAATGCAGAGAAAGAGGGCCTGGCTATTCACTGGCCCCTCGTGACTAATGGAGAATCCATATCAGACTGACAGGACCAGAGCATCACAGGCAGGGGCCATTAATTGATCAGTAGCTAGAGCAGATTACTCAAGGAATTGTTGTGTGTGTGTGTGTGTGTGTGTGTGTGTGTGTGTGTGTGTGTGTGTGTGTGTGTGTGTGTGTGTGTGTGTGTGTGTGTGTGTGTGTGTGTGTGTCAGGGATGTCCTCCCACTGACTCCACCAGGTCAGACTCCTCTGTGTTCTGTCTTAACGGACACCTCTACAAGGTTGTTTTCAGTGTAATGCAGATAAATCCATGCAGGGTGTCAATGGGAACGTTTCTCTGGGAGAGGAAAGCAGGTAGCGGGCAGGAAGCTGTTGTCAGTGGTGAAATAGTGAGAGGAGAGGCTCCGCTTTATCCCGCGGCAGACTCACCTTCTATCCAGCAGCCCTGCAATTCCTGGCAAATGTGTTTACTGAAGGAGCCTCTGATTATACACCACATTAAGTCCCCAAAATAACACAACAAATCACGGCAGCTGAATGGAAAGGACCCTGCCAAATGCATTCCCATTCAATAATGGAAGAATAATGACTGTTAGCGCTAAATAAGTTCTTTCTCTCCTTGCATGCTGCTCTACATCACAACACAACATAGACGTGAGGACCCCTGGGTGAACTGATCCATCGCAAGGCAGATAGACCAACACCTAGCTGCATATTTTTAGCACCGAGTCAAACGAGGACACAATTTCTTGAGCCTGGACGGCGGACAAGAAAACCATCAGAGGGGAAACGCTACAATAAGTGAATCCGTAAGTTTATGGGTGTACTGTGAGAGACGGCACAGGAGTCTTTGCCCACGCCAAAAACAACAGCTGCAGAGGCCACATGGCAAAGAGAGAGCAGTCACAGTGCCACAGTCAGACGCTGCCTTGCCAGGGGGGAAACTGGCAGCAGGGAAGCAACAATGCAGTATTCACTAAGTTTTTCTGTGGGTTTCCTTTAGACACGCCGGGCCAGGATGATGTGCTGTGTTCACACTATACAACATATCAGTCTACGCTCACCGGGACCCTGACGGATGGGACTTTTAACTGGTTATGAAATCTTTTCCAATTCAATTCTGGTGCTTCTCAATGACCCACATAAGTAAACGAGACCATCAGCGAGAAGATTGGCTATTTATAGTTATTCTTAATGCCTGTCATCGGTGCCACAAGGTCAAATTCCTGCAGGACCAATTGAAATCATGCAGGTTCCCCAGAATCTCCCTCAGCTCAGACTCCACCGGGTCCGCCGGCAGTGACGTGCCCGCAATTGACAGACCCAGATCCCACCTTTGAACTGCAGTCGGAGCTCCGGCGGAAGTTGGAGAGCTCTGCCCCCGTAGGCAGCTTGTCCTCCTCCTCCGGCCAGGAGATGAGCTCCACCTTACAGTTCAAGCTGGGAGCCACTAATGACACCAAGCTGGAGGAGTCCCATGCCGTATTGCCGGGCCGGGAGAAGGGAGTAGAGGTTTTGCACTGGGAATCTGGTGCTCGGAAACACTACCGCTTTTGTCCACAGGGAACACCAAAATCAACACAAAACCCTCGTAAACAGGCTGATGAATAACCAGGTTTCTCGTGCTCCATGTATGCTCCACCATATGCCATATCCCCGATGTCATGAAAAGCAAGACACTAATGTGCATCTAAACACCCAAAGCCACTTAAAACTAAAAGACTGTCTTCCCTGTCCATTAAACAAACTCCCTAGATGTTTAATACAGATTTAAATAAATACTTTCAAACCCTACTCCAAGTATTTTGCTATGGTGTGCAACTCCAACAATACCAACATTATATTTTGAGGTGTCTTCTTGTGATCAGATCACCTGGCATGTATTTGCTCATTGTGCACAGAACCTGAGACACATAAAAGTCCTTGAAATCAACAAGTGTCATCCTGGAGTGATTTCACATCTTCTGCCACCTTTCTACTGCAAAGAAAAGTAGCAAGACAAGACGAGATAAGAACACGCTCTCCCACTGGCGATGCAATTTGAAGAAGCAACTGACAGCATTTCCACACAGTTCAGGGCCAAAATGATTGCACAGTGAATGCAAACACAATGCGACAAATAATGTAGTACAAGTACAGCAGCCTGCGGAGAAAGCGTCCATTTAAATAGCTGCTGGTTGGTGGTGATTACCACAGTTATTTTGGGTCTGGCTGTTCCTTCCCCTTCTCTTCTATGGCTGAGGTGTGATTAAGCAGAGAACAGAGAGAAGAACAAGACGAACCCCTGGAGAGTCTGCAAATTAAAGTTATGACACCTGAGGAGGGATATAAGGAGCAGGGGGACAATGAGGGGAGATAGGAGAGAAGGGAGCAAAAAGTACAGCGTGGTAAAGTAAAAAGAGATTCTGTAAATGAAAGAGAAAATGGTCTCCATGGTTGTAGTTCATCTTTCCTCTAGTCCTCTTCTTCCCTTCACTGCTATTCTACATTGTATCTTGGCAGGCATGAATCTTGCAGATGGAGGCCCATGTGATAATGTTTTAAGAGACCACACAGCTGGAGAGCACTAGTCCTCGAAAAAAGCCCCTTTGTCAAGGTAACATTTGCAATTTCGGCGTGGAACTCTCTCTCTGGCACTGCCACAGTCTCCCCCACTAGTGAGACTTTGATGCCTCTGCAGAGTCAACGCTAGTGGCACGAATCAAATTCAATTAAATGATTTTCAATGAAAAAGGCCGGCTGTTATCAACGGTGCTCATTTGCACAGAGTGACCTTGGTGGTGCGCGCGGCATTAGCATTCTCAGAGCTAGAGGGTAGGTGGCGAGGATGAAGAGAAGCACAAGTACACACAGTGGGTGGCCGGAAAATGGAGACAAAAGGAGTGAGAGGGGGAGAGAGAGAGAGAGAGAGACATCCACAGAAGAAATAAATGAGACAAGACGAGAGAGAGAAGGAGCTGAACGATTCTTTGATGGACCCCTTCTCCTCAAAACTGTCTGCAAAGTGTGATCATTTAACAAACTTTCATAACAGTAATCTCTTCAAATAACAACTTCAAATAAGATGGCTCCACGTGTCCCTGTTGGTTGACCTTTTTTCTCAGCCGCTTCTCAAAAGTAATCCCCATTTCCACACAACAGGACGGAACGAAATCGAAGCGACCGGCCATCCCACGAACGTCCGCAGCCTTCAGCGTCTCAGTCAGTCATGGGCGCTTGTCTCATTGTCATTCTAGGTCAGGGTGTGATTACTGATGATGAGGAGCTGATAAGAAAGATTCACTCTAACCAAGGGCAAGGTCGCCTCCCGCTGCTAAGAAATGCAGATGTGATGCTATGGGGATAAGTGCCTCTATAGCACACATGAACGACAGGCATTACTTGGAGCTACGATATCAATATGGATATCGTGAAAAATTATGTTATTCTTGTCAAGTTTTCAGTTTATTCTTAAAAGACCACCAATTTTTTTTTATCAATATCTGTGTACAGGTCTTGGGAGTGTTATTGCATTTGTGAAAAAAAAGCCTTGAAATAAAATAAGAACCAATGGGTGTGGAGTTAATCAGACCTTCAGATCTGCTTGAGGTGAGCAGCTCAAGGATACTTTAGTCACTGGAATCTACAAATGTGAACGTGTGGAATACAAAAATACGATATCTCTGGTTCTGCTGCATCAATTTTAATCTTCTTGCCCCATTATGAGTCCGACAATGTTATAGGTGTGCAATGTTTAATCGGTGGAGTGCTCTTTTAATAATATATAAGCCAAAATACATGAATGCACATTCATTCATTTGTTATGTTTCTAAAATTGGAGCAAACACACTCCTCCCTTTCACACTCCTCCCTTCTTCTTACAAAGAGCAAATCAGAGATAGAACACCTCTTTCCCAATCCACCTCTACATCGCCCCCTTTCCATTTTAAGTGAATAGAACGGGAAGGCAAACCAACAATCCCATTTTAAGCTGTCAGCAGCTCCAGTGCTCGCTGGTCCCATCGGGTACCCATGGTGCTGTTGGCTGGCAAATTCTGATAGGTGACGTCAGAAACACACATCCTCCCATTTTGAAACCAAAATGAAGACTGAGAGAGACATAGAAAAAGCTGAAATAAAAGTGGTTGGTCGAGGGGCAAATTGGCGATTTCATTTCACACAGAGCCGAAAACTGCTTTGGACTTGGCCCCTTCGATTCCCAGGATGAATTCAAACTCTCCTTTAGCACAAAATGTAGCAAGATGAACGACAAAAGACAGGTGGGAAGACACATTCTCAAACTAGAGCAGTCAAAGGAACAAACAAGGCTCAAAGAAGTATTTACAGGATCAAACACAAATTCAAAGCAAAGTGCAACAAAAAAAGAATCTGAAGGAACAAAGCAACCAAGTGAATAAAAAAAACGAAAGAAAAGGACTTACATGCGACTGCTGGGTGGAATCTTGCGGCCGTCTCTGAACCAGGTGACCTGTGGTTGGGGGAAGCTGCGGATGCGAGGCGCTGGGATAACGGCGCCCTCTCCTTGAGAGACTGACTGGGTGCGTTCACCCTCCTCAAAACTGCCCATAACTACAGGGAAAACAAACAAACATTACACACAAAGACAGAAAAACATAAGAAAGGGAAAGGGTGCGTGAAGTCACAGACACAAATCTCCATTTCTTTCTCAAATTCTGACTTTTTGGTGCCCACAGAGCTTTTTGCCATCTGCTTTCTGTTGTGTAATGTTACAGCGAGCCACTTTGATGGACAGCGCAGTGTTGTTGCCATGGTTTCCGCAGTACATCAAGAAAAAAGCTAGAAGGAACCAAGATGTAATGACTCACAGAGGGACACAGAGGGGACGCTAAATTGACTCATATTCATATTCCGTATCCTTCTGTGTGGAGGCATCAAGGGCAATCAATCTTGATCAGGCTCTAAATGTGTGCATTACTCAACATGGTGGATGACCAGCGCCGCAGCTATTCTATTATCTCCTAATATATTTCATTTGTTACAGCGCTTTCATTCTTCCCTTGCCTCATTATATCTTAAAAGCTGACAAAAATACTGCGCTAATATTCCTGCGTCTGCCTACTCGTAAGTGAGATCTATTTTTTGATGGATTTCACGTCGATCAACCCTATCTTTCAATGGTTGTTTCGATCTCAGCTGTGCGATTCTCCGATGCAATCATATTGGCTGATGCTGACTGTAAACCTTTATAGGACAGCGGTAACGAGCACTGTTTGTCTTTTTCTTCCTCCACTGCTGTCTGGGAGAGAAAGTGCAGACTTTGGCTTTGTGAAAGCTGCATACCTTAAGATTGTTTTTTTTGTTTTTTTTCTTATTGAGCTCCATGAGAGGTGAGGAAAGGATCATACATTTGTCTCTTGAATCCAATGGGAAACAATGAAGAAAACGCTACTGGAATAATTCGAACGCAACATCAAACACTCAATTAACTTCTAACAGAGTTTAGAAATAATAATATCTTTGCAAAAATGTAGGGATCAAGGTATGGGGGCTTTGATCCGGGGATGTTGGAGTGGTTGTGCATCGATGGCAATCTTATTTTTCTCTCTCGTGCGCTCTCTTTCAAAGAGAATAAAAAAAAAGGTAATCTGGCTTTGCGGTGGAGCTGTGGTGCTTAGCTTAAATGAAAATCTGGGAAGTGTGCAAATCCCCTGACTTTGATCTGCGGTCTCGCCGATGTGATGTCCTCCTCCCCTTCCCTAAACTCTAATACCTCTGCATGTTTCCCTTTCTCCGAGGTGTGTCTCTGCAATCCTAATTGTGCTGCCTCAATGGAATAGTATGCAAAAAGAGATCTCCCCATCTCTCCTTCCCTCCCCCGTGCATCTCATCCATTTCTGCTGCAGATGTCCTTAATTCTCCTTCTTTACTCTGCCTCAGCATCCGTATCCCCTTCATGAGCAACTGATGAAGTGGAAGAGAAGAGAATTATGGAAATGGGAAGAGGTGGGAATAAAGAGGAAAGGGAATAGCAGCGGGGTGGAAGCCAATAAATAAATAGAAAGCAGTGGTGGCCAGACAGGCTGACTAAAGTCCACAGAGAGGGAGGAAAGCGAGAACCAAAAAAGAAACTGTGATGAAAGCAACAGAGAGTCAGACTGCTGGAGGAGAGAAGGGATGCAGAAGGAAGTTCTGTTTTCTGTTTGTCCAATTCTATAGGAGTGGACCGGTGGGACCGGGGGCCCTCCCGTCTTTTTCTCTCGCACGCCTGGTTGGCTGCATTGTTCTGTCAGGTACAGCGACGTGTCACATCCACTCAAATGTCGCCAAAACAAGGGGAAGCCAACGAACCTGGCAAGCCCTGGGAGGGCGGGATAATGGGCGTAGGACGGTCGTGCCCATTGGGGGGGGGGGGTGGATTGGTTTCTGTGACAACACTCCAGACACCTCGGCGCTACATTCCTAATAGCTCGTTAACAAGACGTGGGAGCCGAGCGGCCTGGAAGCGGCGCCGGAAATTTTTACAGAAAACAAGGCGCATCTGAGCCTCTATTTTTCGGCGGAGAAAACGACAGATGTTGTTGACAAAAGCGGGAGAGAGAAATAAGCGGCGGTCATATTGAAATGAAGCAAAGTTAAAAAACGACCACGGCAACAATATCAATCTAATGAGAATGCTGAGTGGAACAGCTGTCCGGGTTGATAACACCCCGAATGATATGCAGGTAGATCTTTCACCCTGCCAGCATCTGTCCCTCCCTACTCAGCCCTTGATACAAAGGCATCCAAACAGAGTGTCTGCGTACTGTGTACTCTGCAGGCAGCCAAACACTCGCACACATACACACTCCTTTCCTCTGCATCCATCCATCATCCATCATCCATCCTTTTATTCATCCATTAGGTCCGTTCGTCTGTGTTTCACCTGCACCCTGTGTGGATACTTACAGGCCACCTGTACTTCTGTGCGTCTCTGCAGAAGGGCTCCGACCCGATTCCTCACGATGCAGCGGTAGAAGCCGGCGTGGGAGCGGTCCAACGAAGGGATTAGGTACCTTTAATAAGCACAGATACACACACACACACAAGACACGGATGAGGATTCTTTTGAATTGCAATAAACCGGTAAACTAATTAAGACAGAAGTAGAAATCAAAAGGGTACTTATGTAAGGGCACGAACACAGATATTTGCAAATTTGCAAGCATGAACACACGCCGTTGTCTGAGAACACACACACACACACACACACACACACACACACACACACACACACACACACACACAAACAAACATAAGACCATCTAATAGAGGAACAAGGGCACAGAGGACATCGGAGCTTAGCTATTGTTTATTCCAATGATAATGATGCTCGAGAGGCTAACCCAGCTTCCACAGCAAAGCTCTCCCCGAAGACACACACACACAGACACACACACACACACACACACACACACACACGGGATGCACACAGACAGGCGCAGACAACAAACACTTGCATTCAAATTGGCTCTATGCAAACACTAACACAGACATGCGTGGGCACCAAATCCCCTGGGACAAAGGTCAAAGCTGTGTGTCTCCTGCAGTTGACACTCTCCGTCTGACCTTGACTTCTGTGTCCAGCTGTGGTGGCAGTACCGCCTCCCTGCCATGTGGAGGCAGCGTAGCATATACTTTACAAAGCTGCTGTACTGAGGAGACTAACTACCCACTTGATGTATGTGGCGTCTTGAGACACATCTGGTGATACAGCTGATGCCAGAAGAACAAGTGGCGAGTCCTGATGATAAAAACATGCCGGCTCTCAATTATTCTGCAAACCTTCCACAATAACTATAATAAAAACGTATCTCGCCGTGAATGTACTGTTAAAACACGACTCATGTTACACTACAAGACATACATAGGAAAAAAAAAACATGTGAAAACTATAAACTTAAAACTGTACTATTACAGTTAAATAGTGATACAAAATTACAATTCAATTAATCTCAAAAGAATTCTGATAACGACGAGTGACTTCTTCGAATCTCCCACTTGAGCTCTTGTTTCACATCGACTTCCATTTCTTTTCACTGGCTTCGCTACAGAGTGCAACAACAGGACCGCCCTCAAGCAGAGACTTTCCAAAAGTGTTATCCCCACATGTACGACTCATTGCATTGAGACTTTAAAGACACACCTAAGACACAGAGCTCTTGTTAAGAGATCAGGGAGTGTGATGCAGCCCGGAGGAGGCTGAGATGATTTTAAGTGGCCATTCAAAACGCCCCTAATGGTCCTGTGTGTGTGTGTGTGTGTGTGTGTGTGTGTGTGTGTGTGTGTGTGTGTGTGTGTGTGTGTGTGTGTGTGTGTGTGTGTGTATGTGTGTATAAAAGCTGTAAAAACGCATCACTTTTGAGCTAACAACCAGTTTACTGGCTTTAAGAAGAGACTCCTGCTGATGCACATCAGTGATCAATGTTTGTTTATCTTTGTGCATGTGTCTTTTTCCATATCTGCACTACACCAGGGTAAATCTGTGAGAGATAACCTCAACGGTGCTCGGATACAGAATGGATGCTCTATTCTGAGTCATTCAAGACATTCATTTCGGAGATCAGGCATCCAGACTGCTCAGAACGCCCGGCATCATCGTAACGGCATATTCCAATAACTAATAAATGTGGAAGTGCATTCAGAGATACGTGGAGCGGCTGACTGTTTAAGTCTCTAATGGCATATTAGATGACAGCACAACATGTAGAAGTTGTGATTTAGCCTACAGCGAGTTGTACATGTTTAATTTGAGTCATCCTAGCACAACGCAAAATATTTCTTGTGGGAGGTGAAACACTTATCACTGAGAGTGCACTTGCAATCTTTGCTGTCACATTCACGCATGCAACGTGCTCAAGAGTGCTTAGCGCACTGCCAGGCAGGATGTTGGAGGGTAGCATCAGTCATGGGATGTTGTTGTTATTGCAACCACATGCAATTAGTTTGAAACGTTTTTTTTGTTTTGTTTTTGTGTAAAGAGGTTTTATTTGCATTAATACATGTTTGGGAAGAGCTTAAGTGAATGATAGAGAAGTGAAAAACAGAAATTCAAAGGTTCAACAAGCTGTTTGGATACTTTTCACAGAAATAAAGCTTTGGTTGAGGACGAGGGAGTCACATAATAGGAGCCATTATAAGAAGTACTAAAATGTGTGTAAGAAGTTGCCTAAATAAACAGTACTCAAGCTAAATATACATGAAGAGAGGACTTTTTTTCACAGACCGCCAAAGGCTTAAGAGAAAAGAGGCAAAATGAAATGATACTTTTCTAAGAGGCTGTGTAGAAAGAAGCAAACCAAACACATAAGTGTGCGAAACGAAACCCAATACAGAGAACGAGAATATATTTTGAAGTCCTTGTGAATTTGAACAGGCTGAGAAAAATCCCCTCCCTTTAAAGTCGTACCAGGCGTCTTTATGCCTTCGGGGTTGCAAAGTAAAGTTACTTAGTACCAAACATACACATACAGATGAGTGACAAATTAAAAGAAAAACTGACATCCAATTAGGAGCCGCCAGAACAACTTCAATGTGCTGCGGAGGAGATTCTTCAAGTCTCTCAACCGGCAAACCATTCCTCTAAAATATATTCTCTTATTTAGCGTTTTAACGAGGGTGGTGGAGAGCGCCAACACTCACTCATTAAACCATTCAGCCCCCCTTTGAGCCCTGTACGGTGGCATGTGCAATTATTTTGTTTATCTACTCAATTTTGAATTTTTTTCTTTCATTTGTCACCAGTCTATATATGTCGTGTATGCGTCGGGATACTTATTTGTTTGCCACATTTCAATGTTCAAAACCACTGATCCATTCACAGCAGCCACCTGTTAGTTTGCACATAAACACTGATAAACATAGCAAATAGGTCAGGTGTTGTGTTCATTGATCTCCCAGCTGGAGACACAATTAACCAATCAGAACTTTGTACAAGAATGGGGATGATGCCAGTTTATACATCGAGCTAGTTACCTAGCTACACAAAAAATAGCAGATGAAATGAACAGAAATAACACCTCTAAAAAGTGCATTTTTCTTATACTTGATGTGAAAAAAAGTCAAGATAACTCCTTTCCAGCAAACACAGTTTCTGTGTCGACAGAGAATGGATATGTCACTCACTGCTAATTGTTTCGGGAATTAAAAAGCAAGACAATCCACTTTCCCCGAGCGGACATCTTCCGACATTAACATGATATCGAGCTCAGGGGATATACAGGGAAACCAAATTGGCAGTTGGTGCGAGATTATTATCAGTCATTACAGAGCAAACTTTCTCCTGTGTTAATCTCGATGAAAATGTCTAGAAAGCACGTCTTAGTGCTTTGGAAGTGGCTGCCACCAAAATGGAAGTATCACCGCAATAACAAATGGCTGGGTGTGTGCGAAGGCTGTTAATATCCATAACAAAAAAAAAATGTGGTATCAAATCTCATTAGCAGCAGCGTCAGTTGGACCCGAAGGACTAAATGAGTTTTTGCCCAAAGTCTGTTTAGGCTTAATCAACTAATCAGGAGGCTCTATTAATGATGTGTGACTCCTTTCATACGTTCCATCAACTAAATGAATACAATTACGAGTATGTGTTACGCATAGATGGAAGGATTATGAGGTGAATAGATGACGGAATAGTCTGCAGGAGAGCAGGCGAAATAAAAAGGACAACAAATGTCACATCAGAGTTTGGGCGGAGCAGGAGGAGACATTAAGAGAGAGATGGCTGACAGGTGGTGTCGGTGCTCCAAGTTTAACCTCGCTGAGGCCGACGGAGAATTCACACCGGAGCTAGAACCTTCAGGGTGACTTTAGACAGTGCTCTCCCCTGCTCTGTCTCCCTCTCTCTCTCTCTCGCCCTGTCCCTTATATAATGAATACAATTAACCTTTTGCGGAGCTGTGCGTGTTGGCAGCAGGTCGGGGGAGTCAGCGTGGGGGGGGCTGTGTGTCGGACAGGGATTGATTGATGTTCCTGTGGTCAGCTCACTCCGTCAGATCCCCTTTAATTAGCCCCCACTCAGGAGAAATGATACGACGGAGGAGGGGAAGGGAGACGGATAGAGGGGACACGAGGAAGAGGGAGGAGCGGGTGTGAAGTGGGGTTGGAGGAAGGAGGAAGGAAACGAGTGTGGAAACGATGGAAGGAACGAAAAAAGGGAGGTATAGATGATGGGATGGTAGGGGATGATTGGCAAAACTATAATCCTTGATTTAAGATGGCTTTATAGCGATTGTTCCCATAATAGCATCAAACCCGTGTCCAAGGTTAGCTCCAATAACGTTTTACTTAAATTGCTAGTTATACAGTAAGATCATAAACTCCTCATCCACACAAGCACGTTGTAATTATGCCCCTAAATGCATGACAGTACATCATGATAAACCATAAAGCATTGTGAATCTTGGATGACACGGTAATGACACGCGTCTCTTATCGCCTGGCATCAAAGCGTTTTCATGTCATTAGGGGTTCGTGTCATTTTTCGCTGCTAAACACGGCAAATCATTTGAAAACCTGACCCAGAAGGCCGCCTCTTGCAATGCGGCACGTCATGCAACAATTATTTTACAACTCATAATGAAAGCAGACACATACAGCACACAGCGCGTCGCGGCTCACTCGTAATGATGTTGTTTTTTTTGTTTTTTTACTCTCGTCGTATTGTTTTATGAGCGGGTCATCACCCTCTTATAACACTTTTATGTCGTTTTACTTTCCGTTAATGAGTGAACCTGCGGCATCATGGCATACTTTTAAGACTTTAACAGCTTGTACGTTCAGTTCCGTATAAACAAAAGCAATAGCAGTGGAAAATGATTCCCTCTGACAGGCTAATTAAATATTCATTGCAGGGATTCATGATGGATGGATGTGCACCTTTAGTCTGAGAAGATGATTATATGTTAATTGGAGATCTCCATCACAGAAAGCAACGAGTCAAGTAAAATACTACCATGTGACACACAATGAAACACACAGGTTTCCAGTTCTTCAGCTGGCAGCAAATCTATAACGTACTATATTTTTATTTCATAAATAGACATCCTTTAAAGGGTATTGATTTATATATTGGGATCATTTTCTCAAATTCGTCTTCATTCTGATCGTCTTCTCTCTTCTTAAGAGACAAGATCCCCTCACAAACAACACATGACAGGTAAGAGGGACTTCTGGCTTAAGCTATGGGAAATCAATAGTGGGTAATTTGTCTACACCTCCAGAGGGACCGACTCCATGTGTTCTATCTTTTCTAAGGATTAAACAGATGAACAGCTGTCTGAGGGAGACAATTTACCAAAAAAAACGAGTGTTAACGGCCTTTTGTCATTCATATGTCTGCTTTTTCATTTTGTTCAGCTGATTACTATAAAAGCTGCGTCGACAGTGTTATGTCCTTAAAGCAGTGATGCATCTCTGATATTTGTTTGGTGTTGCGTGTGACACACATGACATTATACTAGTTGATTGACGCATAGGCACACTAGACTGTAGTTTGACAAATACAAGCTGCATCTGCTTGGATGAAGGTTGCGTTAGCGGGCAGTGGAGTTTGTTGCAGCCTCAACACTGATGCATTGAAATATTGGTATGAATGTAATAAAAAAAAGGACTTCAAAGAAACTAAATGTATATTCATCAAACATAGGTACTGAAAAAGTATTGTTGTGGTGTTACATCAGCATCAGTATTAAGACGTCTCTGAAAATGAACAGCTAGCAGCAGCGAAACTAGTTTGATGTTTGCACTGAGACTTTTAAGCAGCCACTTTAGGTTTTTAGGAAAGAGATTTTCAGATACCTTTTTTTTCCTTCCCAACACTGATTCCAATACCTGAACTATCAGCCATTGTCTCCCCGATCAGTACCGCCTCTATGCAACTCTGCAAGAGACTATGCAAGATGAGAAAGAAGCGAGATGGATCACTATCAGCTACTTCCACCATCAATTTCGGACGCACGGTCGTATTATCTTCTGGGGCTAATCATGGAAGTAGCTAACGAGTGAAGCTTTGTTTAAACTTGCACTTGTCACCAAATTACGATAAATTGTGTGAAAAGGTGATAACGGATCGGTGCATAGGCTTGCGTACTCGCCGATCCCCCGATCCAGCATATTAGGCCATAACAGAGGCATTTCTGACACCTTATTCTCCGTCCATTCTGTGACACATTGGGTGTACCACAATCACTGAGTGACACAATACCAGCAGAGGCACATTTTCTTGCAGTGGCTCTGTTCGAATCAGAGAGTAGCCTGCAGACACCAGCAGCCCAGCAAGCCCACTTTGAATGTAGGTCAGCACTAAACGTTTGGGAACCTCACCAGTATGTTTCCTTCACACCGTATCAAACTGTACACACAACATTATGCAAAAATGGTACCAACACTGCCTGCAATTATGATTATCCAAACAGTCCAAAGGCAACACATCTACACAATATACACACATAATTCACGCTGGCGAATGGTTACATCAGAGAGAAGTGCTTTAATGTTGAGCGGTTGAGCTCTCGGCCGAGTTGTTAATGTAATTAGACGTCCGCGTGCTTATGCAGACATGTTTCATAATGCTGGCTGTGGATCACAAATTACAAAAGAAGCCGTACCTGCCAACAGCGCAACGGCACTAAAACTCATTAGGACACACACCCTCGAACACAAATACAGTAACCATGCATAATAAAACGAATGCCGTCTGTTTTTTATGTTTTTCTCTCTCTCGCTGTCGCTCTTTCTGAAGTACTCACTCCCTCCACTCCACCACAGAAAACAAGGAGGTGAGCCAGTGCATGGGGGTAGAGAGAAAGGTAAAGAAAAAGCTATTGTGTCTGGGGGCTGTGGAGGAGAATGCCAGGGAGATAGAAAATGGATGTTTTTTAGTTACAGAGGGGAATCCATTAAGGTCATCCAGAGAGAGAGATGCTGCCTGGTTGGCTCCGTCCGAGCCCTGACAGTCACTGACATGAGGCGACTCGAGTGCAGGCATGTTTTCCGCCTGTGATTTTATGTTGCTGCTACTCTCTCTGCAAGAATATCACCCAGATCTCATCAGAACTATCATACTGACAAAATGAGCACAGTCAAAGTAAATCAAATATTCAGTTAAAAAAATACAAGATCAATTTCTGTTTTGCTTATCTTATTGAAGGCTGTTTAAATTTCCTGGATCAGGAGGAAGATTTTTTTCAAGGATACTGTCATTTCATCCACTGAAGTGGCTCCACATGTACGAATATATATATATATATATATATATATATATTTATATTTGTATTCATTGCATTTATTCGTTGTGTAAGGACTATTTAAATCTTTATAAAAGGGCATTGAAAAGCATAAATAGGAGCAGATTGTGGGAGAATCCATGAAGATGTAGTAGAAAAATACGGTCACAAACATAGAAATAGAACTGGAGTAGATGGACATAAGTTCAGAGAGGCAACCATTTTTATGTTGCCTGTGCGGCAGTGATGTATTAAGAGGCATGGAGACGGTCTTTTGTGTACTACGTATATCCGGAGAGAAAAGGCTTAATACAGATGTAAGGCTAAAAACAGAGTTCTCAAACTAGCTTGTGTAACCCTTTCTTATCCCACTGACATGTGTCGTCGCCACAGCAACAGACAATCACTCTATTTCTACAGTCATAAATGAACAAAAAAAGTGTTCGTTTGAATTGAACTTGGAGGTGAGAAGCAGCAGCAGCAGTGAGAGCAAAGCATTGATTTGTCAGACGTGCTGGATGGTGCCAAACTTGGGGGGGGAGATGGAAAATGAGAGTGAGTCAAAGGGCAGATTTGATTTTCAAGGTCTTATTCAACACTTTGTTTGTTTCATTTTTTCACACATGCACCTTAACCCTCCTCCTGATTTGAACACAGGACTTCCAACTGGTTGCAACTTGCAAACAAGCAAACTGTTTTGGCTCGTGTGTTTTAGTTATTTGTGGAGAACGCCAAAAAAAGAGAGTTATGAAAGGAAGACATATAACAGTCTCCAGTTGTCTGGTTCTAAATCTCTGATTGTTTATGACAAATTGCTGCGTGGTGCGGCCAAAATCAGATGAAAATAAAGGTGGTTTTAACATTTGTTCATTAAATTAAATGGTATAAAACTCAAAATATATCATTTTGCAAATGCACACATGTCGCCATCATCTACAGCTACTTTGCCCCCCCTGCTTTTCCTTCATCCCCATCTAGTTAACAAGCTGAGCCCGTCATCTCTTTCCCCAGACATAGAATAATATTTTATTGAACTTGTGTTAATTTGTTCAGAGCCACCATGAAATTATATCTGTAAAAAAAGTTAAAAAAAAAAAACGGTAGATGCTCGGTGGTAGTTCACATACGAGTGGAATATCTGAGGCAGACAGGATGAAAGAGAGATCACTTCTGAGAAGAGAGGCGGGAAAAATGGAGCGGAAGGTTTTCAGAAAATACACGAGCACAACTTAATCGATCTACATCTATCTATAGCTTTCTATCACTTACATTTTTTTTTTATAAGCAATAATAAAACTGTTCTACTGGCCTATTTCTGAACACATTGTCATAATTTGCAGAGACCATCATTACTGGAGCGATGGAAGTGACACTCTATTATGCTAGCTGTCAAAATGTTAATCTCATTTTCTGTTCGGTTTCTTTTTTTTCCCTGTCTTGATTGTGAAAAAGAGAGTCGGCTGAGAAAGCACTCTTCTGGTTGTGATTGCATTGTGGGGGGAAACTAATTTTCATTCCTCAAAAAAATTGACAACAACAAGGGAGAGTGAGCACAAAAGAGATGAAAAGTCAATCAGCATGGACTCGTGATGCTGGAACCGTCATGTCTTGTCATGTCCACCATGCTATTTCATTTACTTCTGTGAGTGACTGTTGAATAGATTGTGTCGCTAAATCATTTAAGATTTTTTTTTTGCAGTCTGTCCATCTCATTACTATACGAAAATTGGAGAAAGGCTTACTATCCCCTAAAGGAAACAGAGGCCACACTCCACCAACCCAGCCAAGAACCAATTGACAAACAAAAACGACTCTTGAGGTTCGATTAATAATTAACTCTCTTAATTAAGTTTGGAGGTTAATTGGCGGCGTAAAGACTGGTGGCATGCCAGGTAAAAACGCCCCCGAGGGGTTTTTCGATCATGTGATGGGAAGTCGTGGCGCTTTGCTGTTTGTTTACAGGCCGATCGATCCACTAAAGCATCATGTGCGGGGGATAATTCACAGGGCTGATGGGTACAAAAAAATCCTTAATTGTATTGGATATAATCTTCAATCTTAATTAAGTTGAATTATAATTGGGAGATTTATCTTTTAAATGATTATACGGGAACACAGAAATAAGGATGCTTGCCAAAATGCTGTGAATACAAGTGTGTGTGTGACTGTCTGGCGCTCTACAGATACTATGTGTAATATGTGTTATGTGAAAGAGAAGTCAATGCTGGAACCTGTTCTCTCCCAAATGTGGCTCTCCCCACAGCAGATCATTAAAACTCTGCCACTCTCTCACCTCCTCCAGCTCTCAGACACACACACACACACACACACACACACACGCTCGCTCCCATCTTTATGTTGAATAGTAATGCCCACCCACACACACACACACACACACACACACCTTGCAGTATCGATCGGTTGCCAGAGGACACGAGGTCAAGTCGCATGGTGTCAATATTTAAACCAGCACTCAGCACTGGGGACCTCTACCATAACCTCATTAAATATGGGGGTCTGTTCTGCTCAAATACTCTCCTGGCACAGAGAAAGGTCGACTTGAGGAATGAGGAGGGCTGCATGCCCACACACACACACACACACACACACACACACACACACACACACACACACACACACACACACACACACACACACACACACACACACACACACACATACTGCTCCTACACCTGCAAAAAGCTGTCAAAAAACTAAAAATGTATGATTTCAAACTGTAAGCCAATGGGAAGACTATCTGATTTGATTTAAAGTGGCCCTATTATGCTTTTCAACTTTTCCCCTCTTCTTTAGTGTTATATTTATTTTTCTTTTACATGTAAAAGGTCCGTAGAGTGTAAAACCTGAAGTCCACGCCTAAAAGGAGTTACCCTCCCCCTCAGAAGCTCCTGAGCAGCGTGAAACGGCTCCATTGAATTCTCTCCTTCACTTCCGTAACTTCATGAGGTCACAATGTAACTTTATGAGGTCATAATGTAACTTTATGAGGTCATAATGTTACGGAAGTGACATAAAACTCCGTCCGGCTAGTTTGGCCCTCAAACAACAAAAGAGAGAGACGGAGATGAAGCTCCGGAGGAAGAGTTTTTTGAAATGTGAAACGTTGACCAATCACAACAGAGCGGGCTAGCTGACCAATCAGAGCAGACTTTGCTTTCTGGAGGGAGGAGCTACAACGGAGCGTTTCAGAGAGAGGGTGAGAAGAGGTGCTGCAGGACAGAATGAGGAGAAAAACCAGGAGGATTATGAGCGTTAAAGCATGTAAACACGTTGTAACTGTAACTTCAGATAAAAATATGCACCCGGAAAATAGCATAATAGGGCCTGTTTAATGGACATTTTTTATTTCCTTAGTATTTAAGTGCAAGTGTTCCTTTCACCTGGTCATGCTTTCCCACAGGGTACACACACACATACTCACTCACACGTGAAGAATCCTGCACAGCTTTCTGCCTGACCGTCTGTTTAATCACCCATTCTATCACTCACCCAATAACACGGTCGAGGTAGCCCCCGAGGCTCCAGCAGACATCGTAATTCTCAAGTACAGTCCGTTCTGATCAATTGTTGTAGCATCTGTGTGTCACTGCTGCCCTTCCCACCCCGCTGTCCCCACTCTGATCTTATCTGTCTCCAGAGATTGTCAGCAAAAAAAAAAAAAAAATTATGAGCATTAACGCCCCGGCTGCATCAACAGGGCTGATGTAGCTTGTACTGTATGTTCACCCCCATGTTGTGTTCACATACACACTCTTATGTGAACACAACAGTTGGGCTAAGATCAGCAAAGTGTGTGTGTGTCAACAGGCTTTCTTTCAATCCTCTGGTGCTTCGTTTACACTGCTGTCTGCACACACACACACACACACACACACACACACACACACACACACACACACACACACACACACACACACACACACACACACACAAACAGAAACACCGCTCAGAGACACACTGCTCGCTGAGATAAGAGCAAATGTTCCCCACATTCCAGATCTTAAAGTTACCATTAAAGGCGGTTTATCTCCTGCGCCAACTCTCATTCACGCCTTTTGGCTTGTGCGCTGCCTCTCTAGAGAGAGTGATGGAGGTCACAGAGCCTCCAGAGGAGAGGAGAGAGGCAGAAGCAAGAGAAAAAGAAACGATAGAGAGAAAAAGCAAAACAGCAAGAGCTATTTCCTTATCTCGTGGTCTGCTCTGTGATGAAACTAGAACTGTCCGTGTTAGAAAAATTTACATGGAGAATAGTATACAGGGACATAGAGATTTTGGAGACTTGAGCCTTAACTTTACCTTAAGTTGACATCTTTTTAGGCCGAATGTTCTATCTTAAAATAGATTTTCTATCCATGTTTAAATACAAAAAAGTGTTCTTTCATATTCCTTGTCCATTTGAACTAATAAACTAGAATAATATAGTTTGATATGTTTAGATATATGAATTAGTGACACTTAATCACCTATAGGCTAATGTTTTTGACCTTTTACTTTCCTTCTTCATCAGAATTTGATTTAGTTAAAATACCGCCTCATGCCTGTTGTACTGAATAATAATTTGAATATAAAAAAATTAAAACATTAGTATGGGAAACAGCTACTGTAGGAAAAGGTGGGATCATTGTGCTCACTTCAAATGATATATTAAGATCAAATCTACAACATGCCATGTTTACGTGAAAGACTTATTGTTCACTGTCATATCTTCTATACATTCTGCCTACAATAAAGCCAGGAAGCAGTCGCTCTTATTCTGTTGTTTGGTCAGGAATTTAGCAAGTTTAGTCTGAAATTTAAAAATGGAAGGTACGACTCAATTTTGGCCAAATATGTATATTGCGTTTTGGCTTTGTTTGACAGTGTACAGGTGCAAATATGGCAGCTCTCCAACCAAAATTGAATTCACCATCCCATTTATTGGACCAATCAATCAGTCTGTCAGTAACACATCTCTCTCCTCTTTTTCAGTTATTCAGTTTGTCCTCACCTGTACTCCAGAGAGAAGCGGGTCAGCTCGGTGCTGTTGTGGATCCATTTGAACTCCAGAGGCCAGCTCCCCTCAGCCATACATGTCAGCACCAGCCTGTTGCGCTCCAGATGGAGCTGGCTACGCACCGGCTCCGTCTTGAAGTAAGGAGGCACATCATCTGTGAAGAAAAAAGAATTGAAGGAATTGAAGTTTGGAATTTGTTTCATAACGAGACATCTTGCGAATGGTAAATACCTCAAAAGCATCCGAATGAAGAACACCTACTCTCAAATCCCACACTTATACATGAACCCGGAGGCACAAATGTGAGCATGAAAACACAGACTTAAGAACGACAAGGAAAAAAAATAAAAGCGTGAGCTCTGGAGATAAGACGGATAGAAAAGCAAATTTATCTTCTTGTGATAAGGTAGGCATTGATGAGGAGCAAACAGCGAGTTGTCAAAGTGGTAAAAAACATTTGAAGAGAGAAAAACTTGAACAAAGAGGAAGAGTTGATGCTGAAATCTATAGGACTGTAACAGACTGTAGATGGTCAGATGCTGGGATCTCACCTAAGACAAAGCAAACTCTATTGTGTGGCGTGTAAACACCAAGCTGCCACACTCCAGATGGAAAACCCCTTTCTGAAACGTGTCCCGTTTGGAGCTACCTAATCTCCTGCGTTGCTTGCGTTGGGCGATCTTGACTTGTTCTGGGGGGGCGTCAGAGATGTCTGGCTAACAGCGGAAACGGATGCAGAGGCATCAAGTCGAGAAAGGATGGCTCCACCGCTGTGTGTTTGTGTGTCAGTAACTCATTGGCATGGGGGGCAACCACTTTTCCTCCGAGCTAGACGGAGCAGACAGGAGAGCCGAGGAGGAGAAGAAGGAGGAGGAGGCATGAAATCCTTTCATCATTCGTTTCGCCTCCACTCCCGTTTCGCTCCTCCTGTGTTTTCTCCAACACGCTCTGCTGAAGTGTGAAGGAACGGATTGAGGAGCACCAGCGAGAACCTCTCCACAGGGTGACTGAACATGGCAACAGTCACACACACACACACACACACACACACACACACACACACACACATGAAAACACACACACTGAATTTTTATATCTCAATCAAGAGGCCTCACACACAAACTGCCAAGGTCCCTTGTGGTTCTAATCTCTCACCCCTTGATAAATGACGCAACAATGGAGGGCCTGCTTTATGATCATTGTAAATATAGAACACATTAATTGGATGGTTGGATAATATAATTATCAAATTGACTGATAATCAGGCATTGAAATTAAACTGTCAAAATGATCTATAGTGCTGATATTATGTGCCTCAAATCCAGCAGAGTTAGACTGATAAGAGGAGGAATGGAGAGAAAAATATAGAATGAAAGTAAAATATAGTGAGCAGATGATTTACAAGCTTGTCACTGTCGTTTTACTGAGACTTCTGGAAGTATGCACTTCATGTGATTACAAGATATCTTTATTGGTGGTATTCACACTACTATATAGCGTGAGGTTCAGTATCTGGTCATGGAGGTACACATCCCTAGTTTCTAAATATTCTAAAATATTGGTGATCATCGACGCAATTCTTGTTTATGCTGCTGTTGTAAGTCTTGATATAAATGGGTTGGATTAAATATTTAAAACACCTCTCAGTATAGTACAATACAATTCAACAGCACCGCAAAATACAGGCTGCAAAAAAAACATTACGAGCTTCATGAAGGTGGTATTTATTACAGGACTGTTGTATAAACCCATGTTAGCTTTGGTTAGGTGAACCTAATGAACTAAGACTGATTGAATAGTTCAGAGAAGTTATGAAACATACAGATGACTGATTATTATCGTGTTATAAAAGATCAAGAGGAATTAGAGGCATAAACAGAGTAGTTGCGTGCAGTGCAAAAAGTGCATGACATATCTGAATAAGTCAATAATGATTATTCATACCTTCCAGCAACTTCTTGATGCATATTTATAAACAGCACAATGTGCACAGTGCTGACCCTCAGGCTGGCCGTCGTTAATAAATATTCATAACAATAAGTCAGAAGACACTCAATAAAAGGCCACACAGTGTTGATCTGCATTGCCATCTAGAATTTCCAAGTTTGAAACTGTGCCCATTGCCATCCTGACTGCACTTCTGTTAGTCAAACATGAAGAAAGCCTCCTCACAGAAACGATGCCAAAGAACACAAACATCTAATCAGGAAGTCACACGGTGCACTGAAACCTCTGTCGGTGCAAAGAGAGAATGTACAACGAACAAGGAGGAAAAAGGAAAACTTGATATATGAGAGAGCAGCATGGCAGACAGAGGGCTAAATAGATGCAAAGTAGAGATGTGATGCAAAATAGACTCTGAGGTACCTTTAGAGTTAGTGTGAGTTACTACTCTGCTGGCACAGACGGACTGTGAGGGAGATCGAGATGTGCAATAGTGATTTGAGATTGGCCGAGACTAATTATTCCCTGGCGATGTGCTCTTTTTGCTTCTATCTACGATGGAGAGATAAAAGAGAATGAGGGGGGAGGCAAAAAAAAGGGAAAAAAAGGAAAAGACAGTGAAGCGAGAAGGAGAGAGGGGCGTGCTAACAAAACTCATGCATGCATGCATACCGGATCACCCCGAACACACAGATACTCGTTCAGCCACAGGAAGGTGTGTGAGGCCAAAGAAAACATTGATCACTGATGAGTATCTCCAATAGTCCCTCTCATTAGGAAGTCCATGAGAGCTCATCAGTGATATCTGAACGTGGAATCAGCACATGAAGAGGGAGACACGCTGGGGACGCGGTGACACAACATCTTAGTGATGCAACTTATGATTGTTTTCTTTTAACAATTAATATGTTGATATTTTTCCCTTAATCGATTAATTGTTTATTCTATCAAGGTAGAAAAAAATACTAAAAAAATTGCTTTCAAAAATTCTACCACTACTAAGACTACTTCCACTATTTATACAAAATAAAAAATAAATAATAATGACAGTAACAATACTACTACTACTACTAACAACAATAATAATATTTATAATAACAGTAATATGTATAATAATAGTAATAATAACAATGATACGAATACTAATAATACGAATACTAATACTGATGATGATGATGATGATGATGATGATGATGATGATGAAGAAATGAATATTAGTCGGACTTAGTGACTAACTGTATTTATCTGCAAGGGTTGTAGAGACCAAAGCAGAGCAACAAGTAGAGAAAATATTGAATTTACATTTGCCAAGTGGCCAGAAACAAAATATAATAATATCCCTATCCGAAAATCCTCTCTAAATTATTTATAGCCGGTATGAATATGTTTTTTTAACTTTTGAAAGACAACGTTTTTTTACTTCTTAACCCACCTTTTTTAGCTGACTAATGAAAAGACACCTTAGCTTTACAGGAAAAATATGTGCAGCATTAGCTAGCTTAACACCAGAGGTCTCCAGTAGCTAGCTTAACGACAAGAAACTCTCAAACCATACAAAAGTATACAATGCAAACCTTTCTCTCATAATGACATAACACTGACGTTGGATAAATTATCAACAACGTGCAATGTGCTAACAAGTTTACAGTGCTTTGCATACGCTTATTAACTCATGGGGATGGTGAAGGGAGACTGAATGGCGGCTTCACTCTTCTGTCTTTAATAACTGCTGCAACAGTTAAAGGAAATTCTGTAACAAGAATGCAATTATCTTTTCTGAAAAAAAAATTGTCGGAAAGCCAATTATTCGTATAATTGTGTAACACCCTTCATTCTAAGTGCAATGTATACTGCAAACTGCAAACAACCACCATTGGTAAATAAGGCTTAGTTAACATAGTGTATCTCCTGTGTCATGTCACAGCCATGACAGCAAACGCCAATGAATGCGAACACGAAAACCAACTCCAACCCGACTGGAGCTTCCTCTGTCTGCTTCCTGTGCAACACAAAGCAATTATTGTACGATAGAGGCCCCTCATTTGCATACAGCACAGCTCATGCCAGAGGATGCTCCCTGGGGCCACGGCCCAGGTCGACTTGGAGCCGGGGCATGCGAGGATGTGTGTGCGTGCGCGCAGGTTAGCGTGTCAGACGGACGCTCACAACCCAGTCTGCAGTGCACAGTCAATTAAATCAGCTCTCTCATTAATGAGAACAGTGCCAGGTACAAATGCCTGCCCTGGGGTTGGAATTCATAATTGAGAAGAACTTGGAGAATTCATTTTCTAAAATAACAAGCGCTATAGTCAGGGACGTTTCTATTTCCTTCCAAATACTCTTAACAAGGTAAAAATAACCTTTTTCATTTTCACTGACAATCACATAGACTATAGGAAAGAAAGAAAGAAACAAATTAAAATGATACATTGAGTAAAACTTGAAATTCAATCACGTTTCTATAGCATCTGAACCATGAAATCTCTCCATGGTGGGGGATCTTTTCACATTTATGCAAATCTACCCATGGCCTGAGACTACTTTTTACTTTTTGACTGAAAAAAATACACGAAAGATAATGCACGCTGAATAGCGGCTAGATGTGTCGCCAGTTTAATCACTAGTGATTTTTGTCCACTGTCAAAGAAATATCCTCTTATCATTTTCATGAAAACACATCTTTTCAATAAAAGCACCTGAGTTCTTCACAATATGTCACCTGCTTTACAGCTGGAATGTTCTCTCAGCTTTAGTTAGCCTGGTCTAAACCACACTGCTGAGTTTTCACAAATAAATCAGGCAGTCAACACACACACACACACCACACACACACACACACACACACACACACACACACACGGGCTACTTTCCAGTTCCCAGAAGGCTGAGGTGCTGCAGCCGTGAGTAGAAACCTCCCTCCTAGCTCAATCCTCAGGGGCCCGGTGCTCCCGGACACAGCATACATATTTCAGGTGCAGCCTCGGGGCCGCACACATGCAGACAAACACAGGTGCTTATATTTTTAACACTTGAGTATCAAAAAAGTACTAAGTTGTTTTGATAGGAACAGCCTACTGTGCGTAAATCACAAATGTGCATGAATGTGTGTGGATGTTCGTTTGGGACTACATGGGATATGTTCATTTCAACACAATGTGTGCTTGTGTGTGTGTGTGTGTGTGTGTGTGTGTGTGTGTGTGTGTGTGTGTGTGTGTGTGTGTGTGTGTGTGTGTGTGTGTGTGTGTGTCATTCTTTGATGGCAGGTGTCTGGATGTATGTTCTGGTGATGCTGATGAGGATGGAAGTTTGCTGGTGGTCTAACTGAGCTGCTAATGGCCCCGCTGGGTGTGAAAATCTGTTCCACTGTCTGTCTTTATTTAGCACACTGGTCTGGCCCTCTTGCAGAGTGTGTATCTGCGTGTTTGTGTGTGTGTGTGTGTGTGTGTGTGTGTGTGTGTGTGTGTGTGTGTGTGTGTGCGCAGGATGGGAAATGGAGTGTCTCCAAAATGTAGCAGTGTATGTATGTCAGTACATTACTGTACATGTTCTGTGTGTCTCTGTGAGAGAGGTTTGGCAGGAGTGCGTGTGTGCTGACTGATATTTTTCTTCATCCCTGAGAGACTCTCAAACCAAGGCCAGCTGCTGCTTTTCACTAGCCCTCGTCTATACGCACACATATATAAGGCACTCGGATTATAAAGAACCAATCAGCTGATCGCTCTTCTGTTCACAAACATATCCATATATACACATACATGTGCACAAACAGGCATGCATCTTGCCCTAGCACACAGCTTTTGGCACATGTCCAGTGTATTACTGTTGGCCCTTTTTGTTCAATTCATGGCTCAGTGACGCCTCCTCCTCCTCGCCTGTAGCACTGCATTTCCCATGAGACCGTGCTGGCAGACACTAATCTTTAGTCTAGCTGGACTTCCAGTGCTGCAGGTCCAAAGACCCCTGCATTGTCTCGGAGAAGGACTCTCAGTGGACGGGAGAAGACGAATCAACCAAACTAAATTTAATTAGTGAATATCATTTATTAATGTTTCATATTTCTGTTTACATTTAATACTTTTTTGATACAAGACTGGACCCGGTCAGCTTGTACTGCATGCAACATCCACACCCAGCTACATTTTGATTTTTAACCCAATGGATGGGAAGAAAAAGTGTGAGTTTACCAAGCTGATTAACAAAATAAGAACAAAGAAAATGAATGTTCCTCCAACAAATAAATGTCACTTTTATCCACCAAATATTTCAGTTATTTATTGTTTTCCCCCTGGCGCTGCAACCTGCCATGTGATGAGGTGTTGCAAGTACTTTCTTTTAAAGAGTTGACAAGCTGAACGGATTGGAAACCATTGATCATAGCTATAAAATGATCAGTCATCTTCAAAAGTTTGAAAACTGATATCCCTCACATTTCTGCTCTCGTCTCCTCCGGTGTGGGGATGCGACAGCACTGTCTGGCCACAATCAATCACAGCAGCTCAAACATTAAAAAAGTGTCTACCTCTTTAAGCAGCCTGGGCAAAGAGGGACTGACGTAAATCTATGAGCTAACCTTTAGCCACGACAGGCTAAGCTCTCAGCTTGCTTGCTTACTTTTATCACTTACCCCGCGGCAATCCATTCCCCACCTCCGATAATGACTTGCAAAGCTAGACTAAGCAGCTAATGCTGTGAAACTGAGCAACACAAGGCAAAAAAGTTTAAATACACAGGTGTGGGCAAGATTATGTCCAATAAAAATGAAAGAAAATATGATTTAATGTCTGCCAATACATGCCCCCCAAATCCTGTTACTTCTGTGTAATGGCCCGTTTTTTTCTTCCACACGCATATTTGTGTACGCGTGTGTTTAGTAATGCGTGTGCATGTTAAAGAGCAAGCTGCTTTAATTTCCCACAAGATCTAGAAAGAAAAATCTCCTTAGTGCAGGAGTGTGGTGCACAGTACACTGCATATTACGCCATTATGTTTATGAGGCAAATCAATTCCTGCATTGTGGGACACGATAAAGCCGAGAAGCATCTCATGTTTCGGGATCATATGGCTACACTAAAACAGGCAGGATTAAGGCCTATATTCTCCATTCAAAATCCCATGTACTGTAAGATTTTAAACAAATTGATGTCAGTGGGGATTTTCTACATCAGGTTAAGTGAAGAATTGGGTAATTTTAAAATGGTGAAAGCGTGCAGGGAATGCCAGGGCTTATTATAGGATGTGCTGAAAGACTCTTTTCCGGATACCAAGAGCGCTGAATGAGGAAATAAGTGCAGTCAGAGGAAATAACAGAGCAAACACACAGTCAGCACGCACACAACAGTGCGAGGCGGTACGCGTCAGTGACCAGACCAAAACCGCAGATTATAGGGATGGGTGTGTCTGCAGTCCACCCCTGGCCTGCTGAAAAATTAACGTTGTGGAACATTGTTCGTCGGTGCTCAATAATGTATGGGCAGGGTACAGCAGGAGAACCATAGAAGAAGAGAAAAGAGGAGTCCTATAGCTGACTCCCTGAGTGTACATACTATGTGCACGCAAGCACAAACACACTTCAACGAGGTGTTCACCAAAACTTCATAATAACTTCATAACTGCCCATGTGTGCGCTTCTGTTTTATCGAGCCAAGTTTGTAGTTCAACGTGAGAACGGACTGAAGCGGAGTGTTGCTCATGTGTCTGCCACAAAATAACACATTCCACCCTCGTCTTGGCCGCCATTCATTACATTCCGCTCAGCCAAATCACGTGGAACTGAGCCAGTGTTATCAGTGCATACTCTGCGCAAATACAATACTCTTTTGTAAATATCACTGATATTTGGAGAGATGCCAAATAGCAATTCCCCCAGGAAGACGACTTAATCAGAGCCCACAGGTGGATGCAGCTGCAGCACTGGCACGAGGAGTGTGGCCACTGCCTCGTTGCAAAGGGTGTGTTTGATTTATGCAACAGACACAACTTGAACTATGTTTGAAATGGCTCGAAGGCTTTACATGCAAAAGTTTGAAGGATGGAATTCCCAATGGTGAAAGTAATGTTTTAAGATCGGTACTAGTGCAATTTGGTAAAAAAAACGACTGTAGGGGTTTGATGGCAAGTGTTTGTTTGGGCTGCCAGAAAAAGCTAAAACCTACTAAATTTCAATCTGGGAAGGAAAATAAATGTCAGAACACAAATCAGGAAACAACTCAAAGTGTTCATGACTGCAGCTGATGTATTATTCATAGTACTAAGGACCTGCCAGTCTTTTCTTAGCGCTCAGTTGGAATGAAAAGACAATTAGCATCAAGGGTTTTTCGTCTTGAGGGCCATGCCACAACAACAGAAACAACATGTGTAAGGAGAATATAATCATGAAAGACGGCCCTGCATAGAAAATGTAACACTTACCAACCATCTAAAAGTAATGTAAATCATTATAGACTCAACTAAAGGTACCTATATAACAAAGAGCTACAATGACGTAAATGTTAAATGTTGTTTTAGTGAAACACATTGTGCATGTAGCATTTTTTCCAGTGCTTCCAACGAAATTGCATGGTTAGACCGTCAGTTCACTTTTTATCAAGGGGGAGTTCGCTTTCGTTGCCATGGAGAGCAGACCACATGCGTTCAAATGGTAACGGTCGGACGTGAGATGCGGTTGAAAAGATCCAGAGAAAGCTATCAGACCTCTTGTCATACATTTGTTTGTGTCGCGGATGATATGAAATTGTTTTAAAGTGTAGTAGCTTTTAGAAATTTGGAGGCACAATTGGCACTTAGTGAAGATGATTAGTGCAGGTCATGTGCAGAGCGTTTGATAGCTGAGGTGGTTACACAGAGGGGCCATCTCACTCTGGAGTACGGCAGGAAACCATTCCACTTCATTGGCTTGTTTGAAGGCTTTTAAAGCACTACAATGGGCTTTTAGTCTCTGTTATAGCCCATGTATGCTGTTTGTTGGACAAAACTAGTCAAGATGCTTCAACAAATTAGGTTTTAACATTGGCTCCTCTCAGATCACAAATTGGCATCTCTCCTCTCTTTACTCTTCTTTACGTGTTCTTACATTTTTTTCTTGTCTTTCTGGAGGCCGTGGTGAACGGGTCGATGGAGTAAAATATGTTGTGTGTTGTTGTGTTTATGTGCATGTGTGCAACGCTGAGCAAGTAAATGTAACGTAATGTATTTGCTGATTGTCTCCGTGAGCCTGGGTATTTACAGTGTGCATATCTGTGCACAGCCACGCAGGTTTGAATGCACACAGCAGGTGTGCGCTTACGAGTGAACGTCTCTTCTGCACACGCACACGAACAAAGTCGGCACACAAGCAGAGCTGCATGCGTACACACGTTTCGCCAACCTCATCCATCTCATCCATCTCATCCCCGTCTCTGCTGGCGGTTCTCTGCTCATCCTCACGTTCGCACAAACAAATATACATATAAACAAGGAGACTTCCCAACACCACCACCTCTGTCCCTTTGTGACACACACAAACACACACACACACACTGTATGGGCCACCTCCACCTCCCCGGGATAAATGTGATCATTGCTCTGTCGTCTTTGTGCTCACCTAATGAAGGGCATGTCTTAATAAAGCCGAGGGAATGGATGGGCTGCTTTCAGCGCTCAGCAAGCCAATTAGCTCCTTCTTACCTTCTGCCATACATTTTTTTCTTCGACCTCCTGCCAGGTTCTCTCACAGTAATCATGGCTGGTTTACCACTTGCTTTCCTTTCTCCTCTGATTGCTTCCACTGTGTACCTATTTATAAGTGTTTGGAGATCCAAAATGGAGCAGCAGGAAGGAACACACGTGCAGCAGTTAAGTGGGCTAAACGCTGTGGTATGTCAAGCCATGTTTACACTTTTCTTCCAGTTCTTCGATTATATTTTCTTGCAGAAAAAATAGTTGTTTGTTCTTTACTTATAAGTAGAAGGGGTCATAACTTCCATCCAAAGGGTATGCATTTAAATACGGGCACAAAAGCCCTGCTGTAGACCTCTGTTCACCTGCAGGGGTCAATGTTTGCTCCTTTTGTGTTCGGTTCTTTGTACTGTACATGGGCACAGAATTAAAGCCTGCCGTGGCCTTTCAGAAGAACCATAATCTTTCATTAATGAGATTTCAATTTAGGTATTATTTGTGATCAGGCTGCAGTGTGAGCTATTGTGGCAGTATACCCGGGTCCCAGGAAAGAATGAGGGAAAATGGATAAAACATAAAAGAGGAGGATAAAAAGTGGGCTGGGGGAGCAGAGTGATTATACGGCTGGAAGTACAAAAACACTCTAAGCTGTATAATAACGTCTGAAGTTTAGGCTATGGGGGCAAAACAAGGGTTTTATTTACATCACTGCACACAGAGAGTCTTAATCCAGAAGCCTTATTGGATGGGTATTAGGACGGGATATTTTGTTGCAGGGCTGCTGTGTGCTGTGCCTCATGCCAGTCAAATTATGCCCTGAACTCTGCAAGACAATCTGTCACGGCCCATCATCATAGCAAACAAGCTTTTGTTATCGTAACATAACATTCTCATAAAGATTAAAGAGATTGAGAAAGACAATAGATAGACGATAGAGGGCAGGGCGGTGGCAAACAAAGAAGTGATAATAAAAGATAATGTAAACGGTCAAAAACGCTGGCTTTATGCGGATGGAAGGCCAAACATTGAGGGAAAACAACATTTAAACTCAACTACTGTATGTAACAGTGTTTCAGCTTTCCATTTTGCAAAAGCATAATCGTTGCATACTATGCTTAGCTGAGCAGAGACGAGTGTGATTGTGATTAAAGAAATACAAATGTGCCAGAGCTTTTTTTCCTACCTTTAGAAGACTGAATATCTGGAGCCAGACTTTTTCTTTAGTGCTGACTCAGCACTGTGTCAGTGCGTATATGCAAATCATGTTACATATATTCAAGACTATATATAACATGAGTTCATCTTGTTCAAAGCAGACAAATTTAGTATTTCTTGCCCAAGGACATTTTGTCATGTGGACGTATGCCGGGTTTGAACTGCCAACCGTGCACACTGCAGCTATAAAATGAACCTTCAGATGAGATGTTTTGTCAGCTGCTGTTTGCAGGGTCAATAATAAGCTTTAAAAGGGAAAAAAATTGTGTCTTAAAGTAATTGGTGAGATGTTTAAAATCAGGTCTGATGACGATGGGAAACATTTTGGACGAGCTTTAGCCAGGAGAGATGCTTCTTACAGAGTATTAGTCCACGAGTCCAGATGGAATACGAAGAAGGCGTGTACGTGACAGTTAACAGGTTTTCATGAGTAATTCTTTAATCTTTTTGAAGTCTGGCACAACTGTTTTGAGGGAGGGGATCAGTCAATAGTACAAGTGAGTGCATACGACATCATAAAGGCAGTATTTGATAAAAGAAAAATTGATGGTTTGGAAGACTAGAACATGTATTGTATCTGAAGCCGCACTGAGATCTAGGAGTCCCAGAGGTTGCTGACTGATAATAGTTTTCCATTCATTACTTTGAGGAGCACAGTTTTTATTTTTGTGTGTCGAACCTGACCTGAACTCTCTAAAACACAACTTTTTCATTCAACCCAGAAGTTCATCTACAACAAACTTCCTGCAAAGCTCAGCCAGAAAGAGTTTTGAAGTCAGTGTGAAAAAATAAAAGAAATATTTATTATTTGGACTCGGTGTTGTTTTTTTTTTTTATTCAGTAGAGGTTGAGCAAGAACATTTATTTTCCTCAACACAGAAGCAGTAAGGATTGCTTGTGGTAATAAATCTTTTTAAACCTAAAGAGAGATGTGTCGAAAGGGCAAGTGGGAAGTTTAATCTTGTTTTTTTTCTTTCCTATTTGCTGTCAACATGGGAGCAGAAATTGGATTGAAAGAGAGGTTGCAAGATTTACCCCAACTGAGTTCCTGCTGCTGTGATCTCCTTTCAAATATGAGATGCTTTTGAGAAAAAAAGAAACAATAAAAAAACATCTATTAAGCATTTATTAGTCCTTTTGTCTCCTTCCTTGATGCTTCTGGTGGTGGACACCTTGGAGGATCACCAGTTTAAATAGATGGATTTAACAATGTTTGCTGGTTTCACATTTCATCTAAATGTGTAAATCCTTTACGCCTCTTACACTCTCAAGTATGGTGTTTTTGTTTTGATCGAAGAAACTCAAAATGTTCAAGTGTCGTATCAGTCGGCAGACAGCAGGTAAAATCCTTGTTTGAATGATTGATTGATGGTTCAATATTTTGGGAAACATCCTCATTTGCTTTCTTGCTAAGAGTACGATGAGGAGATCTATACCACTCTCGACATAAGTGCTATCGATTCTCTGTATTCTCAGCGAGAAAGCGGGAAAGCGTACAGTATTTGCCAAAATGTCCAACAATACTATTAAAACGTAAGAATTTCAAACAAACACACACCTACAGCTATGCTCCCTGCAGCTATGCAATAATTGTCTCAAACAGCTGTAGGTGGCAACTCCAGGAACAGTCCTGGAGAAGTGGCAGCTCTTCTCCTTCCACTTTACCAAATCAGTTTCTGCACCTCCTGTCCAATCTCTCTCTCTCCCTCTCTCTCTCTCTCTCTCTCTCTCCAGTGACAACCGGGCCGTTACTGCACCTGTCAGGTGACTGACAGCTCCCTCAAATGGAAGTGTATTGGCTTGCGAGGTGATTGATGGGTTTGCCGCCCACCCCCGTAACCGCGTCTGCCATTGTTTGATGAGCATCTGTCTAAAAGTGGACACTCAAAACACACGCTCAGCCACTCCACTGCTCGTAGCGGGCCACTCTCCTCCACCACTTTATGAAAAAAATAGTGTTTTTCCATTCAATTTCTGTAAGATGCACTCCAGTTTTCAGCGCCCGTTTTCCATCCCTCTGCATAATGTCCTGACGGTCCTGAGGAGACCTCATTCATACACAGCTGGCCTGACAATCTTGCGATATGCTTACCTGAGCCAAAATTCATCCAGCTGGGAGGCCATGTTTGTGTTACTTCTTTGAATGCTTAGAAGGCTATCATTGCACTCAGTAAACAATTTTCCACTGTTTGTTTTTTTGAATCAAACACTCGATTCAACTAGAAACTCGAGGTTCTTTATTCATGATGCTCCTGGAATGAATTTTGCCGCAGGCATTACATTTAGTTCTGAAAAAAACAATGTATGATTTGTCAGGATCCTAATCTGCCTTAAGCCTTTAAAACCACAGAATTACCCCGCCGTCCTTGGAGGGTTAATGCCCATCACTGAAAGAAAATGAAAAAAAGAAGAAAAAAAAAGATTTAATGTCATCGGAGGCATGTGTGTGCATTTACAGTTCCGTATGAAACTGCCATTGGACCAGTTTAGCTGCACTGCACGGAGAGAAAATTAGTTTGCCCTTTTGCTCTGTATCTGTGCAATATAGTGGTATCCAATTCATACTGGAGTAAAGTAGCTGAGATAAAGGCGGTGCTGGAGGTCAGTTTGGGTATCACTGAGTATATATGAAGAGACCGTATATGAGTATATGAAGCGCTGAATCCTACTGTGTGTAGACATCTGTGGAAACCTTCCAAATCCAACTGAAAGTTTTGAGTTTGAATGGTCATTTTCACAGAAACACCAACACATATGTAAGTAAATCAACATTTCAATTAATCAACTTGTCCCGTTCGCACAAATGCCGCAGTGAAAATATTGTCATGGCCGTAGCAGGAGGTTATGACTTATAGATGCGCGTGTGTGGGTATCCTCATTTCACACAGCTCCAGAATACACACCAGTGGAACTTTATTCTTGATGGCTTCAGCTGACGCAGCAGCCCGGTGATGAATGGGCGATGGCACCGCGCGCCGTATTCAGACAAGTCCTGCAAACCTCGGCGCCTAATGACACTGCAAAGAGGGCCGAGGTGGGACCATCCATCAGAGCTGTAGCGCTCATCACTGTCCATGTGGAGATCACACCGTCGCCGCGCAATGTGGGGCTTCACCTGTCCTTTACCCATCCTCAACCACCTCTCCATTTTCTTTTATAAGTGACCTGTTGCCCTCGCTCTTAAGTTGTCCCTTCATTTGTTCGCTTTTCTTTTACCGTCCCCTCTCTCTCTCTCTCTCTACAGCTATCCTCCCTTTTAACACTAACTGTTTCATTCACCTCCACAAAACCTACAATTTTAGATCCAAAGCACTTTGCTTTATCATGGCTGCATGTGACAGTAATTCCACCTGTGCTTTTTTCCGGCTATGACAAGTCAAAATGTCTACAGTGAGAGAGGTATAGGAATATATATGCCGTGAGATGGCTAGAAATGGATCTAACGGGGTGAGAATCATGAGTTACCAAATTAGCTTTAATTAGAGGTTAAACTGAAAGTGTTTGTTTTAATCCCTGGAAAACTATGAGTTTGCACAATTTGGAGTATCAGTTGTTTATAACAGACAGTTTGGGTAACCTTCATTTTTGCTTCCACATAAATTGACGTGGGGACTATTTTTTCTCAATTACTTCAACAGCTTTAAAACTCCCCTTTAACCAATCGCTCCATCCTTGTAAACCTCGTGTCCCCTTTTCCATCCCACATATATGTTTGGAAGTGAGTCTCATGTCCCTCTATGGTTGCATCCTATCTGCAGTTTGAACACGCAGCGATACGGACCACATTGTACTCCGGGTATTGAAAGGAGGTTGGTTGTGGCCTGACGTCTCTGAGCGGCGAGAGGAAGGCAGACTGTGAGAGATGCTGAAGTGTAGTCTAATTGTGCCGCCTTGCTCCATTGTCACCGCTGAAGGTCAAAGCCATCCCTCAGCAGCAGCAGCACTGCGGTGACAGGTGAAGCAGCCGTGATTGACGTCCTATGAGCGGTCTTTTTCCATCACACAGGCGCTTACGCATGGAGGTACACTATATATGTTGCAAAAAAGCCTACATTCTGGATAGTATTCCAACGCCTAACTTGCCACACTCTCACGCACACTTTCTTTTCCCTAGCACACACAAACACACACTCTACGTATGCAGCGCCACCGTCATATATCCGAGAGCTCCACATTCATTGTCACAGTCTCCGTGCATGCCACTGAAAAAGCACACTCCATTTCTCACCCACCTATAGTTGGTCCTATAGGTGAGGTGTGGACCAACATGTATTCACCGCCGCATAACAATGGCACATCGCTCTCTGGCTGCCATGAATGATGACCATAATCGGTATCAGTGCCGTAACATTCTGCCGCTACAGCAGGACCTCAGGTATCAGAAGGTTTTTGTTGAGGAGTCCTTGAATCTAGCAGCAGCTAGAGCTGAAGTATCAGCACCATTTTGTAAATAAAAAATAATAACACTGCTACAATATATTGTGCTGCATCTATAATAATAGTAAAGTATTTTTTTTGTATCTATTTATTTAATGAATTTCCAAAAAATGTGCTTTATCGTGATAAATATTGTTATTGAGATATGAAATGACCCATACCTTGATTGAAGATTTTGGCCATATCCCCCAGCCCTGCTTTGGCCATGTTTTCTAACAGTTATGATAGCATTGTAGAATACGAAGTAATTGCTATGATAAGGTAATATGTTGATATCTTTACGACGAATTATAACGTTACAGATTATCAAAACCACTCTATGGATGCAAAGCTGAAAGAGTGCATCCAAAATTTAAGTTGTATCAAATAACAACCAGGATGTTGTGCATATATATATATATATATATATATATATATATATATATATATATATATATATATATATATATATATTAGACATTTTGGGTATAAACATTTTAATGTTCACCTCTGTTTTCTCTTTTAAATAAGTCTGGATAACCTGGAGGTTTGTTTGAAGCCTGTCTGAGACTGCTTATTTTTCTAGTGAGCTTTTATTTATTCTTTTAGTTTTTAGTGAATTCATGCCGCTGCATTCCCAGACCTCAGCAAGTAATTAGGTGAGTATAATGTCATCAAATCATTACAAATGAGAACGATGGCCTAAACTATGAACACAGGAGCAAAGTTGCAATAAACTGGATTTAATATGTTCACTACATTTATTATGGAACCACCTCTTCGCTATTCATTAAATCCAGATTTGTTCCCAACTTGTTCTTTGTTAAGTGCTCAATCTTTGTTTGTAACAGATTGTAAACTATTACCATGTTCTCCAAAGTTTAGCCTTTAAAGGCCAATTAAAGTGAAGTCATTCAGCTTCAAACCAAATCTCTCCTAAGGACAAGCTTTCTTTCCCCCTGTGCCCTCTACCTGTCTCAACACATCTAACCGCAAGAAAAGCCGGCTAGTGTCCTTTTCTGCAATTAGCCCCAACCTGTCCTATCCTTACCTGCTGCATCAGGCTTCTTTTATCATGCAGATCAGAGCCAAACACAGTTCTAGGGGTGCATTGTCCTGGAAAGGAGACTGTTGTCAGTGTAAGAAAAAGGGCAGAATGGCCTTTGCCAAGCTGGGTGGGCAGGCGGGATGAGATGAAGGGCTGAGGTCCTTCAAAAGCAAGAAACCAGAAGCCGCTTGCCTTTGCCATTTATGTCCCGTAAATGCTTCCTGCCTTTTTTGTGCTCTGCCTCTGTTCACCTCCTTTTCACTTGATCACTTTGTTCTTCATGGTGATCCGACAAATGCTTTATTGTCAAAAAAAAAAAGGAAAATGACATACAACACTTTGGCACAAGTGTTACAATTCTGGTGAAGGAGGGATAGAAACAGAGAAAAAATAAAACATTAACCTTTAAAGGAGCTGTGGAGACAGGGCTCTTCTCCCACTCCATTTCATTTATTTCTCTGAACATTATATCACAAAGCTGGTTTGGGTGGGAGGGGTGCAGATGTGCCAGAATGACTGCGATGGACGTCACATAAGACTCCACACTGATAGAGATGAGAGAAGGCAGAAGACAGGCACTTTAGGAGGCAATTTGAATGAGTGTCTGGAGCCGCTCTGAGGTAGAGCTACAAGTGGAGTGGAAGTGTTCATTACTCATCTCAGGTCTACAAGCAGACCTAGACCTGCCTAGAACAGCAGTATCATAGGCTTCATCAATGTATTTTCCTTTTTTTTTTTATGTGGATCATATGGTGAAGCCGTTTCGCATGAAGTACACTGTGAATGATTCGATTCAAATTCAAATGAAAAAAATATGAATGAATTCAGGGGAGGGTCTCATGGTTGTTGTTGATGGCACATGTCTTATGGATACAATGGTGGGCAGAGGCACAGATGGGAAAATCATGTTTATGAAAATGTATGCACTTTAAATATAGATATTTTTAGATACGTCTTCTTGCTATCAAATGCTTTCTTCAATTACACGTTTACGTTCTGTCTTTTATTCCAGTCACTATCCTTGCTTTTGGATGGTTGACCATGTTGCGGTTGCACAAGGGAAGGTGTGTGCGCATCCAATCCTACATTTAAAGCCAGATGCGGGATAGCATTCAGAATAAAACCTTGTGCGTTGTTTGTTGCAAACACTCACCCATGATGTGTGATTACAGGATTTAACAAATACAACATTTCCTTTCGAGTTTCCCTGCATGGGATCAATTAAGTGTTCTTATCTTATACAATAAGCAACAAGATTGTAGCGCATTGTAGATGCATAATGGGATGAAAAACAGTGCTCATACTTAAGTTTGGAAAGCAGTATATATCAATTCTTAACAATGCTGAAAAGTACTAGTTTCATTAATTCCAGGTCAGCAAGCAAAATCAGCCTGCAACTACAGAAAAGCTTTATATGCATGCATGAAATACAAACAAAACCACATAGTGACAATGTTTGTGAGGACCTTCACTAAAAAACTACATTTTTTCCTACCCACTTGCAAACTGAAAATACTGTTAAGTGAAACTTTCTATGTATAATAGAACCAAACAACATTTATCTTAATGACAATTGTTTTTTTAGTAACCTTGGTTGGTGGTGTGTGTGTATCGGTGTGTGCATATGTGTGGCATTTAATGATAGTTCAGCATATCATAACGAGAGAGGCTGTTCCTGAATGGAAGCCCACAGCCTCTCACTGCTCAAGGTCATTAGTGCTAATGCCACGCTTTTTGCCATCTGCTGAGATTGTTTACACTTGCCTAGATAATTAGCTCCTAATTAGTAGTGGATGGTGGGGAATATACGCTCTGTCTGTGCACATGTTTTTGTGTGTTTTTAAGAGATGGTGTTCGTGTGTGTGTGTGTGTGTGTGTTCCAGTAAATATATGATTGTTATTAAGGTAGGCAGGTTTACCTGAGCAATTATAGATTGGCATCGAGCTGCAGCATTTATATGTTACTGTATCATTGCTTCGGTGTAACAAAATAAGCACGATGAATGTCATTCCATATTCTAACGTAAGCAGCGGTTCACCCAAATCACAAAAATACTTTCTACTCACATTTTGAATGTTCTCAGCCGATTGAATGGGCGTTATCAGTTGTTATTATGTAACCATTCTGATGTTTCAGACGGGAAAACTGGACCCACGACGTTGTGAAAGTGAAAAGTAATGTTGTGAATTGAAAATATGCAAGTTATACAACACAACACAGTGAACGGAATTCCATTCATACATGTACTACGTTGATGGAAGCAAAAGTATCAAAGATGTTTCAAAATCTGGCCATAAACATCCAAAACTATGTGGATGTCTCAATGCCACCAGGATAGAGTGACAGAATATCTTTGGGTGAACTGGCCCTTTACTGGTGTTCCCTATCTCTGTCCTTGAAGCTGCCCCCATGTGGACGGATAACGAAGGGTAGCAACACAAACACATTGGGCATGTTTGTACTGAGCCCGTTGTGGGCTGGCATTTTAATTAAAAAGGCAGGAAAAACAGCAGTCTGGCCTTCAAATCCAAAGAAACACAACAAACAGATTGTGCTTTCTCAGCATTTTCTCTTCAACAATCCCCCCTGTTTTTTTGGGCCTCTTTGTTCTTCTCTTTCATTTGGTATCAAGAGAGAACTCAGATTCTAATCGCTTGATGAGATTACATCTTTTGCCAATGTGTTTGTAACAGAGCATGTGGTTCCTCCTATAATCTCCATGGGACTTTATAGTAAAACAGATGTCGTGGAGGGAGATGTCCCTAATCCAGTGATGTACTATAATCCACGAGTCCTCTGAATGGAATCACAGAGGATATTATGTTTCCTGGTTCAGCCGTTGTTACTTGAAGGAGAAGGCAGGGCTGCTAAGGGTTTGCGTTGGGGGCTGGAGGTCGGGTTGATGGATGAAAGCAATACAATCCATGCTTGAAAACAATTTCAGTGTAGCTGCAAAGCAAAAATTGTGCTTTTTAACTTTGATTCATATACAGAAAACTCTTTGAGAGGAGGCCAGAGGTCATGTTGCTGGCCTCTCAGCTCCTGCAGGTCTGGGTAAATTCAAGTTAAGTCCAACAGTGCACTGCATTGACAAGTTTCTAAATCAATTGTTGAGAAAACACAGTGCACGCCTTTGTTTGATAAAATGAGCGCCAAAGGGGAATCACAGACCCAAAGCTTCTTGGAGTTTTTGGTATTTGCTGGCACGTCTGAAGTGTAGCTCGGGGGCAATATGAAAAGTTGAGAGCAAAGAGCTCGTTCTGTCCCACTAAACAGCTGGAGTTGTGACCCTTTACGACAAAGGTCTGTTCTGTGGAGTAACTCCATGCTGAAGGACTTGTCCAGCCTTCTTCCAGATGTTGATAATATGTCTCTTTACAGCAGATGTTTCTTTCTTTGCAAACTTGAAACATTGGCAAGAAGTGTAGCTGAAGACGAGGATGGATGTTCAGGATAAAATGCTACGTATCTCCTTTGTCTTACTACTAACTTCTGCATCTTCACGCATCATCTTTTATTTGGAGACTACGGCTGCCTGTCGACTGGTGAAGAGTTCGATTTACTCGACGTGGAATAATGCAAACATATTCAGCTTTTAGCCCAATGAACACAGAAAAAGACAACGCTGTACATAACTGGTACGCCACAAAGACAGGAGTCGATTTCATACTAATCACTCATCTCGAGTAATAAAGCGTATAGTCCATGGAGTATGAATCTCTGACAGATGGCAGATGATAATGCCGCTCTGTAGTTGATCAGAGGCTCGGAAAATGAGCAATATGCAACAATGAAATAATCTTCCCATTTCAATTTGTGAAATGAGAAATATAAGCTCTATAATTCTATTGGGAATCAGGAAATCTGTCTTACAAAGATTGATGCTCTGATTTTAGACATGAAAAAATATTACTATGTAATATTCCTAGGCAGTGCATCACTTCACACAAATGTAAAAGATAGTTTTGGGAAGGAGTTAAGAATAAAAATCTTGCCCGGGTCCCCCTAGAGGCCCGGACCAGCACTGTACGCAGTTCAAAGATGTTATTGGCCCCCGTGATCTCCTCTGGACTGGGACTGGGAGGAAGATCAATATTTATGTTTTGGCAGATCAAAGGATCACTGTTCAAAAATAAACACACTGTCCAGTGCATCCACCACCTCCCTCCTCCACCGCTTCAATCTCCAACACTTTTTCACCTCAGAAAATCATTGTTTTCACAGCTCAGCCATGTTAACTAGAGATAGGTGCGGAGGAGATTTTGATCTCGCCTCAGCTGGTTAACGCTCAATAGACGTGATAAATTCAACTGAAGCAGAAAAGGTCAAATTCGTCCGAGTCTCGGAGAAAGTTGACTCCCACGGCTGCAGGGGGCGTTTCATTTGGAGCGAACCCTCTCTTACTCCACACCTCCTTGTGTGCTCTTTCAACGCTGTGTTGTGTTTTGCATGTCAAAGACGGCAACCATTTATGCGGAGCGGAGATGTGAAAACGAGGAGCGAGGCTGTGCGAGTGTCGCTTAGAAAGAAAAGGCTACCGGGGTTTTGAGAGGTGAGAGGTTTGCACAGGTGACGGAATAGAAAATTATTGCTTTTGCTGTTCTAGCAATGATGAAAATAAAAGAGCATGTCAAACTCAAAAGATGTTTTGATATTTTTGCAAATTTCTAGTCATTATTTCTTGCAATAATTTTTGTCAAATGCTCAACCAACCTGTTATTCAGTGTTTTACATTTCCTGAAAATCAATCTGCTTGTGTGTTGTCGTAATGAAATGCTTTGAGTCTTAAATCACGAGTCATCCCTTTTTAAATCAAAAAGCATCGCCAATGCCAAATCTAGGTTTGGCAATTTCTTTCTTGGAGATACATCTGAAATCCTCCTTTGCCTCCAAGCCTCTGAGTGGGTGGTGGGGTACGTGTTTTATTGAGAGGGGGCTACAGAGGCTCCATGTAAATTAACCGGCACTTTTAGCTACATCTTAAAAGACATGGGCAGACTGCCTTTTGTTAGCGGTGGTGTTAAAGGAATAGAATACACTTTCGTGCTGAGAGTTACATGAGAACGATCGATAATCGGCGATGATGAATCTGGTTCTACAAACTTTAAAAGGGATTTAAAGTGTCAGTTCACCCATCAACCTACTTTAAGGAGTTGTTTGACATTTTGGGAAATGTGCTTATTTCCTTACTTCCCTTATATGAAAAGATTGTTACCACCCTCATGCCTGTATGATAAATATGAATCTAGAACCTGCAGACAGCAGCACAAAAGGACTTCAGAGGAAGACCTAGGAAGGCTTACCGTGCTTTTACTAAGCCTATCTGGAAGTAAAAGCATTCAAGCCCAAAAACAAAGGTCAGACTAAACAACAACCAGTATGGCTTGGAAATACTGGGGAGTGACATGAAAAAAATGTATGCCTTTCATAATGGATCCGTAAGGAAATTGTGCTGCATCTTCTGGCCTGAGAAGATCTCAAATAATCGGCTATACAAGATGTAAGAGCGTGGTGCTGGAGATCAAACACCACCTAATGCAATGTCTAGGACATGTCGTCAAAAAGGCCCAAGATTGAAAGTCCAAAGGTTGCACTCAGACGGACTCCGTCAGGAAAAGGGAAGAAAGGTCAGCCCAAAACAAATTAGGTCAGCCCAAATACCTTATCATACCTTACCATAACACATTTGATCAAGTTTCTTAAAACCAAAATGTACAAACAACACCTGTTTATGGGTAAATTACATTACATTACATTACAGTCATTTAGCAGACGCTTTTATCCAAAGCGACTTACAGGAAGTGTATTCAACATAGGTATTCAAGAGAACTACTAGTCACCAGAAGTCATAAGTGCATCTCCTTTCTTAAACAAGCATCTAAGAGCATAAACCAGAGCAAAAGTATAGTGCAGAGGCAAAATACTACGAAAACAATAAGTGCAACAAACTGATACGAATACAATAAGTGCTACGAGGAAGGCTCAATCTGTTTCCCCATGCTTCCAGTCTTTGCTGACTGCATTCATATTTAGCGTACAGAAACGAGCATGGTCTTCTTATCCAACTCTCAACAACAAAGCCAATTCCCAAAATGCTGAACCATTCCTTTAAAGAATGACGACCACTTTGTTCAGCAGACTGAGGTAAACCAGACGTGTGTCCATGCTTGTGGAAAAGAAGGAGACATTACAAAGCTACTTCGGTGGCCATGTTTTAACTATGCTTGTTCTCATCAGTCCGGCTAAATGAAGAATCAGTGCACCAAAGCAAAACGAATCCTCCTATGGTTTTAAGTCCACAATTATACCAAACTCACTGTCCAATTCTGCTTACACAGGACACTCAGGCACCCACACACAAAAGAAAGAAAGAAAGCTTTTACAATACGGTTAGCCAAGTCCATGTATATCAAGGTGTAAGGTGCAGGAACACAATGTGGAAAGAGGAAAGGGGGAGGCTGAGAAAAAAGAAAGAAAAAGAGGGAGCAATTATGTCTGCCAAGGACAAAACAGTAATGTAATAAGACCCCGTGTCGCGGGAAATGTCTTCCCACTGTGAAACATGGCCGCTGACATGATGCATAGATCAATAGTCGCCCACTGGAGCTCCCTTCATAGGCCTAATGAAAATAATAACAATGATAATAATTGTAATGGCCCAGTCACACTAATAATGTCCATAACAATTACAATAAATTGCAAGCTGTCCGATGTGAAGCGTCTAACAGTCATTGTCCATTTAACGGAATTAATCATGCTGGTAGGGAGGGGGGAGCATATGTTATTAGCGGTTGTTTGGAGGTCCTGGTGCTTAAATGGAACATCTCTCATCTGTCACCTACAGATAACTGAAACAACAAAGGGACAACTGAATGTATAAATGATGTGTCTCATCTCCAGTTGGGCAAGGAAAAAGGTCAGGGTCTCCGCTCACGTGGACGGACGGAGACGGAGCGGAACCAAAGTCCATGAGAGCCGATGATGAGGGAAAGAAATGCTAATGGTCTAGGTGAGGGAGTAGCATTAATACCCATTTAATGCACTGTGGCGGAGCGCTGTGAGAGAAAGCGAGGGGTCTATGTGTGAGCGTGTTTTGTGTAAGACGGCAGCTCAAGGTTTAGGGGTTCTGCGGAGAGCCATTGTGTGTTACTTTAAGCCCCAGATTTAACCCTGCTGCACAGGGAGCAAGATCAGCTATTACTGTCAGCAAGTTATTACAGCTACACGCCAGTTGCAGGATTACTCTCCGTGTGTGCCTGAGCGGATGTGTGTGAGGAATTTCAGGGAGTTATTGTACGAGTGGATGTGACAGTATATTATATGTTGTCTGTGTCTCATGTTTGCATACACACGAGGTGATGTGTCAGATTGCGTGACGTTTACGTGACGTGTGCTTGACAGCGAACCTGTCTAAAGCAATCAGTCGTCTAATATGAGTGTTGCTCTTTACAACGTTGCCACCATTACTGCGTTGGCATATTTGAATGGAACGCAGTGGCACTGACAGAGAAAGCATTGATGATTGGATTGATCACGGGGAAGTGGATGTACTTCAGTCTAAACAGAAACTTCAGAAATTAGTCCAATTGTATGGAAGTCTATGAGAAAATGACTCTACTTCTCTCTTGATTTATTCCCTCAGTAAACATTGTAAACATGAGTTTATGGTCTCAATCTCTAGTTTCAAGTCTTCTTCAATACAGCATGATGTTCATTTAGTAAATGATGCTCCATTTAGAGTCAAACAGACCATAAAGCAGGGGATGTTTGAGGGCGGGGCTACCTTTTGATTGACATGTCGCTACCACGGCGATGTCCGGTTTGGGGGTTGTCCACATTTACATCTTAGAACTTCAACCTTTTCACTTGGTGGTTTTAGTTCATGGAAGTTAATATTAACATTTAAAAAAATGTCTTGGTCAGTGATTGGTTTCTCAACCCTCTTGTGTCACTCTTGGTGCCAAAAACCAAGATGGTGACGGCCAAATGCCGAACTAGAGGCTTCAAAACCATAGTCCACAAACCACTGGGTGAAGTCATGGTGACTATATCCATTTATTATATACAGTCTATGCCTAAACAATATATTCTGAAATGAGTTATGGCACCAGCTTCAGAATAAACACCTGGACCGACCTCCACAGAATACATGTGAAAATACGGCCTAGTAGTATTCAGCTTTAGCCCGTTTGAGTTTGTAAGCATGCAATTTTCCAACAACAAAGTCGTAATCCATCATTATGTTCACTGTAATCAGATGAAGTATATACATTCCTAAAAGAAAAAGAGCTGTTCTGAAATGATCCTCTTGGATATAAGGAAGCCTGTAAAGACAGTCTGGATTCAGAGAGAACATGAGGATTTCATGGAGATGAAATAAATATCCATGAAGATTTCATAGAGCATATGCTTGTGGATTTTCTTTTTGTGTTTCCACAGTTCAGGTTTGCCACGACAGTACCGCGTTTCAACGGCAATCCAAAGACTATTTGAACATATGAGATGTCACACACACAGTGAGACGCCGCTGCGGGAATGGCAGTTTTGATTAGTCTACAAATGAATACATGTAAATGTATGCATATATGTGTTTGCGGTTCTGCACTGCTGTTTGTGTATGTGTGTGTGTGTGTGTGTGTGTATGTGTGTGTGTGTGTGTGTGTGTAAGTGACTGAAATGCATTTCCCGGAAGATGACTGGATGACCACTCAGCCTAAATGACTGCCAAACCCTCCTGACCCAGACTATTTCCTCCCCACATACCAGTAGACATACACACAAATTATCCGTCTTCAACCTCTCATCAGTCAAGCCCTCTGCTAACATAACAGGCCTCCTCCTGAGCTCCTAGGTTAGAAGAGGGAGGGAGACGGAACAGCGAGACAGCCGTTCCATCTCCCTCCCCCCTTTTCTCGTCTCTTATCTGCAGATGTCTCGTCTCCCGCGGCCCTCCCGACTCTTTTCAGAGGTTCTATTTTAAGAGCAGAGAGTTGCTCCGTTCGATCACGCTGTCCGTCTGTAAGGTTTCCAGATGACAAAAGGAAACAAAATCTGTCTGTGTGTACGGTACGTCTCTATGCGTACGTGTGGATCTTTGTGTGTGTTTGACTCTTTGTGTGTTTGTGTCCGTGTGCCTCTTTGTGTTAGAGAAGACTATTTACACAACCTTCACATCCCCAGTTAAAACGGCAGACCAAAACTTGAGTGCTTCCAGATGGAGACACTCTGTAAACCACTGCGGCCCATCCCTTCAACCATGAAGCAAACACACACATATAAACACACACATGCACTCACACACACACACACACACACACACACACACACACACACACACACACACACACACACACACACACACAGAGTGGAAGCCTGTCCTGCTGCAGCATAACATATCTCACTCTCCCCACTATGTTTATCTCTGGTGACAACTTTCTAGGCCAGGCTATTGTTTCACTGTTTATCTGAACCTCAGGCTCCAAAATCAGCAGCGCTATGATTCAGTCTTTCTGCTCCCTTTTAAAAACCGCCGGTATGAGGTTTGGAGAGAAGGGCGGTTTGGAGAGGAATGAAGTGAGAGAGGGGGGGAAACCCTGCCATGAAATGAGTGTTTTGTTCAAGGTCTCTTCAAGGTCTCATCATTCAAAACTCATCAGAGCCTGACAGGCATTGATGAGACTGGAGATAAAGCGGTTCTGCATATGTTTACCAGGGATTATTAAAGGGTCAGTTCACCCAAAGCACACTTAAAGAAGAAGCAGAAGAAAAAAAGCCACAAGAAAGAAAATGAAGTGTCTTCCTTTAACCCAAGTTGTGTCTACTTACAGAATAGTTTCAGATTTATGTGCTGCATTTGGGGATTTCCACCACTGCAGTATTGTATTTAAATTTTGTATTTAAAACAGCGTGTCTTTTCTAGAAACAATGACGGGTTAGGCTGTGGGTAATTCACAGACCTTGCACTAAACAGTTCTCATGAGGACCAAAGGGTCTGCAGGAGAAAGCAGTGAATTAGTGGATTATGCAGAGTAATAAGGGTTTTTTATTCCAACACATGTTGACAATCTTTTCAGTCTGAATGTGAGATTGGAAAAAGTCAGGGACATATAAAACCAAAACTTTTTTTATCCGTCCTTCTCCATTCATCCTGTCATTATCTCTTCACCAACTTCTTTCTCTCCCCCTTCTGTCCCCGCAAGGCCTACCCGTGGTCGGCACATTGTGGAAATGGCGCTGTCCTTTTTGAATCTCAGGCCCGAGCCAAGGGCACCCTCACCAAGAGAAACACCGCAAACAAGGACAAACCCACCGCCCGCCGCTGACTGGAATGAGACTGTCTTTTTCCAGCATTCAGAAGGCAACGATGAACCGAATACATTAATATGCCCTTTGACAACTTAATTCACAAATGATGAAATGTTAATAATAGAACAAGTGCTAGCCGCTAATGAGAAAGCTGCATTAAAATCTGAGGAAGAGAGGAGGCAGAATGGCTGCTCTCATCCTCTGTGCATGGTAAGTCCACTCTGTGTTCTTGGAGGAGCTCTGAGTAAGCTCAGAGCCCATTTCGGTCTGTTTCACTTTGACAAAGCGGATGTCCTGAAAATCCCCCCTTCACTCTACACCGTCCACGGGCGTAGCTCAAAGCCCCGGCACCGACTAAGAACCAGTCAGAAACACCACACATTCTTTTTTAATCCCCCTTCTCCTCTGGCTTTGCTTTTCCTCAGTACGACTCAGAACATGCAAGTGCATTAAGTTCCGGCTCAGGCGCTCGGTTTGGCTATTAACTCTGTCCAACAGGCCGATATATATAACGGAGATGGCCTCCATTTGTAAACCGTTTTTTGATAATAAAGCCAATTTTGTTACAAATTTCTGTTCTTGCCTTTCCGTTCCTCCCCACTCGTGGAAAGAGACAGCTTGTGCTTGAAGAGATAACGCTAAAACCGATGAAGCTCCTGAAGCTTAGAGGAAATTCAATACACCGGCTATGCCTTACAGATCTGCCGCCATCTTGGGCTTTAAAAAAACACTGCTGCGCCGCTGTGGACCTCTATCATGTTGGTGGACATGTTGATTCATTTCATACACTAAACCCTCAGAGAGCTATCTATGTATATAAATCAGCGAGTGACAAAGGATTCATACGGCCGCCATTTCCGTTGGCTCGAGGCGATGATCCTTCGCCGTGTAAAGCTGCAGGTGGTTTGATCGATTGGCGGGAAAAAACACACAGAGGAGACAAAACAAAGATGAGACGTGGACGCCCCGCTGGGTATTAAGGGAATATTTGGAAAATCAGGGGTTTTACTGAAGCGAGAATGAATCATTCTATGTGTCTGAGCTGGGTGGGGGTGGTGGTGGTGGTGGTGGTGGTGGGTGGAGGAGGAGGGGGGAACTATAAAGCCCTGGACGAAAAATACTTTTTACAATATTCCTTGAGACGCTAAACGGCACGCAATGTATATTATAAACGTTATTGAGTCATGTAAAGATATAATATTATAAAAAATAATAATAATCCCTGTGGGGAATACATACAATTCTTCCCTAAGTAGATGTCTGATTGCCAGGCTTCAAATGTATTTCCATGCAATATGAAACCCTGTTCCTTCTTTTACAAAGGAAGGATTTGAGTACAGGCTGTTATACAAGTTTAAATCCTTCGCCAGCTGGGAATATGTGAAATGGATTCAGACGCTGTGAGAAAGAAACAAACGTAAAAAGATTTAGAGGGAAAAAGAACGAACTGACCTCCTCTCTGAGTCCTAGTTAGTGAGGGCCAGTAACCCCACAGTTCCTGCAACTCTGCGGTGAAGCCTTGGCAAACCCCAAAAAAGAGATGCTGGCATCACAGCCGGCAACACGAGGACCAACAACCGGTGCTCCTCTTTACTTTTATGGCCTGATGAATATGCATGCCAATAATCTTTGCTGTAATATGCCGGACCTCTTCACCTTTTCCAAACACAAGGGAGTGCCCCCGAGGTGTATCAGTGATATTAACACACTAGGATAAGAGGCTGGATGAAAATAAAAGGAAAAAGTGCCTCAGGGATATTTGCCCTGGCTGTTGTTTTGTCTGATCAACGCTGTTAGATCTCTGTCTCTGCACTCCAGCTATGAAGGCAGAGTTGTCGGCATGCTCTTTTTTGGGGATGAAAACTCCAAATTAAATCACAATAATAATAATAATAGCTTTGAGCAGCAACTTCACCACCAGTGAGGCCAGACCTGCTCGGCCAGCGCATTGAATTGAAATGCACCCTCACCCTGATGTGTGACAAATTCACATTTCACACCCGTTTACGTTCTGTTTCACACTCCTCGATAATTGATAAATGCACAGCAGCTCACACAGAGTGTCAAATAAATAGGATGAGAAGGATTTACCTCAAAGCCATCTCATCATCCACCCTCCTTCATTTCCTCACGTTTAATCACATCCCATCATCTGCAAAGAGATGAATAAATTTCCTCCAGGCGGATATTTACATTTCACGAATCTGTGTGTCCTTAATCCTTCCACGAGAGCCAGGTTATCTCGGACTGGATCATTTCCATAAACAGGATGATGCCGAGGCTAAAGGGGTATCCTGAGCGTTTTTTTTTATTTATTTTTTTTGCAGCAAATGGTCTCCGAGCTTCAGGCTTGCCCGAAACACTTAAGACCTTTATTACAGGCACTTAACCGTTGGGCCCGTCGGTGTTGGAGATGGGCTCTAAGTCACAGATAATGGGCCGAGACACAGACACACACACACACATACACAAGCAGACATACACACAGGTTATGGTATCATTATGGTATCATCATCTCCTCTCAGGCAGCAGTGTAAAACCACCTGTGTTTGACGCAGTGAGGAGATTATCAAAGGGTTTCTGTGTCTACATACAGAAGTGTGTGTGTGTGTGTGTGTGTGTGTGTGTGTGTGTGTGTGTGTGTGTGTGTGTGTGTGTGTGTGTGTGTGTGTGTGTGTGTGTGTGTGTGTTTACTGCGCGTGTCAGCCGTGTTTATCGTGCATGTCCTTGTGTAGCCTTTGCAGACTCCCTAACAAGACGCGGCTGTAGTTGTATCATCAGCATGCACAGTTACTATGCAAAAAAATATAAGCACACCACACAATATCCGAAGGAGTAAAGAGTGTTTGTGCGTGTGCGTGCATGTCTGCAGGCCGATTTCATTTCTTATAGCTTTTTTTTTTTTTCAGTGGTTGCACAGGAACAATTAGCATTCCCGACCGTTCCCCTGGTCTCCTATGAGATGTCTCCTCATTTGAAGATGATACATCTCCTCAAGCATGCAAGTGAGAGAGAGAGCGAGCGAGCGAGCGAGAGACACCCGGTTTACGACGGAAGGTCGAGGTAGCCGGGCTGAATATGCAGTATTTCCTCCACAGTCAAGGCTTTGAAGTGCAACGTTGACCTCGACCCTGAACCTCTGGTGGAGGAACGTGGCTCAATCTGCAGTGTGGATCAACACGTAGCTAGGTGCAAGCCACTGACCCAACAGTGGACATGCCGTGGAAAAAATGCAAATGTGTGATTAATGCAAATGACACGCACGCTTTCATACATCAACTTAGACTACACAAAAAAAAGCATGCACACATACATTCCCTGCACACCCGTATCGACCCTTTCTCCCATGAGTCATCCACTGCACCCTCATTCATCAATATTAGCACATCACGCACACACACAGGCACACTTTCCCAACGTATATGGGATAGAGGAGCAACACACACACACACACATTTACCATCCTCACAATTACTCTGCAGCTTCCCCCTATGTGAGCCAAGTAAATGGGCTGAGGGAGGACGTTAGAGGAGCAGAGGACACAGAGCGGCTCTGCGGTTTCCTGCCAAGCAGTTGACTTTTAAGCAACTGGCAACCCCGTGGCTCAAGCTTTCCTCTGATGGAACCGAGCTGACGTGCGAGACTTTCATTATTACCACCGCGGCTCGCTCTCGTTTACTCATTTAATTCACTCTTTTTGTCGGCAACTGGCTATTTGTTTCTCTTGCTCTATTATCCCCCTGCTTTTCACTTATATCAGTGCGTCTCAATGATTCTTCGCTCTTTTTATTACCCCTCCCCCCTCCACTTTTATATCTTCGTCTTTCTTTGTGCTTCTCTTTTCCTTGTCTCTATATTCTACGAGCCTATCCTCCAGTTTCTGATAAAAAAGTAATAAGGCTTCTAATGGCTTCAATTTCCTTCCCTCTTCTCTCCTAGTAATCCTTTGTGTATTGCATTCCCGAAGATAGCCTTTTGTTGTTTCTAAAACATAGAGCAAATGTGTGTGTGTGTGTGTGTGTGTGTGTGTGTGTGTGTGTGTGTGTGTGTGTGTGTGTGTGTGTGTGTGTGTGTGTGTGTGTGTTCTCAAGAATGCTTTCGACCATATTCAAGAGATATATGCACACAGGTATTTGTGTGTGTGGACAGAGAGCTTTTTTTTCGGGATTTGTGTATTTATGTCCGCAGTCCTCCCCTGTGATTCCGCCCCACCACTTAGGCCAGGGGTGTAATTGAACAGTCAAAGTGGTCGGACGCTCTCTTCAGCGGTAGACACTACCCATAACCCCCCTCTCCCACCGCTCAAATCACGCTAGGGGCTTTTGCCCCGGGGCTATAAAACTTTCACTAAAGCAATCCTGTGCATGCTCCGGCCGTAGGAGAGAGAGAGAGAGAGAAAGTCTTGATGTGTATGTGTGTAGACGTGTGAGGGAGACAACAGAGGGAAGAAAAAAAACAAAACACTGAAGGTCGGCCTCCTTCTCCTCATCTCCCCTTCCCTCCCTCACAGCGCCATAGATCCACTTTTAATCTCCCCTGTGATCTCCCTCAGAGGTGTAAAGAGACCCAATATGGGCCTGGGCCTTTGGTGCTTTTGTGCTCCCTGACTCAGACAATGCGTTGTCCCACCACACAGGATGAATGTGCCTCATAAATACTCCAAATGAAATGGGATCCAGTCAGAAGCACCCATATAAGGCCAGGAAAGAGAACTGGCCATAATATGTATCGCCTCATAAAATGGGTGTCAATACAATATTTTCTCTCTTTTATCTTTGTCTGGTTTATATTCAGGCATCTCAACATCAAGGCGTACTGGAAAAATCATTTTTCATCAGCCCTTATCACATATTTTCTTATCACTTGAGTCCCTTTGGTCCTTATTCAAAAAAATTTGAATTCATGTTATTTCCTAAGTGCTTATCATCTGAGGTAACAGTTTGTTGTTGTACCTTAATGTGAATGCATGGATCAATCAACAATTACTCCAGTTTAGTCTAGTCTATTTGTTTTTCTATTGTTAAGGCGAGGGAGAATTGCACAGTTTGCAACGATTTCTTGAGTAAATGAGACTTTTCTTGAGAAAACAGAAAGGGAAGTCTAATCTCTCCTTCTATTAGAGGCCCACCTTTTCTTTGACAAATAAGGCTGTCTAAGTGAGTCTAAGATGGATGTCCCCTCTCCAAAGCACTGACTGACCCCTGCTCTTGTTTCTTTCCTGTATCCGTCTGGTCGCACTCCCAGGTGAGATAGCCCTTGAAAATGCTCCTCCTTGACTCACCTCTCTATCTCCCTCCCTCTCTGCTCTGTCAACTATATCCTCGAAATGAGCTGAGAATGAGTGGGAAGAGAGAAAAAGGGGGCTGCGAGATGGAAAAGAGAGAGATGGAAAGAGGAGAGATATTAATAGTGACAGGGGCAGAGCTATCGAGAGCTGACAACGGTACCTCTGCCTCTCGCCGAAGGTGTTGGGGACGAGGTAATGGGTTGATGGTGACATGGAGGGATGGAGGGAATGAGGTAGAGAGGTAGACGAAGGGCTAATGCCTATAGATCGTGACCTCTGGGGAGTGAGATGCTATTATCCTGACGTGGCCGGGTTGAGAGGCCTCTAAAAGCCTGAGGTTCTGGCTCAGATCTAACCACCAACAGTCCCTTGACTAAGCTAGTCGGGGCTTGTCTGAATAAGTGGACCTGACAACCCCCAACAATGAGGTCTCCCTGCAGACTCACTTCTCCGCCGGCACGCCGTTTAGTTCAGCCAAGGGTATGTCTGCAGGGATTTGTCTATTTCCATTTGCTTCCTACAGGTGTTCTCATGTCTATGAACGCCACCATTAGGGTTAGCAAGAACCAGCTTTTTGTCAAATCATCGTGCCGTTGTCGATGTATTGGCGAGGTGGATTCCAGAGGATTCTTATAACGCTAGTTCCCAAAACATTATAAGAGCAACACGACCGTCCTGTGTTGTTTTAACACAAGCTGACAGGCGATAAAACACGTGTTGGACACCAAACCACATTCTTCATCAGTTAGGACCCTCTAGGGGCTTATGTGTGGGAAGAAACGCACACCCTTAGAAAAAAGGTGCCAACTAGAACCATATAGGGTTCTTTGGCTTTTCCTTATAGGCAAACCCCTTTAGGTTAAGCATTTTATAAAGGTTCCCACTCAGAGGCTTTTCCTAGCACCAAACATAAAGAGTTATACCTAGAACCTTCTGTGAAAGGTTCCATTAAATTCCCCAATGGGAGGTTCTGCAGAGAACCTTTCTATGGTGTGTAACGGTTCCAACCAAACCCTTTCCACTTTAAGGTATTTTCAGACCAAACATGATATATTTGTGTGAATAAATCATTCTGCAATTTAAATATTATTTTCCCAGCTGTTTTAATTTCTGCGAATTTCAGATGCAGATGAAAACAGGCTAACCTCATAAAATAATGACTTTTGCTCATAAGATCAATAGTTTTTCTCGGCTGTCATGCGGTTCAAAGCGTCACACAAAATGGATATTGATCATGCAAAAATTCCTATCCTCTTTGATGAACAAAGCAGAGACTATAAGGTGGAAGAGGTTAAGAAAAAATGCAAAAATAAAAATGTTTTTGGGAGGTTTCTGACAAATACAAGTAGGGTTATTAAATCACGGGTGGGCTCCCTCTAACGCTGCATTATGGTCAACCGCAACCTAAGATCTATATGTCATCTCTGAGGCAGCGTGTGTGAACGCTCCTCTTCCTTGATATGATATTTTCTTACTCACTGTTCTAGTGGTGCTCCCATCATGGTGAGGAGAGAAAAAAAAGCTGCAGATCTGCCTTATCGTGTGTCATCCGTAATGGTCCTGTCATGTTTCAACAGAGTCAGAATAACAGAGATCTATGATACACTTTAGCAGATAGACCAACAGAGCATTATGCTAAAAGGGGGCTACACATAGTGGAGTGTATAAAGGCAAAAGCAGCTGCAGAAATAAACAACAGCCGTATATATTTTGATATTTGCATAATGGAAGAGACTGCAGCTGTAACAGCAGCACAGTTTAAGGAAGAACATGTAAAATGTAGAGCTCCTAATGTGAGACATGCAGACGGTTTTTCATTTATTAATGCACTTTGTGTTGAGAGAGAGGCCTGCGGAGGGCCAGACCTTTTTCTTTTGTTCACTTCACTACTACGCCTTTCACACTCTTTTCTATCTCCATTCTTGCTCACTGAATATGTTTACTTCGACATCAGGTTAATCAGGTTACAAAGGAATCATGTTTATCGTGACTGTAGTGAATTGATTATGCAGATTTTACATGAAGCCGATCCATTGAACGAGTTTTCCCCTACTCCCAGTGATACAGAACGCTGCTTTGATGTTGCTATTTATTTTATGAGGAAGCACAAATGTGTCTAAACTTTAAAAACACAGTTCTCGACTTACAGAATCTACTCACCATCACTTCAGTATCGATGTTACACTTGATAAGAAGTTACACAGTTACATGAATACATGGCCAAGAATTCAGCTTCCACCAGAGAAAAAAAAGAAAAAGATTTAACAGGTTTCTCTGTGTTAAATTTACAAAAATCAGGTTTATCTGAGAGAAGTGGACGTAAACTCACTGGCTGAGTTAAAAATATCTATTTCGCCTCAATCTGCTGTTCCTCAGTCTGCTTATGTTAGCTCCAACACCTCCTCTTAGGAGTTCCAATGTGTTGCAGAGGGTGGCCTTTAACTCCATGAACAAACTGCACCATGGCCCCTCAACAACAAAAATATAATGCCTTTTGAAATATAAATTGATGAAACGAAGGGAAAAACATTAAAAAAGATGAGGCAGTTGGTCTACCTCCCCTCTCTCCCTTTTCCTTTTGCGCTCTTCTGAGGAGCCAGACGCCTGGCAGAGCTACAGAGCCAGTGAGCCAGCATTAGAGAGAGAGAGAGAGAGAGACAATGAAAAGAGAGGAGAGGTTCAGTGAGGGCCAAATGGCTAGTTGGCCTCCAGCGATGAATCGTCATCGACTCTCCAGGAGGAGGCTGCTCGCATTCAGCGGACGGCTTCAATAAGGGCCAAACGACTTTACTCAGAGAAGGCCGTGAAACCTCTGCTGATATCATACTTTGCCTCCCACCTGTGTCTAACAACTGGGGGTAAGGGCTCAAAGAAGTCTTGTATAGTGTGTTATTTTTCATCTGCCTTTGGAATTGCAGGCTCCTATCAAGAGACACAATAGAAAAGAAGAGAAAAATAAAGAGCGCCAAATGCCTGTATACTGAATATAAACTCCCTCTTCTGTATTTATTATCAAGACACAGGGGGGAAAATACTGTCAAAGTGTGTGCATGTGTGGAAGCTGTTATTGATTTACTCTGACGGAGGAGCGCTTTAATATTTAAAAATAATAATAATAATAATCAGAACTGCGGATTCAACGTGCCTAGAAGTGGAGGAGGGTGAAGGTTCGATACTGAATAAATCTGGTGCAGTTTTCTGTCAAAGGTGCTGGGACTTCCATGAAAACAGTATATTTGTCTGGCTGCTAATTTCCTAAGTCCAACACTTTGTCTGCACTCCTACCAGTCTATTTTCTGACATTAAACACTTTGATATGAATACTTCCTTCTTCATCATCCGTGCTGAAACCACCGACGTTACAAAACGCAGCGTTGCTTGAATCGCAGGTGGGGATCCAAAAATAGGTCACAGCCAACCTGTTCATGCAGGACGGCAAGAGTCAGCATATTCCCGTTAATGTGTTCATAGAATGGGAATGGAAATGTATTCACAATGAACAATTTGTGCTGGAAATGAAATGTAGTATGTCTCAAAAGTGGGTTGTAGGTTGAAACTATCCAATGCATTTCCAACCAAGAACAATTAATTGTCATAGTGTAATACATTGTCTTGGATATGGCAATTTCAACAATATGTCTTATTGATATCAGTGTTATCATCAAATAATTGCTGAAATCGATGAAAAGTAGGTTCCATATGGCAACAAACACGAAAGTCAGAAAACCAGACAGGTTGTTAAAAGGAGGAGCAGTAGATAGTTTCTATCCAGAATAACTACAACTTTATTTTTAAGGTACAGTTGGCCAACCTTTCAGGGGTTTAAAATACAACTGGATGCTAACTTGATAACTGATTGTTTTGTCAAAAGCTGAATCACATTTGATCTGCAGACAAACCAGCTGTAAGAAGAAGTTACCTTAAAAGGTCAGTCCCATAAAAGAGAAATTCATTTTTTCTTCCTGTACGTACCAAAGTAAATGCTGAGACACTGTTGTAACGAAGCCACAAAAGTCAAAAACACAAACGGCCGGATGACCAGACAGGATCTAAACAAGACAACAGTTCAGACGGATTATCTAAAGAACCTCTCAATGTATCGCATCTTTAATTGTCTATAATACTTCACATGGCATGCCCTTTCCAATCAATTAATACAAACAGTTAGATAAATCTGAGCTAACTGTCTACAACTGTCTCGTCCATGTGAGGAAGAGGGTCTCTTCTACAAAAGCATTCCTAACGGACACCTACGGGGTCGCTCCCCACGAGTACAATTGTGCCATTAAAATTCGGAACCACGATTACCCCATGGCTAGACATCTTAGTGTCAATTTGACAATGAGAGTCACAATGCTAATGATTCCGCCTTCACATAGAGGGCATTGAACACATTAAACCTTTGGTCAAGGGGGTAAAAAGAACACAGAAACATAACCAGAGTGAAGCTTTTTGGATCCATCGTAGTATCGACTTCCTGTTTTTCTTACAGCCTGTTTTAATACCTATGGGTACTTATCTTCCATTGATAATGTATTTACATTAACAAAACCTGTGTTCTTATCTCATGTTATTTCATGTTTTCATTATTTTAAATTTGTTTCACCTGTTATTATCCTTGTGATGTGATTGCCTCTCATTGGTTGCTTGTGCTACATAGGCGAGGCCACGCCTTTTTTGTCTGTTTGTTAAATATACTAAGAAAAACCTACAGTAGTCGAAACAAGTTGGCTTTTTTAGGCCTTTTAATATGTCTACTTGTACTTTTGAGATGTTGAGGTATCTGAATTCTCTTCTTGTTTCTTTATGATTGTAGAGTGTTGGATAGATGGATGGGTAAAAACTTCCCCTTAGTTCTCTCATCCAAATAAGTTTTGCCTACTGAAAGAGATGAGATTCCCAGCCCTCAGCAATTAATTAGCGAGTACAGCGTTATTATTACTGATAGGAGTGATGGCCAAAACCATGCAAACAAGGCCCAGATTGCATAAAACGGCTAGTTCAGGCAGATAGCAATTAGTATGAATGGCTTTGTGGGTTGGAATCCTGGTCCACACCGTGTTATCTCTCCTCTGTACACTTGTCATAATAAGGAAAGTAAGTACGAGAGCCAGAATGCACCACTGATGTACTGATTCCTGCCCGTCTCTGTGACTGTGCCTTGCTGTACAACCCTGTCAGAGGGGGACCATCTGTCTCGTTCTATCTCACCCATAGCTGGTCTGAGGCTAAAAACATAGAATGGTGAGAACACAAGACACCTCCTCTAGCTATACACCCCTCGCCTATACGCCTCCCCTTCTCTCCTCCCGACCTCTTGGTTGATCGATACCCCGCTGTAGGGGGAGCCATAGAAGTTTGGATCAATCTAACTACAGCTGGGAGCTACCGTGACGGGATGAGGGGGAGGGGGAGACGGAGCCTGAGGACATGGAAGGAAACTGGAGACAGCGAGAGAGAGAGAGGGGATAGCAAAAGTAAAAAGAGAGAAGGAATCATAAAGGCAGGACTGGATGACTCAACATGAACGGAAGACAGAGGACGAGGAAAGCAGGGTGTTTGTTATCTTATCAATATTAGTAATGATACTTGAAAAATAAAGTCTGATTAATATTGAATGATTCCATGGATATTATGACCAGAAGAATAACTCGACTGTGCTCTGGGTGGAAGCTGTGATCATACTGGAGCAGCCGCTGTCCATGGTGCTGCATCGCATTAGCGAGGCGTTTCATCCCATAGTCAGCCTTCAAGACTTGTTTATCCTTAAAATAAGAAAGTACTCTGCCAATGAGGAGACAATTTGCGCTTGTTCCCATTCACAGGATTCCTTTTAGAAAGATGTGTCAATATCTGGATAAGACAAGCTGCACGGGTAGGAAAAGACATTGGCTGAATTAAGGTTGATTTATTGAGGAAGTAGGGTGAATCTTTTTTTATTTTTATGTGTGAATGTTTCAGACAAAATCATTGGTTGAAGATTGAATGGAGAATAGAGACCAATGGGTGATTTATTGCAGTGAGGCTCATCCGAATGTGGCACTATCTCGCACTGATTAATGAGTCGCACCTGGTGATCTGACTTTGCAGAATATTGTGCTTAATGTGTGTCCCCATCGGTTAGTTATGTTGAAATAAGATTCTGTGGGAGTCACTTTGTCTGCTAGAGCACATCTCTGCTACGATGAATGCAGTATGTAGCTGTTATAGTGTCATACTATTCTGACTACATTTATTTACTTTTATCTATATTTCTTGCACAAAACACCACGTTCCATGAACTACTTTTGGAAAAGATGCTGGGAATAAGGCAACGTGGTAAGACCAACATATTCTCACAGAACCCGTCCACTATCGGCCTGAAGATGAATAATCTTCTGGGGTCAAGGGGCTATATTTCTGGGGTTCCGGTGTAGCCAATGGATATACAGACCAAGACTTGATTTTCCGTTCATGCTCATTATTAACACACAAGCAACAAAACTGCTTTGGTTAAGTTTAGGTAACGAAAGTACTCGATTATGCGTTACATATGTAAGTTACGTAGCTAAATTAAGGTAAAGGATAGTAAACATTAACCTGGTTTCACACGGGACAAAAACAGTGGTCTCCTGTGTGAATGTCCCAAACCAAGAGGACTTTATCACTCTTATACTACATCAGTCGCTCTGACCATCTAATGATGAAACCAATGAGTTTACATTGGAGTTAGTTGAAAGTCTGGTACACCCAATACAGATGCTTGTATGTGCAACTTAACAATTTTCTGTGTAGGTTGCGTTTGTTATTAGTGGAATCTGAAATATAGGGTTTGGTATCCCATGTGTCCAAGCGCAATTGTTGTAAGCGAGTGATGCATTCACTCTACTGAGGGCAATAAGCATGTTTACTGCTTTGAAAAGCATTTAACAAGGCGTACTTTAAATCTATGTATTTTAAGGGTAGTTTATTACTAGCTGAGTATGAGCATTCTTTTTACTTTTAAATAGAATCCATCTTACTCTCAGACACAAATTCAATAGAAAATACTGTTGTGGGCAGGAGTGGGAGGGCACCTCTGTAGGATCCGGCAGTAATGGTGAGAATTTGATGAAGAGTTCAGTTCAGACAGTCTCTACTTGTTCACAAGGTTTACTAAATGTTTTGACTTTGAAAGGGGAAAAAAAACGATTTTGTGAGAGTTTATTTTTCTATTGCAATACAATCTTTGCTTCCAGAGTGATGGCCAGCTTCATTCGCCCTGCAAGGTTTGGTTTGTTAAGGGATGGTGTAGACAGTGGCTCGAATCAGAGAGGCCATTGATGCAGCTATCACTGCTAGAAACAATCCTTTAGTGATGCCTCCTCTGTGGGTACCTCTCTCGGCAGTACGGAGTGATTTGCTCAAAGTGTAACAAGGCAGATCAAGGCAGGTTACGATTGGATTATTTGGATTCAATACTAAAACCATTTACTACTACTACTATTCTACTATTTTTTTTCACTGACTGAAACAAGCCTAATAATTTGGTCTGCGGGTCAAGACCGTTGGTTCAGTGTGTGTTTGACTCTGAGTTCCGCAGACAACCTTTTTGATTTGCTTGGTTTGGTAACAGCCACGAGCCTTGGAATTAGTTACTTCTCTTACACAATAGCTGCCGAGCAAAAGAGAAAATAGAAATGATGTGAGTAAAGAGATTGACAATTGTGTTTTCCAGCTGACACTTTCTTAGACACACAGCCAGTGGGAAAAAACAAAACAACAAAAAAATGTGTTTTTTTTGTGTACGCTACTGATTTTTAATTCAGCTCCTCCTCAATTTCCCTTGCCTTTGGTATTAGCCCTTCTGTCGGCATTTTGACTAAAAGCATGCAGAGTCATGGATAACAGTATCAACATCAGAACCGTGATAGAAACTATAACCGAGACGGAAAGCAGAGAGTGAATCATGCCTGATTCTCAAAGAAAGCCTCCGGAGACACAGCGCCTGCAGCTGCAAAGCCAGACAGAATTAAAACAAAAAAATAATCAAAAAGGACATGAAAGTATCCTCTCATAACCCGGTCTGTCTCTGTTTCTCTCCTCTGACAACAGAGCCGAATACTAGCTTCAGTGATCTGATTTCAGTCCACAGCGGGAACCAGAAAGAGATGCCATGATGGAGGGCTCACAATGAAACCACAAGAGGCCGACTAAGGCTAGGGTTAAAAGACTGGCTGTTCAGAACAGAGAGCCATAAGCTGCACATTTTGTCTGAACAGGCAGCCTCGAGATGGCAGCATGATGAGGGAAAAAGAACAATAAAAAAAAAGAGTTATTCAGTGTTGTTTCTAAATGTAGTTCCAGTACCCACAGCATTAAATGGTACTTGAACCAAAAACTTGAAATGTCAAAAAGATGCTCAAATTGACGCCTTGCTGTTTTTGCTTAAAGTTGCTAAAAAGAACACATTTGGGTATTGTTTTCTTTTTGTTCCTGGGTCAGTGTACTCCTTCTGAATTTGACATTTTCAAAAACGCTGCATGATTTGCTATCCCCAGGAAACAATCTGTAAATAGGAGAACTTTCAGGCCTGTTGCATCATTAGCATTAGCCCGTAACATTAGCTTTACTTGCCTTGTGTTGTATTTAACACATGTTCTCACTGTCCCTTTGGTGGTATTTGGCCATGCAGATAGTTGTGGTTTGATACGGTTGGTTTTCTTAGATTTCCACCACCACCTCTGTACAATGGCAGTGAATGCATGTCTGTGGTGCACACACACACTGGTTCTGAAATCTAAAGGTCAAAAGATACTTAACTATCTACTCTTATATCATCTTGCCCTCGTTTTCCCTTCATTGTGAACACATCCTTTTTCCATTTCTGTGTGTGTTTGTTTGTCTCTTCATGTCTCCACGGCTTTCCTTGTTTCTTTTTTTTCTATCTCCGTCTCCCAATCTGTCTCTTTTTCTCTCGTTCTCAGGACATGCAGATGACACGGGGCTTGGCCAGACAAAGTGATTCCACGGTAGCGAGGTCTGCCAGGGAGAGATAACTTAGACACAGTGTCACCGCTGTTAGCTAGACGCAGAGGGAAGGAAGACCAGGGCTGGAGTGATGAGGGGATGGAAAGAAATAGGGTAGAGGGAGAGGTAGTAAAGGGGAAAAAAAGACCTGGCACAACCAGATGATGGAACCAATGCTCAAATGCAAACAGAGTTCCAGTATATAGCATTTGCTTAATGAGACTCAGAAGGGAGGGTGCCTTTTTAATGTACTTTGTTTTATCCCCTTACTTGAGCACCTCTATTAAATCCTAGAGGAAGTTTGCTGGCTGGGGCTGAATGAGATGCACCCTTCAAATAAAATCTGTGCTGACCCACTTCCCTCAGTGTGTCACTTATCTAGAGGAAGGCAACACACACTCTACTCTCTACCACCTCCAAGGCCTATTCCTCGGCTAAAAATAGACACACACACACACACACACACCCCGGCTCGGTTCCAGAAGACTTCGCAGCTCTCATGTTACTGTATATACGTTGGGCCATATCGATCCAGAAATAAGTCGTCCTCAGGTTTCATCTGTTTACACATTCATTCATCCATCCTGCCGTACGGTATTTCTTCGGGACAGAGTAGTGAAGTTTTGAATGTAGGTTCTGTCCAGCTGTCACACGTGCTGCCATCCAATCACTGCTTGGAAAGTGTCAGCTACTACTGACAGTGCTGCTCAGAAACGAAATGCAAGACACATACTGTATGTGACAAGAAGAAGGTGGTTTCACTCATTTACATAATTGTAAATCGATCGGTGGTCGGACAAAACAAGCCATTTCAAGACACCCCTTAGGTTCTGGGAACCTGTGATAAGTGTGTTTTTACATTATCGATTATGATTCACATGTCAACGAATGGGCATCAACTAATGTAAAGAACAATCCAAATCAATATTTAGTTCCTGCCTTTTTCAGAGAGTGAAAACTAAGAGAAAAGTAGAGATGGCATGACATTCATGTTATTAAAGGGTATTTGAACGACAGACACTAAAAGAAAAAAAATCATCACAGTGGCACTATCTTGCAAAAAATGTAATAGAGACCATCAAAAGCAGAACAAAGAGCCCGCATTAATCTGATGGACCTCTGGACATAGGTGGCATTTCTTTGGGGTGGCTGTAGTGTGTTCTAATGAGAGTTTGAGGTTATCCTGTTAGATAGAGGGGGGAAGCATCAGTAACAGGCACCAGAGGGGGGTTTCTATGGATTTCACTATACCACCACACAGCTGTGCCTGTCTGCTTGTGTCACCGTGGGTGACAGAAAGAGAGAGAGAGAGAGAGAGAGTCGGAGCGAAAACAATTCGACACAGGGACTTGGAAATGGCACCGTTGCACAAAGCCAACTGGCCCAGTCATCTCCAAGTCATTACCAGATGGATTCACACATGCACAGACCGCACACACTCTCTCTCTCACACACACACACACACACACACACACACACACACACACACACACACACACACACACACACACACACACACACACACACACACACACACACACACACACACACCTATCATTGGTGGGTTGGCACACTGAAAGTACAAGTGCCATATCTGAAAGACATCCAGATAAATAAAAATATTTATGAAAAACAGACACACAAACACACGCACACTCACACACTTTGGGCATTAAGTGAACATGTCATGGACAGGTTGGCACAGTGATGAAACTTAGCACCATCCCTGTAATTTACCCAACATGGACACACACACACATACCAACACAGTGCTACGTCTGTCTGGCCGGGTGCGATGCCATGTGGTTTGGTGTCACTTGACAGGCATATCAAAGTCCGACACACATCGACGCCGCAAATCCGGAGCTGGTGATGGAATGGAGCACTAATCTGGCAGGAAGGCAGGAGCTGTTTCTTCAGGGCACGGCGCCTGCTGTTAAATCCCATCTCTACCTCTACTGCCTGGCTGCTGCAGTGGCACGCTGACCCCTGGCCCAGTTGTTCTGGCACTATTGATGAATGAGGGGGCAGTAGTGTATGAGTCATGCGAGAGTGTGTGTAGGTGGCTGAGACGGTTCAGTGAGTGTGTATTAGTGTTAGAGGGCGCGTGCATCCTTAGTGTGTATCTGTATGTAAGGTACTTGTGTGTAACCACACATTTCTTACTGCAAGGAGCAAGAGCAAAGAGCCACTGGAAGTCCACTCATTTCCTACTGTGCTGAGTGAAAATGGAAACCAACGTGTAGATGGTCATGAAAAGCGTCTCCTGTTGGAAGATGACTACGGCTTGAATATCTGTTGTCTCAACAACATCAATATCCCTGCTAGCTTTCTTGTTGTTTTATCGATGGGATCTTTTTCCTGCAGAGGTGCCTCCTGGCATGTTCAAAAACGAAACAACATAAATAGTTGTGGAGGGTTTTGTTTGAGTTTTTTTCAATAAATGCTACCTATTCAGCAATTACCAGCTAGTTTCTTAAAGGGATACAACATTGTATATAGGAAACAGCGTTTAAAGGGCACCTAGCATGCTAATTTTCAGGTTCATACTTTTATTTGGGGTTTCTACCAGAACATGTTTGCATGCTTTAACTTAAAAAAAAAGGACATTATTTTTCCCTTACGGTCTGTCTGAATATAACTGTTTTCACCCTCCGTCTGAAACGCTCCGTATTTAGTCTCTTTAAGTCCCACCTCTCAAAAAAGGCTAGCATGCTCTGACTGGAAAATAAAGGTAAATGTAAAATGATTACCCTAACTGTCCATCATAACTCAACCCTGCCATACCAACTATCGTTGTACATTCACACATGCTTATTTATATAGTGAGATATTTTACCAACATTTTGGATGTAAAAAGTAAACACGCCTGACATAAAGTGATTAAGATAATCTGACGGTTTGCATTTTTTTGCCCCGTTGCACTTGTTGTTTTGATGATATACGATTCTTACTATGCCTCATTTCCCTTTCACCTCTCACACCTCACCCAGTATCTGTCAGCGTTTTAACTAATCTTCCTTATCAAAGCCTGGTTTTCAGCAGGGATGGGGGGGGGGGGGGGGTTGATTACAGCAACTTGTCATTACAGTTTACATTGTCTGCACATGCAACTGCTTCTTTTATGGTCATGTCTGAGTGGGAGAAAGCCATGCAGACAGAGAGACACGGACAACCGTAGCCTGAGAATTGGATTTTGCTACCACAGAGAATAACACTGTCTGGGAAAAACAAAGGTTTACATATTGACATGTCACTGTTTGTTTATTGGTTGACCTTGTGGCGAGCTTACATTGGAGGTTAAGTGGAACTTCAAAATCGAAGAAAAGCTTGAACAGTGGAAATAGTCATTTCCGCAGCTTTGTCAATACACACCGATGCTTGTACATTCACAGCAGGTGAGGAGCCACGACGCAGGGCACATTGTGACCACTGTATGGGCTTTTGTTAAACTAAGGTGAGACATAGACATCCTTTTCACTTCTTGCTTTACAATTCCTCCCACTTCCTCAATACGAATTAAACAAATAAATAACCTAAGTCTTTTGATATTTGCATTACCTTGTTTTTGCTACATTTGACTCACTTTTTATGGAGAAACTGACAAAACGGAGTAGGACACAAGCACAAAACAACTCTGTCAACACTTTTTTTGACTATTCCAATGCCTCAGGGAAAAACCCCATACTTGCATGCTGGTGTGCATGTGTTACCATGGTTACTAAGTGATCTTGTATAATTATATGGGAGGTCTTTCCTTCACAGTTGCCACTAACAGAAGAAGGATTGTGTAAATGTGAAAGCAATTTAGCTCTTGATTCGAAAATGTCACCAATATGCTGTCACAACATCCTGTGTTTGGTCTGCCTTGCGTTTCACACAGCAAACAAACCTTCCCGGTGAACAAGGAAGCAGGTCGAGACCCTCTTTGTATTGTTTAAAGCACAAAAAACTCAATAGGTGTGAAAACATCTCAGACAGCCTGGGTTGGACTGGGAACAGTGCACCTGTAAAAGCTAGGAGTAGGCGACATATACCATATTTTTGACCAAATACCTTGATATCGATATTGCGACGATATTGTAGTGTTGACTATTGTGATGTGGATACGAAAACTTTGTAGGCAAGTTCAGAAAATAACAGCACTTTACTGTCATGCAGCCTTTAAACGCAGGAAAATACAACACTAATGCCATATTACAATATCCAAAATCTAAGACGATATCTAGTTTCATTTCACAATATGAACATAATAGTGTTGTATATTTCCTAGCCCTCTGTTAAGCCCTTGAGACAGGATGTAATAATGGGATATGCATTAAACATGACTGGACATACATTCACTTTTGAACTTTCCACTTAAAACTCACACCATATGCAGTAGGCACTCCTGATGACATGCTCCAAGTGTTTGTGCATGTGTGTTATAGTATGAGAGTAGGCCTGTCAACCCACAGCGAGTCGGGTCATCCACCCTCATAGTTTGACCCTGTCGTGGGGCATGTTCAGAGTTGGGAGCCAGAGGCCCGGGTCCGGCTGCACTCAGCAGCTTGATGACCGGCCTGAACGCCCAATGACACAGGCAGCTGGTCCCTACAGGCCCGCTGGCACCAGACAGCCCTGTGTATTGTGTGCCAGCGTGTGTTCATGGGTATGTGTTTGCAAAAGCCAGCAGCTGTTGTTCTCACACCAATTTCCCCTCTCACACAGACACACCTTGATTTCCAGGTTTGAGCTGGCAAATGGCACATAAATACTTTTTTTTCTTCTACTCTTTGCCCCCGTCAGCAGACCACTGCAGGCTGAGAAACATTTGTCTTAAAGCAGCCACTGTGGTAAACTTAATCAAAGACATCACAGACAATAGAAGAACGATAAAACAGAGATGCTTTCATCGTTCAACTGGGCCATATATCCCAGCTGCCCAGGAGGTTACAGCACTCAGCTTCACAAGTCAGCGGTTTTCTTTTTTCTCAAAGTAATATCTCCGCTTTGTCTCCCACCTCTGCCTGCTCTTTCAGCGACTCAGGTAGTGTGGAACAATTTATTCAAATCTGAAATGTCTCCTACTATTGACTTCTGTGTATATTTGAAATAAGGACTGCACACACTGGCTGCAAGGGAATGAGCAGTTTATATTGGAGTTCAGGGTTAATAAACAGCGACTCTGTAGGGTAGTCATTTAGTCTGTTTTTGCTTGGCTAATATGTCTCTGATGATCACTGGTGGTCATTAAATAACCTTATCTATATTTATACTACTGAGTGAAAAGTCTCAACAACTTTTGGATGCATTACTGTGGATTTTTCCACACATATTAAAGGCCAGACTATAAATCACAACCACATTTTGGGAGTCCTTAAACTTTTCATCTAGCACCACTCAAAGTTCAAGTGTGTACAATAATTGACTTGACTAAATACCTGATAATCTAATGACATTCTCATCAGTTTCAGCTGTATTTTGTGTTACATGCTAATGGTTAACGTTAGCTTGGTAAGGCACTGAGCTGAACATGCCAGGACCCATTAACTGTCAAGGACGAATGCTCTGAGATTGGGTCTCGTTGCATTGGGATCCGATCAGCCGGACCCCATGCCAAGGTGGCCTGGCTTGGATTGAGTTTGGATCTCATTGAGGTGGTAAAAGCATGTTGGCACAATCCAGACGATTTATCAAACAAAGGTCTTGCATCATCTTCCCCTCACATGGGAGGAGAAAAACAAGCTGAGACCCGCTGTCTGAGACATGTGGAGTTACTGCTTATGAAAACCCAACATTTCCTGATTTTATTGCTTCAAAATAAAAACATTTTATATAAGAAAATAATGGGTGACCTTTATTGTGAAGAAGTTATTGGAAAATGTGTTTATCACCGAATTAGAGGCGCTTTGTTAAAAGCTTATCTTCAATAAAACTAGTCTACTAATACTGCAGGGTGGAAGAGTAACCAACAAGGTTAAAGGGGGAGTTTTATTGTGGAGAATCTAAAGGAAATGAAATGTGTTTATCCAGCGTTTTACAGACATTCTTTTGACCCCAAACATCCCTATCCGATCAGTCAGATCGCATTGAAGTGTGACGTGTGGACACATACATGTGGACACAGCTGAGTTCCCATCTGGTGCATCCGATCACAAAAGTCACATTGAAAATACAAGTGTAACCACATCCTAAAAACATGTGAACATGGTTTACATTATACCTGCTTAACATTAGTATGATAACCTCTCCATTGAGAGCATGCCGGCATGCTGACATTAGCATTCTGCTTGAAGCACTCCTCGCTGCTTCTCTTAAAAGGGAGAACCGAGGAGGTGAATTGGACTTAAGAATAAATTTAGAAGGTTCAGTGGCAGTATCTGCTTGGTACTTGGCCAGACTGATCCATCTTTTACAATGGTGTTGATGGAGTTAAGATGGAGAATAGCAAGTGGGAGAAGAATGGCACAGAGGGACTGTGGGAGGAGCACAGGAGGGTGCAGGAAAGAAAGTTATAAAAATGGAATGAAGGTGTGAGTGGATGAAAAGAGAGAGGGGGCACAAATGATTCCTTCCACTCTGTACTTTGTACGGCTCAGACTTGTAGTAGAGTCCAAGGTTGGAGTCAGCATTAAGTGCATCCGACAAATGGGTCCCTGCAGAGAGAGACCTGTAGGTGTCCAAACCAAAAGTGGCCGTACATTAGGAGCTCTCTTCGTCGTCCTCTCTCTTCCCCCCACCCTCTCTGACTTTCTCGCATACACTTCCTCCTGCACAGGAACACACACACACACACACACACACACACACACACACACACACACACACACACACACACACACACACACACACACACACACACACACACACACACACACACACACACACACACACACACATCCACGACCACACCGTGGCTGCTGCCAGTAAGACTTTTGCTTCGTCAGTAAACAGTTGACCGTCCTTGTCAGTAAAATGTTTATGTAGCTGGCCGTAGTCCTGGGCGAAGCTGGCAGAGGGAGCTGGCTCCGTAGATAAGACTACAGATGAAAGGAGGAGCGTGAGGATAAATAATGGCACCGAGCCACCGAAGAATAATTAGACAAAAATAGAGAGAAAGTGGGGTATTTAAAGTTGCAACAGGGAGATTAGCAAAGTGTGTGTTTTTTAAGACTCGTGGGCCCTCTCCATCGGACCAGACTGATACACATCGGGGCTTACTGCTGCTTAAACAGATCTCGCCTCGGCCAGACAGCAGAATGAGCTGGAGTACATGCTGCAAGGTCAACTCACTGTGGAGGAGGCATTTTAGATGATAGTGCAGAAAATGTGAATACATTCCCCCCTAATACTTACACGCATAAACAATCAGCGCCGCCCTCTGCATCTTAAGTCAGTTTTCTCTCTAATCTTGTTCTTTTTCTTTTTTATGACCCTTTCGTCTTTTTCATTTCTGTCCTTGTATCTGAATCCCTCAATTAGACCTGTCCCCCTTTCTTTGTGATCGTCCACAAGTGTCCTGTCCAACAGGCCAGGACCTTCTTGACATTGTTTGAGAGGATGGACTAACACATCTGTTGTTATTTCCCCAGCTCATTACTCCATCTCCTCCGTGCTCCATCTGTGCCATTGCAGCATTTCATCTTCAGTCACCATTTTTGGGCTTCTGTAACTACACTGATGATAACTTTGCTGTAATTTTGGCACTAGTTTGTGGACACTGTAGTTGTTTTGCCAACTGAGAGGATGCCAGAAGTTTCCCAAATCTTCTTCTCATAATTACCACAAAGAGGCTGACCTGAAATCTCTCCCCACTTGGCTGCTCATACTCAGCCGTTTCAACAGAGCTGCCCTCACCCATGTCCGTCCCTCTGTTTACCATCTTGGTCCTCCAACCACCCGGGATATACTCTCTTCCTCCATTCCACACACTTCCTCATCTTCCCCCCTAGAAAGCCTAGTCTTAGCTCCAGGTTGTGGCTGTTGCAAATCCATTACATCAGATAAAAAGGGGGACAGAAATCTGATGCTGCTTTAGATCCCTACGGGGTTGACAAAGAGGAGCAGATGAAAAATGGGGGGATTACTCCACTCTCTCCTCATCAAATCCCCACAGAAGGAGGTCTGTGTGCAGCCATATGGCCAGTCATCAACTCCTATTGTAATCTGATTGAAATGGGGGTGGGAGAAGAGAAGACATGGGGGGGGTTAAGATCCTTAAAACAGCCCCCACCATCCTCTCCTCCATCCCCCTGATGTCTCAATCTCAGTCGACAACAAAGCCAAATACAAAATAAGACAAGAGGAGTGGCGTGTTGCCAGGTTGGGGGTAAGCCTTACATTTGTCAGTCCCCACAGCGAGCAAAAGGCCACTCAGCCAACTAATAATCCCCTATTTGAATAATGGCTGATATTCTATTTCACTTCCAGCTACTCTCCATTTAGGCTGGTTGTAATTTCCTCGCTTATCTATGGCTGAGCTCCCAACAACGCATGAGAGTTCAATCTGAATCTCTCTGCAGGCCAATTGAATGCAAAGTGAGAGCAATCGTAGATCATTTTCCCGCTTCCTACACCTTGCCTTCACGTCTCCCTCAGTCTCCCTTTGCCCCCCCCCCCCCCTTCAGCTGGCTGTCACCCTGAATGCTCAGCCATTCACCCTCCCCACACCGGCCACCTTGCATTGTCACAGCAGACATTTAAGGTGGAGGGCCCCCCGAGATGAAACGATTGCACGAAGCCAGGGTACATTACCCTTTTCTCTATTTTCCATTTAGCTTGTGCTACATAATCTTTGTCGACACCGCTTGGACAGACAGAGGAGGACGAGGAGGGGAAGGAGAGATAAAGTAGTACACAGGCGGAGAACACTTCTCTCTCTCTGTTGAAACTTTGTTGAATAAACTCCGGCGTGGCGGATGCAGTCTGCCGCCAGAGGATACACGGCAAAGTTCATCTGCCGCCATTACGATAACAACAGCTGCAGGAACACCGAACACATGACAGAAACTCTCAGCCACGGTCAGAAACGCTTCCAACACATGCTGTGGTAATGGGATTTTGAGGCAACGCTGCGCTGCGGCTATGCTTACAACTTGGAACAGGGTGTAACTCTCTTCACAGGTCTTGGAGAGGGGAGCGCAAGTAATCTGCCTTTACCGACTTCCACAAAACAAACAGAACAGAGTCACACTCAGCAGCTCGCGTGAGTCACAGCTCCCATCTCCTCCAACCCCTGATGAAAAAAAAATAAAAACCTGCAATTACCCTGCTCGACTCTACTCCTACTTACTGCTAATGCTACTATTGGCAGTAGTACTGATATGATGAGTCAAACTAATTGATTAGTCAAGTGACAGAAAATTAAAGGAAAATATATGCTTATGCCCTTACTTTCAAAGAGAAAGAGGAGAAGATTGATACTTCTTGTCATCACTGTGAAAGGCTTTTCTTTTTAGTAATATGATTTTGATAACTAATGAATTGCTTCATTCATTAATTGTTTTTACTTATTTAAGCCGAAATACGCCAAATTTGGTGGTTTCAGCTTGTCAAATGTGAGGATCTAATGCTTTTATTTTATGATTGCAAATGAAATATCTATTGGTGCAATGGAGACATTATGTTGGGCTCTTGGAGATTCACATTTATCTGTCGAGGACACATCACAACAATGGGCCTCATGAAAGAACTGCTCATTCCAACAGATGTCTTCTTAAGCCGTTTGTATGGAACTATCTGCATTCAACAATTACCTCGTATTTTGAATTTTCTCTTTGGTATAGACATTATTTAAGAGTTGTCCAGACCTGTTGTGGGATTCATGTCCAATTAGTCTGCTGAAATAACACTTTGTAATTATATTGACATTATTATCCTGTTTGACTGTGCAATTCAAATTATAGGCTAATATAATTCTAAATGAATTCATATAACATGAGCATATAACTATTAATTTAAATTGGCAATTGATGCTATTATACATCTCTACAATATCACCATGAACATCTCCTGTTGCTGTCATTGATCAGCTTGCTGGGGTGAGATGTTTTTCATATGGAACCATTTCTTCTTTATGGATCTCCGAAAGAAGGACTAAAGACTGGACATATGGGGTAGGAGGTGTAGCTTTATATGGTATATAACTATATCATTATGCTAATGTAATGCTCATTTATGCACAGATGGCATTCATCATGAAAAGTTAGAAGAGAAGTTAGAAGCCTTCATGTCTGCGAATCTTATGTAGTCCACTGACGACAAAAAGTTCAGATACAAATACAAAAAGGTTCTTCCATCTCGTCCAACGTCTCTCTGCTCATTTACCCTGCTGTTTGACAAAGCTGTGTCTCAGTAGTTAGTGAGAAGTTAAAATATCCAACCACAGATCCTAGCAGCACTGCCTCTTTCTCTGACTGCTATCTTTTCTTGGACAAAGTTGTCACAAAGGTTAATTGAGACAAAAACTTCAGTGTAATCAAGTTGATTGAGGTGTCTCCATTAGTCAAACTTAATAGGTATTAACCTCTTACCGCTCCGTGTGAACATTATTTACACCACTGCTATGTATAGGTAGGTACTGATGCGACATATCTTTGGAAAGCTAAGATTCTTGTGATTCGATTGATGCAAACTATTTCAAGATCCGATCACAACAGCAGGTACAATCACCGCCTCTGTCAGTCCAACACCAAACAAACAAACAGTTACAAACTTGTGGCAACTCACCTCTGTGATCCACAGATCAATAGATCAATAACATTCAATAGTAATCCACAGATCAATAACATTCAATAGTAATCCACAGATCAATAACATTCAATAGTAATCCACAGATCAATAACATTCAATAGTAATCCACAGATCAATAACATTCACTAGTAATCCACAGATCAATAACATTCAATAGTAATCCACAGATCAATAACATTCAGACCAAAACGCTCTTGTTACATTGGCAAAGGTCCAGACGATCCAATCCAGTAAAGTCCAAAACACATTATTACATATCAATAAATACCCACGGACTGCTGTTGCATCATTTCAAATTGCAGAAATCTCACTATCAAGATGGCCGCTGCACTCTGACCTTTCGATTGACACCTCATTTGACCCATTAGGAGGTCGTATAGCCAATGAAATTTCGAAAACAACGATGTGCCGCTTCAGGGGTTTATTTAAAAGCCACAGCAAGGAAGTCCATGCGTAAACGCCAACAGCTGCTGCCAGCTCCGTGTGCGTCCGTGCGTAAAAGGCGTAAAGTGTGGTTTCTGAGAGTTTTGGAGACTTTAGGACCGTCAATAATGGCGAAACGGTATAATTAATAATAAATATTAAATAATAATGACATTTTTTATATAAACTGCTTTTCCATCATAGCACTTGTTTTGACTTGGACAAAGTTTAGTTTCAATTAGGGGAAAAAGCACTATAATCTGTTTATGCTTCAGTTACTCTGTGTCAGCAATACTGAACAGTGAATCTGGATGGGATAGGATACCTCTCAGTGTCACCTTTCATTAGAGCCCAGAATTATGAGACTAGAAGCCTTTTTAGCCTAGGTATGTGACCATGGTTACCAAGGGTCCTTTGGAGTTTTTGGAACGCCTAGACATACCCTTAGAAAAACATGTGTAAAATATTCATTTTCTGTGGTATTGTTATCAAATTTGAACTGGGACTAGGTAAGGCTTCATGCTGTGGTCCCATTGTGTTTCCCAGCCCATAAGTATCAGCTACAGTCATCTGCAGTCATCTGTTTGCAAAAACATATTCAGGCGGAAATAAAAACCTTCTACTTCAGTGTGTTCAAACTTCTATTAAAAACTTCTGAGTGTTACCTTTCAAAAGAGATCAAAACCATGCATGTACTCCAAATGGTTTAAGAACAGCTTTCAATTTTCTTTGGGTATGCCTTGGATAGGCATTTAGGCAAATTTTACCGGAGTGGGAAGGACACTGAACCACGTCCCACCACCTCTCCATCTCCATCTCTTCTCCTCCCTAACAATTGTTCGTCAGAGTTGACACAAAGGTTACTGAGGCGTTTAGAGAGTGTGGCACACATCGATGTTCGTTAACCCGTCTGAGACAAATGACACTGTTTGGTGAACCACTGAGTGAGCTCTCTGAGGGAACAGCTGGGGTTGTTAACAGTTTGTCACTGTTGTTCAGTGCATCCCGTGCAAGAACCACAGCAAAACAAACCCAGCACTTTCATCCACCTCAGACCAGGGTCCAGAGGAGCATGTATATAGACACACAGTACCTCAGTGTTTTTAACATGGGTGTATACGCTGCATGGCAACTGAACTAATCCTGGCTATGCTAATGTCACACTCCACCTGTTTTTTAATATTGTTTTGCCTTTTTTCGGGAAAAAGTGCATAAAAAATGTAATAATTGGCTTCTGAAATTTGTATTTGTTTACATATTTAGAAAAAAGAGATAGGAGCTGTTCTTCTTCTCCAAATTAAATCTATGACGCTTTCTTTGGTGACCATCACGCATTATTGGACAGCCATTACACCCAATATTTAAAGCTTACATTACATTACAGTCATTTAGCAGACGCTTTTATCCAAAGCGACTTACAGTCAGTAGTATATTACATATCATTCACCCATTCACACACTGATGACAGGCTACCATGCAAGGTGCCACCATCAGACTCTAACTAACATGCAACATCCAGTCCACACCGATGGCAAGCCTTCAGGAGCAACTTGGGGTTAAGTGTCTTGCCCAAGGACACATCGACTGCTGAAGACGGGTATCGAACCACCGACCCTCTGATTGGAGAACTACCTTGCTCTCCACTACGCCACAGCCGCCCCAGCTGCACTTATTATGTATACTGTATATAATGGATCATATCACTATGTCTTTGTCCAAGTTATTATTATGTGAAATGTGGAATGGGCTGCTGATGGTGACAAATCAACCAAATCTGTGGCTCCCTCCAACCCTACGGATAGTTAATGTCTTTTTTACAGCCAACAACTTTATTTTTTTTGTTCACCCTTTCTGCTCTTATCGACCTTATTTCCAGCAGTAGCGGCACATAGTGGTTTTTGAAAACAAACCAAAACAAAAACCTCCAAATTCACTGCCTGCCCAGTGTCACACACGCACGAGCCAGGATTTTTTTCTCAGGAGTTATTGAGACCAAAACAGAGCTTAACTTCCTAAGCTCCAGCCCTGACCGTCCTGGCTCACAATTACACGGGTTATATACAGATTACAATGTATTACTTTTTTGTGGGTGTAAGTACAAACAGTGGATAAGAAAGGCCAGAATTAGGAAACTTTTTGCCAAAACAACTTTGTTTGGTAACAATATCACAATGTTTTTCTGCTGTCCCCAAGTGGCCAAAAATCAAAAACTATTGATTTATTTTCCAGCTACCAGCTAAATGTTCTCATGTACAATATGTGTAAACCATTCAGTCCTGCATTGGTAGCCACCCTGGGGGTCAGAACTTTGGTTCAAAAATGATGCAAAAGATGCAAGATGATTAACATGATAGGAAAGAAGAAGACACAGCACACATTTGACATATCTTTGTTTTTTTCCCGTTTTAAATACTTGAGAGTTTCACATCTTCAAAGCTTTGAACCCTATTAGAAAGGAACAGTCTGGGAAGGGAACACCAGTCTTTGGTTGAATTGCTCACAGTTATGCAACCTGTGATAAGGGTAACAATCAGGCGTTGATTGGAACCAAAGGCTTTCTTGTGAATCAGTAGCCCAGAGGGTGTCACAAGTGGCTAGCTGAAGCAGAAGTAGATGAGACACTGAGAAAAGGTGGCTGCGACAATGACGAATTTCAATATTTCATTAAAAAAAATAATAATCTTAGAATGTATTGATCACAGATTGAAGGTGCACTACATAATAAAGTGCGAGTGCTGTATCTGAGAGTGCACTTTTCCTTTCAGGTGTACAGGAAGGCAGTTATGGCATAGTAATGTGCTTTGGATAAAGGCTTCAAATAAATGTACTGTATAGTAAAAAGGCCTGTCGCCTCGCAGTCTTTGCATTCGGGCTGAAGTTCGCAGACTGCTGGGCTGGCATTTTATCAGCATCATGCACCGGCTGCTTTTATGTGAATTATTGAATTTTCTCTTTTTCTTTGTGCGAACGAGTCAAGAGAGCCAACTCAGCGAATGCAGTACGTGACCCACAGTTTGATGGAGGACTCCTTTTTTTTTTAATTCTCTTTTTAAATACTGGGGGAAAACAAAAGAGGTCCTCGCCTAAGATACCAATTTGCTTCCAGTGGAATGTCTTTATGTCTACACAGCAGTACCTTCGACTGTTCTGTTTAGTCAGGGGTCCCGAACAATACTGTTGTGGTCAGACAGCAAAGAGAGGAAATGATAGGGTTGAAGAGAGAGCTTAAAAGAGAGGTGAGCAAACACCTTAGAGGGAGGAGTGAGGCAAGCGACGGGGATGAAACGGAGACAGGAAGCGAGAGGCAGAGGTCAAAAGCTCTGATAACGGCCGGCTATTTTTGTGCAGTGGCTGTTAAGCTGCTGGATTTAATTGCTTAATAGCAAAATATTCATTATCATTCCAGTCATTAGTCATCCTGAGTGTGTGTGTCTGTGTGTGTGGGTGTTTGCTGGTGTTGGTGGCCTGAAGTATCAACAGGCATATATATACAGTCTATTGTTGGAGAAAAATGTAGATCTTGCAACAAGTAGTTAAAGTGGAAGAAGGAGGCCAATGAAATGATGACCTGTAATTTCAGCATTCAAAGATAGAAAAATGAATTAAATGAAATGCTTTTATTACCTGTTCGTGGATCCATCAGTGAGAGGCAGCAGCAGGAAGAGAGAGAGAGAGAGAAAAAAATACAACATTAGGTCAATCAGAACCTACATACCTAACAGGCAAAAAAAGAAATCCTCCGCATTTTATTTTCCTAGCAATCAGCTGGTAAACACATATTTCAGGTGAAGGCGCTGAGTCTAAAAAACACTGCAGATACGCAACATTTTGGAATGCTCGCATAAGAAAACAAAGTCTTTATTTCATTTAGAAAGAGTACAACATATTGAGCCTAGACTAAAGGGATCAAGGTTCTCGTCACATTTTATTTTCCTACTAGCTTTCATTCACTAAGTGTAAGTACGACAATTCTGGATATCTAACTTTCCATAAATCTTCCAAAACAAAGGGCAAAATAAAAATAGCACAGTGAATTTTGCTGCAGGTAAGCTTTACTTATGCAGTGTTTCATCTCAGTGTGAGTCCAGAGTGCGTTCCCTGAATACCACAAAGACTGGCAAGGAACCGCATTAGTCCCAGGATGAAAACCGGGGCTGATATTAAGTTGTTTTTTTCCACCTAAAAGTTAATTAATAATTACAGTCCCCAAAGCTAGGATTCTTGGGTAATAATTTGAGGCTGTGGGGATGCGCTCAACTGGCTTCAACTTGGTGGGGACTTGGCTCCGACACTGAAGCACAACAACACGACTGTGCATGGGATTAAAATAAAATATGATGAGCACTGGCTCCATAATCTTCTCCCTATAGCCTTGAGCTTAAAGAAAGCTTTAACAAATAATTAATACTACAGATGTGTACATGACAACCTGTATGTTCTTATTTAAGGTGGCCCTATTATGCTTTTCCACTTTTTCCACTCTCTCCTTTAGTGTGCTATATATATTTTTGTCCATGTAAAAGGTCCGAGTGTAAAACCTGAAGTCCACGCCTAAAAGGAGTTACCCTCCCCCTCAGAAGCTCCTGAGCTGCCTGAAATGGCTCCATTGAATTCTCTCCTTCACTTCTGTAACTTTATGAGGTCACAATGTAACATTATGAGGTCATAATGTAACTTTATGAGGTCATAATGTAACTTTATGAGGTCACAATGTAACTTTTTGACTTCATAATGTTCCATCATGAGGTCATAACGTTACGGAAGCGACGTGAAACTCCTTCCGGCTAGTTTGGCCCTCAAACAACAAAAGAGAGAGACGGAGCTGAAGCTCCGGAGGAAGAGTTTTTAAAATGTGAAACGTTGACTAGTGGCTAGCTGACCAATCAGGGCAGACTTTGCTTTCTGGAGGGAGGAGCAAGCGCTACAGAGAGAGGGTGAGAAGAGGTGCTGCAGGACAGAATGATGAGAAAAACAAGGAGGATTATGAGCGTTAAAGCATGTGAACATGTTGTAACTGTAACTTGAGATAAAAATATGCACAATAGGGCCTGTTTAATTATTATTATCATTGTGGCTTTATTATAATATATATTTAAAAAATCCTCTGTCTCCTAAAAAGTGCTTCCTTTGCTTGGGCTGTTCTTTGTCCACAGGTTTCATAGTGTGACAGACCTTGAAATGGAAGACATTGGTATTCAAATAGCCTCCCACTGTGTTCTAGGCCAACAAGGTGTAAAACAACGCATCACTGCAACACCTCGGACCACTTCACACCGTGAATAACAATCCCTGCAGCCAATAAGGAATTTAAAGTCAGCAAAATGAAACACAGAGGAGGAGACCTTAAAGAAGCAGCAGCGATTTCTTTTCTCTCCCCCTTAGCATTTGTCTCCGTCTGTTCTCTTCCTCCCTGTCCCTCATCGTCTCCATCCACCTGTCCCCCTGAGTTAGGAGTCGTAGCAGATGAGCTAGATAATCACTGACCTCTTCAGATCCCCAAAAAGTTCATCTAGCTCTGCTCAATAGAGTGTCAGTCCGCGCCACATTTGTCTTGGAGCTCCGCATTGTGGAAAATGGTTGAAAATTGGCTTTTCCCAGGTCGAACCGTCCCCTCCATAGATCACCGAGATGTCCTCCAGATAGCCGGCCCACTTCCACCGCCAAGGCAGCACGCTCAAATAACTCTCCCTGATAGCTCTCTTTCTCTCCCTGCACTATCAGGAACCAGTCGAGCTAATATCAGATCTAATTCTTTGTGTGCTGGCAACACACAGCCCTGACATGGCTTATCTGAGGACATAAGAATATACATTCTCCGAGTATGGAGATGTGAGTTTTAATGGCCATGGTGCAGATTAACAGATTAGTCAATCAATTGATAATGCATTGAAATATATATTGATAATTTATTACTTAAAATCCTCCACATTTGTTGGTTTCCAGCTTCTCAAATGTAAAAATGCAGTGTATTTTTTTTACATCTTTATAAATAGAATCTCTTCAGGTTTGATTGTTGAACAGACAAAACAAGGACTTTGAAGACGTGCATTTTTCCCTAGACTTTACATTTAAACAAAAATCATCGATGGAAGTCGACAACAATAGTGTTTTGTTTTCTCTTCAACAAGAGAAGGCTGTTTGTTGGGTTATAATCTGTATAAAAGATGACGAAGAAGAAGAAAAAAAAATTGTAGGTGGAGGGCGGCAATGTTCTGTCTTGTCTTTCTTATCTGCCCGTTGCTACTTCTGTTGCCTTTCCTGTAAATTGGCCTTTACACACACACACACACACACACACACACACACACACACACACACACACACACACACACACACACACACACACACACACACACACACACACACACACACACACACTTTTCCCAGCCATCATTATCTTCCCAAACCTAGTACTTGCAGGTGTTGTGAATTATCTGTTGAGCAGCTTTAGATGAGGTGGAGAGATTCTTTTTTTTATTTTTTTATTTCTCCCCTCCATACCGACTGGCAGGACGCTCTCTTTCTGGCAACCAGCCAGCATATGTGTGTGTGTGTGTGTGTTGTGTGTGTGTATGTCTAAGTGTGTGAGTGTGCCTGTCCTGCCTGTGCAGCCATGAGGGACAGATGTAGCAGCTCTCTGCTAACTGATAACGAGCAAATCTAGACCGATGGACAGAAGGACAAACATAAGGACTAGAGAACAAAAGGACAGAGGACACAGGGCAGGAAAGGGGACTGTCGAGGAAAAAAGGAAAGGAGAGGAAAGAGATAACTAAGGGAACATTGACATCAGTCACGTGGCTTCTCTTTTTTTCCCTCTCCGCTCTCTGAGAGTCTAACAGTGTGATAGGACAGGAGACTGACCCATGTCTATTCCGCTTGTCTGATTCCACCCTCCCACTGTTTAGCTCCCTCTCTGTCCAATTTTCTTTTCAGCTTCTTGGATGGCCTCTCTTCTCTCTCTCTCTCTCTCTCTCTCTCTCTCTATCTCTCTCTCCCCCCCTCTGAAGGACAATTGGTCTCATTCAATATGAGGAACTGGAGGCAAATCAAACTTTGCTGCATAAGTGGGTACGGGGAGGGGGGGGTGAGGGGGGTGAGATGCAAAGGGAATTGAAATCGACTGGCACTCAATGTCAGAATGCCAATCTGGATCAGTGTCATACTGTATAGGAAACGAAAGCCGCTCTAATAGGCGCACAACTCTATTCAACCATTCGAGATGAATTGACTCACATTCTCTCTCAGATTGGAACACACCCCCTGCGCGGCGAAACAAACAAACATATGCAACCTCCGATTAAAGAGCAGCACGACTTCAGATGCGTGGCCTTTAGATGAAACACCATGTGAACTGTGACTGTGTTTGCCGACTTGCAGCGCGGAAGGGAGGGTGGATGTAATTGACCAGTTATAGCCACTGGGAGAGGTTAATTGAGGCGTTCCCTCTTGTGAAGGTGGGGGAGTTTCAATTAATGCTGTGAAGGTTGCCGTCAGAGACAAAGCCACAGGAACACCGAGTCCATTAAAGGTGTAATTAACACCGTCATTCAGTCGCAACACAGCGCTGGCTTATAATAGACTTCATTATGCCGAATACATACACAGGCAAGGTGAAACAAGGGCTATATATGTAGTATATAAACAGGTCCTAGTATGCAACTAGGCCATTTTGTGTGCACACATATCTACATGTAGATACAAGGACAGGCTATCGAAAAAAATACCGACCAAAGTATGCCTGCAGCACTGACCACTTGACTTCCACATATTCAACAATCATTTCAGACAAAAATACAAACTGATGCATTTAAAAAAGTTTGGCTCATTGTTAAAAAAATCTCTTTGGAAATATTCCTTTTATTCTTGTCAGAAAAAATAAAACACATGTATCATATTGGCGTTGATAAATGGGACACACTACAGAGAAAAACATTGATTTTTCTTGAATGGGTCAATTTTGAGTGTCATGTTTTCACTTGCCCCAAAGAAAACCTTAAAAATACACATTCAGGTTTTTATTTTACTACTTTGTATATATGCGTCCATAGATTTCTCCTTATTTCAACAAAAAGTTAGCATTAGATATCTCCTCATTTGCATGTTTAAACATAACATTTCAGAGAACTTGTAATACATATATTTTTTGGGAAAAACACTATGAAATAAATAAATTGGTTGGCAGAGCCCATATCTTTATTTTTCTATGAATTCTTAGTATATGTCTGCCAGTCACTAGTGCTGCAGTGGTGCACAACAAAGGTGCAACAAGTAACGGTATAAGTAAAGATTCTCCCTTCGGCCTTATATAAAGGAGCCAAAGGTTACCGTCCACAAAGAAACATAACTGCATTTCCTGCATTAAGTGACTTGTCCCTTTAAAAGAGTTATGTATTTACTATTCTCCTTTTATAGGCCGGGGTTTGGTGGGGTGGGGAAATGCGGCCTGATCGTCGGCACCTCAGACTATAATTGCTCTTGGATGACACTGCGGAGCCGCTATTGGTCACGACCGAAGCACCTGATCATGTCTGTCCGGTGGAAAATGGCTCCCTCAAGGTAAAACCACTTACAGGGGCCGGGACGATTAGGGTTCATTTTATAGCACTGTTCCATGGTGTGGCAGCCCAGATTTACTCTGCCTGGGGGACGGAAATAAACTTGAGTCTATATGACGGCTGAAGGAAGTAATGAAATGGCGGTCCCGCGAGAGACACAAATCCACATACTGTAGGTATTCCCAAGTGTTATAGTCTGAATCAAAGGCTGCTGTCTGGCAGGCATGGCTCAGAACACTGACAGCCTGACTAAAGATTTTCACAAGGCATAGCTGGTAGAAATTCGTAAGACATCTGAGAGAAAAACTGAAAGGGAGCAGCCAGAAGTATTCAGCACAGAGACGGGGGAAAGATTTAAAGCTAAAAGACTTTATGCCTAACCGTGTGGGTTTGGTAATAGCATGGCTGCCAATTAAACGTGGTGAGGGGAAATTGACATTCCGGCAAGGTGGGAAAAACAATTTTCATTCTCAAGGGAACAAGTGAACATCTGCCTGTATTTGTGTGTATATGTGTGATGGTTCATCTCAATGTAGATACTAATGTAGGCCAATATGTCCTCCTTATATGCACATTCCAGCTGCTAAAAACTAAAGTAAGTGTGTTTTGGTTTGACAGTAAAGTAAACACTTCAACAGTCACAGTAAGTGCCTTCCCATCCACCTGTTCTCACAAACACTTTCAATTTGCCGGAGTGGAATGGCGGAAAATTACTGCAAAAAAGTAAAGTTAAGCTTGGTAGAAGTGGAAAAGTTGGTGCATTGATTATTGCAAAACGTGACAAAGTGCAATGGAAACAGACTGGGAATAGATCATGGCATACATGAAGCATGTGACCTGTACATGCACTTATGTTTCCGCTCCACAGGAGAGATGTAACGAATGCATGAATGAACAGAATTGCAATATTGCCATAACATTTTCCAATGACAAATGTCATCCTGTTGTTCCCTCTTCTTCTTGCCCTGTTTAATGGCACCAGACTAAAGAATCAACCCCACCAGCTCTACATGTTGATGCACCCAACTCCTTATATTCCCATAATGGTAACGCAAAAATTATAATTTTCTTTTGCCAAATTTCTGGAAATCATGTTTAATTTTGTGGAGCACAAACCCAGTTTAAATCTGCATTTGAATGAAAGATAAAAGTTCTGTTTCCACCATAATACACTGAAGGAGAGTTGATCATTATAATATAACTATATCTGTATCTCAGAGCATTGAAACATTATATATATAAAAATTTGAACAGCTCTCATTGGAACTAGTTTCAAGAGAAACGATAAAACAGACCCAATAAAAACTGTTGAAAGGGTGTTTTGTGTTACAGGTACACAGATTCTGCAAAGACATGAGTCCGTTTACTGTAATTTTTTCAAAGAAGACAATATTCCGTCATCAGCTGCCTGATTCTAAAAATCTAATCTCACGATGGCTAAACAAATTAATATCAATAACTGGTCTGTACACAAGCTGTGCCTCCTGTCAAATTACTGCATGCTGCCTTCATTGCTGCAAACGGTGAGAATCGATCTATAATTTGCTGAAATGAAGTATGCCTGCAGTGAATCTGCTGCGTTCCAGAACCGGCGCTGGCTTTTTTTTTTTGTTGAAAAGGGTCCTCCATAATTACTGACTGAGGTTTACAGATAAACCACTTTATTATTTCCCTGCGATAACACTAGTGAACAATCTTCCAGTTCTCTCCCTCCGTCCGCAGTAGCCACCCAAGGACGAATAGGCATTTTCAATAAGTGCATTCATCAATTCAAGGGTTCACCTGTTATTCCGGCCTGCAGAGACTGAATGCTTCACATTAGAGGGTATAAGAAGTGGAATTACCTTCAGGTCCTTAAATGTAATTAGCAAATAAAAGGTGCCGGAAGACACCCATAGTTACTCTTCCTCTGATGGAGGGCAGAGGAGGAGGCTCGGTTAGAGGCAGGAAAACGCTGCGTTGAAGGAGAGTGAATGCATGAACAAACAGCAGAGTCATTGAACTGCTACGCTTTTTTTTAAATCCCTCTTTTCACATGACAGCAGGGGTATATTTGAGCACATTAAATGTTTGAGTCCCAGATAGAGGAGGTAGTTTTGAGAATACTCCTGCAGTAATTTTCTTGCAGAGCCACTTCTGGAGAAAAAAGGATGATACCTGTCAAATCTGAAAATGTCATCGGTGACATGAAAGAGGGTTATAGCATCTAGGGACACAGACTGTAAAAACGGTTTGACATGCCTTAAATTATTACTTAGAAAAATACAGCATTTTTCCTTTTAGCAGATTTCTCTCTGCCAACATCAACTTTGGCCACCATCCTGTACCAGAGTGACGTGCGTAACCAGGACAGGGAGTGGCACTGGACTCTGTGCCCTCTGTGCTCTATATTCCCAGACCTCCATTGATTTTCTAACTCTAATATGCCATGTGGTGGCACAGGCTACAGTAACGTGAGCCGGGGACACACTCCGCCCAGGCCCCCATCCAACGTCAGTAATGCGGCTATGTTGCAGTTTTCAAATACTGGGCATGGGGTGAATGGGGGGGGATAAAAATTGATCCCTGTGTTGATAATGAAAGCTATTGACGGATTCAGTGTGTCACATTCAGCTCTATTGAACGTTTTGACAACATAGTATACCCTAGAAGTGACGTTTGAGAACCTCTGCTCTAAAGAGCTCATAACACAGTTTCTCGCCAAACACACAGCAGGTCGGCTCGCCTAGGGCTGCAACAACTGATCGATTAACACGATTATAAAAATAGTTGCCAACACATTTGTTCATCTATTGGTTGGGCGTATGTTATGATGCATGACGCGGTCTGTGTGAGGGCAGTACACCAGCCTGTGTCGCCGCTTTTGTAGCTCATGGGATGAATTACAGGAAATGACATAAGTCTCCTTTGTCTTTGGAGGACACAATTGAAAAAAGTTGTAAGCAGAAACTAACGATGCAATGGAGAAAAGTATGGAAGCAAAAGCATGGTTTCAGGTTCTAATTTAAAAGTAAATGTAACAGAGAAATGCCCTCAGTTTTATTTTTTTGTGATGGGTCAATATAGCCAGCGTCCTGGGTCCATGATAAAGCTATTTGAAAGCTAACGCTTGTAAAAGCTAACGCAAGGATAAATTGATCCTTGACAAAACACAAAGAAAAAAACAGTGGTACGTTTATTTAAAAAAATAACCTTTAATTGCACGTTCGTACATCAAACGGACACAAATCTGCCAGAAACAGCTGATTAAGCTAATGCTAATTAGCTAAAACATGTTCCAAGAAACAGTGGGGTAACAGACCATTTCAGAGTTTAAAAGTAAATGTTCCAATTGTCAAATGACATCTGCTGACAGGAAGTACTGTGCTGCTAAAAGTTTAACTATCTCCAACGTTTAGTTTGGCGGTACTTTATAAGGTCAAAGCAGCAGGCCGCTCTTCATCGCTGCTCTGGTGTCTTTTTGGCATTAGATACTCTGATACTGTTGCTCCAATAATAGGTCAATAGTAATCTGATAGAGGAGATGGGGGTAAGATGATACTGTTACAGTTCAGAGATGCACGTATCACCTGATATAGACAGATACTGTAGGTCTGTCATTCATTTCCACTAATGGAGCCAAGGCTGGGTTGAGTATCTACAATAGGTAATGATTGTACTGTCCTCAGAGTGAAAGGAAGAAGGTTCAGAAAAAATAAACACAAATTTAATTTAAAAGGAATTGTCGTATCTGGTAACGGTAAAGATACTTGACTGACTTCTAACTTATATTGAAAAAGAAATACCAAGTTTTGAATTGACAGAAAAAAACGCCTCTCCAATGCCCCGATACAGCCTGAACATGGAGATTAATACTTTGCTCAAATGGGCTTGAAATTGTTCATGATTGTCTCATTGTGAACTTAATTATATTTTACAAGGGATGAAATCCTCTGTTAACTGTCGTCTTTTCACATGGAGGAAAAATATTTGGGCTCCTTAATTCCCCTGCCATGTGTACCCCGTTCTGCATGCGCAGGCTTGATCTAATATTTGAAGTTATTACAAATTAATTTCATGTGCTCTGGAGCTGTGGAGGCTGCTCATTCTGGGCGGCAGTGGAACTGATTGGAAAGTTTCATTATCTTCATCATTGGCCAGGACAGACAGGCTTTCAGGAGGATGACATTATTGGTGACAGGGGAAAAATAAGACGAAAATGAGAATGACCATCATGTGGGAGATGAGAACAGATACAGAGAAAGAGCAACGAGATAAAGAACACGGTGAAATGGGCGAAACTAGACGCTGATATAACAGAATTAAAGATTTAGAACTACAGTTCCCATGATTTGGGATATTTGGGATTAAATAGGAAATATAATGTTGCCATGTATTTAGTAAATTAACTGTGGGATTCAACTTGGGCACCATTTTAAGCATATATTTGTTTATACTGGCACCATTAAAAGCATGCCAATTTCTAATTATCAGCGGTTGCTGGTTCCCATTAACGTACAGACAAACATCACTGGAATACTTTAATACTGACGATAATTTAAAAAAACATGATATTTTGACTTACGGATGTTTTTTTGCAATGGACATCAAAGTATGATATTCCCAGGTAGTGTAAGCCAAACAGAATCTAAAAAGTTATGAGTCATGACTTTGAGAAGAAGAACTCATTTTTACACACCAGTCCTTCTTACCTCACAGTATCTTTTCCTCATGTACATCCCCTCATGCCCTCCTTCACTCTCCCATTCCCCCCTGGTGAGTTGAAAACCTTTGATCTAGAACAAACCTTTACCCAAAAAGTGTAGTAGGCAACTACGGTAAAAAGATCAGTATACTTAAAGTGCCTATAGGCAAATAGCAAATTTATTTCTTGAAAAGGAGGACTGACATGGATTTATATATAATATATGACAAATATACTGTATACGGAGATGTATGAGGATTATTCGGATGAAACAAACCTGCAAGCACTCTCCTTCCTGGAAGAGAATATAAAGATATCTGGAGAGTAAAACCACAAGCCTCTGCTGTCGTTCAGTCAATCAACGCTATTTATTCCTCAGTGATGTGACCTTTCCTCGCCCTTTGCCCCTGAAGGTATCAGTGTTAAAACCAGTTGGACAACCTTAAACCTACATACTCGGACCTCAGGGTACACCTAACAACCAATAATCCCTCCATCGCTGACGGGCTTACAAATTGATTTCTATTCAGTATTTGAACAGAGGTAACATCCGACTGGTGACCCTTCGTGGACCAGGTCATACTCTATTCATGAAGCTGGGAATTTCATGAATTGTGAATCTGTGCTTTGTGTTATTTACTTAGTGCCGTCCAGCGCCAAAGCTGACCTTTGCTTATCTCAGATAGAGGCCGGAGGCGGGACAGAGATGGGCATGGCAGCTAGTTTGCTTCTTCTGGTTTGCTTTGTGTATTCCTGTTCCAAACCATAGTACTTTTATTAACGGAGTGCTTAAACACCATTGTCAGAAACCAGATTTAAAGTTTGAAAAGGGAAATGGAACACTGAAATATGCATGTAATATTATGTCACAATTTCCAGATGTGAGAATCCCATTATGTTGTCATCATGGCAGCAAAGATTGAATTTTCTTCCTGTGAGAGTGCGTATTGCATTATGATTCTACACATACTGTGTGTTATAATACCCTTCTACCATACTATTTACTATGAATGATAAAGATTTAGTATGTCCCGTTACATGGCATGTCAAATGCAGTATGCCAAAAATACCAGGATGTCACACTGCATTGGTAGCATTTCGCAGTATGCAAGACAGCATGCTTTGCCGGCTATTCTGAACCACAGTCCTCTGGGCAGGGGATATATGAGCAAGAGGGTCAAAGTTCAAACCAAAGATGGTAACCTAACATTAGCAGGTTTTGCTCCTTCAGAATGAAAGCTTTTATATAATAAAATAACGGGGGACTTTAACTGCAAAGATTTATAGGAAAATATGTTTATCGCTGGATTAGCAGAGCTTTGTTAGCCGCTTTTCTTAAATAAAACAAGTCTACTAATACTGCAGGGAGGTGCACAAATAACGGGAGACTTTTATTGTGAAGAATTTAGAGGCAATTAAATTTGAAATCCACTGTTTCATAGCTGCTTCTTTTGACCACAACATTTAGTTGATCAGACATGTCGCATTGAAGTGTCAAGTGTGTAAATTCAATTATAATGAACTATAAAATATTGCATTTTTTAAATAAAATGTGTTATGTGCATATGTATGGAGGGACACAAAAGTAACTCTGAATGTGTGTACACGCTGTACTCTGCTGTTTTGTTTTGTATTTCACAGCATTACATCAATTTATATTCTGTTGTTGTATACATCACTGCACTGCCTGGTGTTCATCTGTAATGATATTACAGTACATTGCATGTCACGCTTTGCTGCGTCGCGTTGTTCTGCTGAGCCTTCAAAGCCGCATGGTTGCCATGCACGGCGCAGTGTTTCATTACATACCATTGCATTGTATGGTCACCAAGCAGGTGCATAAAGGCCTCAAGGATTACACTCATCCTCAGAGGAGGTGCCAGAAGTGGGCCTCCAGGACACAGGGTTTGGGCTAATCTGGTTACACAACAGCAGCATTGTTTGTCACAGATTTGTTTAAGTGCTGCTAGCTTGAGGAGGTATTAGTGACATCATCGCAAGCTGTCCAGCGCTCACGGGATTAAAATAGAGCTTCGTCTAAATTGTTGAAAGTAAATACACAACGGCTTAATGTGGTGTGATTGTGAAAACGTGGCAGGAGTGAATACAACACAAATTAGCCGGATAGACAGATAGATAGACACAACATTAAAGGACACATACTGTATAATAGAGTCATACTGTACACACATATACCCCGCAGACATACACGCACATACAGCTCCATCCACCAGTCACTAATTAATTGGATGAAAAAGCAAGGCATATTGATTTTCCAATGACACGGACTCAGGGTTTCAAGATCACAGTGCATGCACAACTGTGAGTGTGACTGTGTGTGTGTGTGTGTGTGTGTGTGTGTGTGTGTGTGTGTGTGTGTGTGTGTGTGTACTCAGCTTGTGTGTGTGTTTGTCTGTGTATGCACAGTGGTGTGTACACTGTACAGTATAAGTGTCTTATCTGGGCCAACCACCCTTCATGTCCATGTTTGGGCTCTTGGAACGCGGTCCTCCACGGTGCAGTGGGTGTCGCGTCCATAAAACGACCCCCCTCAAACACAAACCGGCCTCAGGAATGATAATATCCCGTCTTCCTGTTGCACAAAGCAGACCGTTCCACTTTGAGAGCCGGAGTGGTTGTGAGGTCTAGCCAGTGAGGTATTTTGATGAGATTCCATGACGTTGCTGTAGTCGCTCGCTGGTAGTCAGAGTCATGTGTGTCACGTGGTACTAGAAGCTTATCGTAAAGATTCCGCCATCTTGAAAAGTTCCCCAAAGTTTAACTCAGCAAGCAGTGCAGATTGATTTTGCCTGCTAACGAGCAAACCCACCGATAGTGGCATTGTTGGTTACTTTTAGCAATAAAGATGATATTTCTGTTACTTTAAGCTTTAAGTTTTGGTTGGCTTAATTTAACGATACTTTAGCCTACTTTGAGGTAGATTAGATTAAAAAATGCTCATGAGTTGTCCTTGGTCAGCCCTGTCTCCCATACAAGAAACGGCATTGTATTTTGCATTTGGAGGAAAGCATATAGTTCGTTTTTGACATATCACAAATATGTTTCTAATGATAGTCTGCGGAAAACACATAGGGAAGAGGTCCAGCTCAATGGATAGGTGTGAAAGAAACAGGAAATTCACCCAAGAGACCAAAAGTCAACTTTTTCATATTTTTATTAATCTGTAGCTTAAATAACGCAACAAACGTAGTCATTTTAAGCCAAACCACAAAGTTTTTTACTAAACCTCACCAAAAAGCCAAAAAAACCACACAAAGTTTCGTTGCCATATTCTATGTTGCTCTACGTGTTTTCCTCTAAGGAAGCATGTTAGTATGTGGTAGATGAAACACATCCAGTGCAGGCAGAAACAACGTGGCAGTAAATACAATATTTTCTTTTCCAGCGGTAGCTCAGCTGCATTCCATTCTGGGTCAGATGATGAAAATAACACTTTGCCAGGCTAAGCAGAACACTCTGTGTGGAAGGCTTCGCCATAATGTCTCTATGCTCCATGTGGAAGATAAAGAATGTGTGCGGGGAGGTGTGGATAGCCTATATATGCCAGTGGGCATGTGGTTGAGTCTCCGGAGAAGTGGCGCGGGGGGGGAACTGATAGAGGACAAGGAGGTAGAGAGAGAGAGAGAGAGAGAAAGCTGACTGGCTGGCTGTGAGACACAAAGCCCTTAATTACACTGTACAGGCATCACAGGAATAGCAGTCCGCCTGGCTGTAATGGGATCCAGATGAGGGAATTATACCATTTCCTGACACAAAATGGCTTCAAGATGGGGGACAACGCTACTGTCCTGACTTCTAATGGGGGGGGGGCAATAATGTCAGGATTATTTTATATATAGTAGGCATGCACATAGTATAAACTATGTTTCTCAAACCAGTCAGTAGGAAAAAAGTATATTTCTAAGTAAACTTAGTATGTTTTCTATAGAATAGGGATAAGTGGAATTAGAGTCAGATGTTACATCGGTGTATTCAAAATACATTTATGGCATTAAAAAGCAATTTGTGGCGCTGTTATTTATTGATAACAGCTACATAGTTAGTGGTGAAATTGAAACACTTCTGGAAAGTGGCAACTGACAAAGTACTTCAAAACGTACATGAATTAAACGTTGAGGTTTCTCACTTGTGAAACTTCACAATACAGTTGTGAAAGCTGCACTTGAGCTATGTTATACGGAATAAACATAAATCGGCTATAGTTTGTAACATTTGTCTTTATGAATAGTGAGATCAAGGGCCTTGAAAATAAATTGTTATTATTGGAAGTTATAATTAAATTCATGTGGCCTTTGTTATTCTTAAATATCCTTCAAGGTTCTCAGTGTATTTGCTGTTTTCATATAAAAACTGCAATTTTTTCAGCCCTGCTAATAAGTATGATTTTGAGTTTTTATTTTATTTTTTCATGCAAGGTCTCTGTGGGCTGTCTGTGTGTCAGATATCTGGCCCACCACTGTTTCTTATTTAAGGTCATGACCTAGTGCCAGAAGTATGCCTCTCAACACAGTGAATGTGATATGGACAGAATGATGTAACAACAGAAACATGTCATTTTTTGATAGATACCAGACTTTGATCTCGGAAAAAAACAAAGCAGGCGAGATGACACGAGTGACCACTGAAAGAGAGGGCAAGTGAGAAGAAAGAGAATAAGAGCAATATCTGGTGAGTGTTGTTAGAATTGCAATATCAAAGAAAGCCTCACACAGCTCCATTGTTTTCTCTACCACCGCCAACTCTCACCCCCTCTATCTTTTATGGAATCAAATTTCCCACAAGCTCACTCTTTACACTCGCGCCTATATTTATCGTCTTCGCCTGCTTGCTTATTGTCTGTAACACGTTTTGCCAGATGACATTCCCAGTGAGAAACACGGGTGCAGCGCTGTGTGGAATCGAACTATTTTACGATGAATCGCACTTTAAAGGAAGACATCTTTTTTTTTTCTGTGCACCCCATCCCTCTTCTTCTGTCTGTCCCAGGTTTGTGTGAGTGATGAGAATAAATAGTGGGACTGAAGGGAGAGGAGAATCACACTCCAGGGACTATCTTATCCACAAAGTTTCACTCTCTCTAACTCTTTTTCTTTCTCCTTCCAGGTGCAGGCACACCTTCTCCCTCGATATCTCGCTTTAGCTTTTGTTCTCCTCTCATCTTTCCAGAAATGGTCTCCTGATGATGTTAAAGGAAAGCGTATATAGCTTTTAAAGCATGACAGATTGGGGAGTACGCGTGGATGCTTCGGATGCAATAGTTTCAGGGCCTGATCAGAGTGTTTTGCAGGTGGAGAAAGGGAGGCCACTTTGACGCCACAAACTGTACGCTAATACCTAGAGTTTAAATGAATGAAAACAACTTACCTGAATTCCCAAGTAACGCACAAAAAAAAACAACAATTGTTTGTTGTTTTCTTTTCAGATGATGGTTACTACGGTTGGTAAAGCCATATAGCTACGAGTATTCAGCAAAAGTCACCACAACGAATAAAAATGCTGGTGCTTTTTTGCTCTGACTTGAATTTATTTTTCAACTGGAGACATTCAGGGTATTAGGGGCATTAGGCAGAAAACGAGGGCTGTTCAGCAACGTAAAAAACAGAGCACTCCATGCTCATTGAAAAAAATTACAAAATCACATCCAGGCTGCTGAAATGCGTCCTGTCTGACAAGGGCCTTGGCCTGGACGTTCAGGGTTGGCAACAGCAGACGTGGATGTTAAGTGCAGGTGTGAGGGGGGTTTAAAATATGGGATTTGGGAGAGCCAAAAGTGGGACACAGAGCAGAATATATTTTGTACAGACAAACCAAAAAAAAAATGGAAAAGCAAGGGCAACGACAGAAGGTTGTGTAGAAAAGGAAGAGAGAGAACGATGGAGTTGGGAGGTATTAGACGCACAGTCCAACTCTCTTGGGTTGGAGGGGGGGTGATTAAATAAGTGATAAATATTCAACAGAAGGCAAGCAATCACTCAGGAGACACCTTGACAGCCCAAACAAATACTTAGTGAGCATACTCTAGCAGGCGCACCAACATGTACCAGAACACACAGCAGTCCTCCCCAGCCGATTTCACTGACAGCAGGCAATACAGGCAAAAATGGGGCTAGGGAAGACGCAGGTGAAGAAAAAAAATAGGATTTGGTGGTCCACAGGGGGGAGATGGGGGGAGGAGGTGGAGACTGCAGGCACAACACCGGGAAGGAATTGTTTGTACAAACTGACAATTTCTCTATTTCCTCAAATCTGTGCCAATCTCGCCTCGATTCGTTTGTCTCCGTCTCTGCGCTGTACCTCTAAAAAAGTTCCAGAAATCATACCTGACCCTTTGCTGCAACCCTCTCCTGAGGGGCCATCCATCAGCCGCTGGCCCCAGACAGATTGAGGGAGGAGAGAGAGGGCTAGATAAAGAGCTGGAAGGAAGGGATAGAGGTGGATGGCGGAGAGTTTTGCTGGGTTACGTCTGGAGGTCAGAGCGGTGAGGCCAGTGGGGAGAGAGGGCGTCTGGACCGGGGGAAATGAGGTAATATGTTGGAGCCAGGTGAAAAATGGCCATGTCGCTCCGCCGGGACGGCTTCTCCGCCTCGCTCGGCAGACCAGGAGCTGAGAGGGGCTTTTACTTTTTCAAGGTACTGAACAAAGCACGCGCTTAGACACATGCAGGAACAGTCTGCACATGATTTTAAAGAGGCATTTACACATGAACACTAATAGATCACAGACAGAACAGGCGTTTCATTGCCTTTTTTCAGAAGATATTTAGAGGGAAACAGTCACAGACACATATACTCACAGCTACAGACACATGGAAGCATACTCCCTCAAACTCACTGCTTACAGCTATACTCCCCATCACACAAAGCTTGTACTCTGCCATGTATTTTGCAAAATAAATGGGACAAACAACAGTGTTCCATTTTCATTCAGAAAAAAACCAAACACATTTGTCACAGTGTCACGATGTGCATTCACACCTTTCACTCAGCATGTCTGCGGTGTCGAGACTACCGGAAGACACTCTCGAAATCACATCCAGTTCAAGCCTTCAATCACAGCCCTGGTTTTATGGAGAGTAAAGAAGCAGAGAGGAAGAGACGGAGCAGAAGAGAGACAACGGGAAAAGAAATGGATATATTTCAGACAGCTGTTTTCAGCCGTAAAAATACACCGTATGTACACCAGGCTGGTCTCATGTAGCAATCGTAGTTATACGATGTAACTCGATGTCCCACAACTTTTTTTTTCACGTAATCATGAACGAGGGAGTATGAATTAGGTGGATGGGTCCAACAACCAGATATCTTTCAGCCAGGAGACTGCAGTTCGTTCCTCATGTGACAGAATAGTGATTTATTTTTCACGTAACTCGTAATTTGAACCCAAACAACGATCTTTTCCTCAACCTAACCAGGTAGTTTTGTTGCCTAAATCTAACTGGGTTTTCTGTGAAGACGGGAGTTAAATTTGAAAAGCCCATGTGCATGAAACAAGCGGCTATTGACACGTGTTGCTGGCTAGGAAAACGCACACAAATCTGGAGTAACTTTTCATAAGGCTTTATAAGAACTGTTGTATGTTGAGTGAACATAGTGGAGCATTTACAGACTGGGGAGAATTTGTGATTTGTGATATTTGGCTATATAAAGAAATTGAATTGAAATGAATTGAAATGTAGAGCCAGATAATAGAGACCGAAAATAGAGCTACTGGAGAGTCAATATTGGACTAATACCCCTCTCCAGGTGGCCAGAAACACGACTCCAGTAATGAATGGTAATGTTGCTCCATAATTGTTGAATGTGTAAATAAGCCACTGTTTGCTAACAAGCTCCTCATATTAACTTAGACGGTGATAATGTGTTGTGTACATAGCTTGTTTCAGCTGCCACCAGCTGGCCAAAATAATAATAATAACCATGTGAACAGTGATAAAATGTTGAGAAAAACTACAGGAAGTGGGCGGCTTCATACATATAACTGCACATCAACAGTTAGTCAGGGTTTCTTACTTCATGCCAGGTGGCCAAAAACCACGTCGGCCCACACCACGAATCCCAGAGTTTGAACACTGAAACAATTTCCTTCTCTCCATTTCGATTCACGGACCTTTTCTTTGGTCCTAAAACGGCACATTAACATTTGGAACACATCCACATATCATCCATTAACCGACCCCCCCCCAACCCCAACCCCAACCCCAACCCTCCCAGCACAGTCTTCCCCTTTTCCGAATCATTAATAGTATGTAAATCCCATCATCACCATCACTCGCCATGTCTTTCAACAGATGTTGACAGGCTCCACATTTTATAGGTCAGCGGCAGAACACCTTAAAAAGGGTGAGTTCAAAGGATGCTCGGAAGAAGGCAGTGAAAGAGGGGGGGAGATGAGATGGCAAACAGAGGTGCAGGGAGGGCCGACCAGCTTCCTCTGATGTCACCGGCTCCCCGCGGAGTTCGGACTCTTTGCTCTTTTTCTTTTCTTCTTCTTCTTGCCCTGTCTTTTTCACAAACCTTTCAAATTGCACGTCAGTGACAGCGACAGCAACGGCAAGCAACACATTCGTCATACTGTTCGCAGCCTGCTTTTAGAAGTCCTTTGAGACCGGCTCGGCTGGCTACAAGTAGAGAGAGAGGGAAAAGGGACGAGCACCTCTGGCTGCCCGGCAACTAAAGCCGGAGACAGAGAGACAGGAATCAGATAGACAGGCACAGGCTGGACGGACTGAGGGACACACGTCTTGCAGGCAGGAAAAGCAAAAAAAAAGGGGACGGAAAGGAATAATCAGAATGAAACGGAAAGAAGTAATGAATTTTTGAAGAGCTTTTCGTAAAGGGAAACCTGCCTGGTACTCTAGTTTAGCAGCTCCCCCAATCCGCAGCATTCAGGGCGAAAGTCTAATTTCTTTGAAATAGTGCAGCCTTTCAACTGAGGTGCTGCTGAGTGTGGGCCCAGAGCTCTCTTACTGTCACTGACTAAATCCTGCAGCAGTTTAAGGTCCTCCAGAACACTCTGTACGGTCTGCTGATAAGAGAAAATGTACTAAGAAATATCAAAAAAATGCACTTAATGAACCATAGATGCTGTTTTTAAAAAAATAAACTTACGTAAAAGGGAACTACGCCCATTTTCTAAATTTGTGGGATGTTATTCCTGTGGTCTAAGACAGCCCAAAAATATGAGTAAACATGAACAACTTTCTACCGAAAACCCAAAACTTGAGTACTTTGTGTTGTCATATAGTGTAAAGTGTGGACCTGCTCCAGAGACAATGAATTGGTAAAGATGTTAAAGATGACATTGAAAGAACCTGGGAGTATATGGGTTAAAAAATGTCTTTCTCAAACTAGAACACGATAATAGAATAAAGATGATTTGTACATAAAAAAAAACCATTTCATTGTGAAGTTTACTTGCTAATGCTGTTACAGGACATATATAATGTAGAAAATGAAATTGGGAAGGAAAGACAATAGAAATGGAGTTGACTGTAGATAGACTGCTTTTCATTTCTATTTTTCTATATCTATCTTTGTGTTTCCATTTCGGCACAATTCACACTTTGATCCAGAGTCTGTGAAAGAATCTCATTGCTTTATCTTGGAAAAACAAGGCCATAAATTCACTTTCCGAAATAGACTAATCGAAAACAGAGCCGTTTCTTAGGCTAGTGTGTGGTTCAGCAATAACTGAAGGGTGCAATTAATGTCAGAGCGTGTGCATAGATCACAGACAAAACTACCTGACTAATGGTGCCGAGTATCATTCTGACCCATTGATGACTCATTTTCACTGAAGTGAATACAGCCATTAGCTGTTGGTTCATTTCCTCCTGTAATAACACGTTTTTTTGATAAGTTGAGGCGCCAGGCCTCGGCCCCCTTATCGTGTCATATTATTATGTCTTGTTTCTACTATCACGCATGTACACAAGGGCGGACGAGATTGGAGCTGGAGCGACGGAAAGAGAGAGAGCCAGAGATAGAAAGAGAGGTGTCCCCATTAAGAGCAAATCAATCACATATCGGAAGCAATTCAGCCTGGCACAGGTAGAGAGGAAATTAGAGAAAAACCACACACGCAAACGTGCATGCACAACAACACAAGGGTGCACTCACACACACACACACACACACACACACACACACACACACACACACATGGTTTGACTGGTCGTGGCGAGGCTGACAGGAAATTGGACAGTCAGGAAGTAGTCCTGGGCGGAGATTGTTGTGTCATGGCAGTTTTCCTCTATTCTGTCTATCTCTTTAAATAGCTACAAGAGATTGCTTTCTACTCACTGCTGACATTAGATCACTGTGATTGGTGCACATGTGGACAGAGCCCCAACTGTACTTTTTTTTATCTCTACCTGGCAGCTGATATTATCTTCTCAAGCACTCTTGTCGCTTTGATTTAGCAGTTGTTCCTGTGCTCGTTTTAAACAGCGATTCTGTAGAGTTGTGATGAGGAGCTAATGGTTCCACAAGTACTTTTTACCGCCATTAATTCACACTTCTATGAAAGATATCCTCAGTGTTCCTTTAAATAGAAACACTGAAGTCTCATACTTTGGAAAATTTGATAGATTCATGGACATCAGTTTTTTTGAGTTTGGTGATCAGTTCTGTGTGGCAAATGGTTTTAAAAACTACAATACAGTGAACCTCGGACGCTGTTGCGATGTAAAGAAGCCAGTTAGAGGTGTGAGTCAGAAGTGGAGCAATTTAATAATGCTGGACTGTTCTCTGTCATCGAAAGTTTTTCTGCCAAAATTCTTGTGATACTTTTGCCTTGACTTCTATCTGAACTCGCAGTCAGGAGAAAATAACGAGGGCATCAGAACTGCTTGTCGGATGGTGAAATAGTTTCAGAAAGCCTCTTCTCCAACAAGATGGTCATTAGAATTGTAAAAGCTCCACAATTCATCGAGTCACATACTATTTGTTAATTTTACTGTAATGCAAGACACTATAAGCACAAACCCAGCCTTTTGGAAAGTTAATTGTGCATGCAGGATGACTTTGTCCGCCAGGTATGACTTGTACCAACGACCCAGACATCCAGGGAGTCAGCCTCCTGCCAAGAACCTCAACCTCTCACCTTGAGGGCTCATCACTAAATGCTGACCCATCACTGCTGAGACTGACACCCTGCTGACTGAGCTGATTATGACCGAGATTCTAAACCCCCTCGTCCCTTTTCCAACAAATCCCAAATACACACACACAGACACACACACACACACACATATGGACGTGCAGAAAACCCCACTGTGGTTGGATGCGGTTAGATGGTCAGGTGTTGAGGTTATCAGCTGTAACTGTTATGTGTGCTCGTCTGTGTGCATTAAACCCCGCAAGTAATGTACGCTTTTGTGTGCATCGGAGATCGGGTCCATTTTCGCACTTGTTAAATGCCAGGTTGCGGTTAGAATGCATAAATATTTCAGAGTCTGGTGGTAAGATAATCACCCTGATTAAATGTCCGACATAGTACAAGGCTGGATGGAGCGGGAGAAGGTAACTGGGAGTGAAGTGGAAAAAGGGAAGAAGAGGAGACGCAGATTGTTTGTAGGCAATGGGGACAGATTTATCATCCTTATCAGAGTTGTACGGTAATTTGTCTTGTTAATGCATAGAATTTTTTTTTTCTCTTTTTAATCCTGTGTAAATGTTTTCAATCTTCAATGTTTGGAATCATCAAAATGCAGATATACAACAAGAAAAATACAACACCAATGTTTAGCAATCTTTAACTGTCAGCACTAAAATATCGGACCATTTGAGAAAAGAAACATCTTTTAATTAATGATTATAAGTAATGTAAGCAAGTGGCTTTCTCCTTCATTCATGAGATGCAAATAGTATGAGTCATAATGCAGCTGTGAGGGCCAGAATCATCAACTGACAGTGTTTGATATAGATGTTAGAGTGCAGTCTGGATCTTTGATGTGACTTAATCAAACATTATTGGCAATCACTAGACTTTGTGTAAAAAACTCAAATAGGGTCAAATACATGTGTAAAAAAATGATTTTGATTCTCAAAAGCCTTTTTAACCTTTGCTAGGAAAAGGTTCAGGTGCAAGTAGGTCACATGGCTGAAAATGCCACATGTCTGTTTAGGTAAAAAGAAAAAGGTCAAAATGAGATATTAGAGAGATATTTGCACTGTAAGACACAGACTGAGACAGAAGTCTTTTTTTCATCTTTTTCTCTCACCTGTGATGTTCAGGTTGGCTTGAAGGAAGAAAAGCTACAAGCCTTTGGGTTTGTGCCTCTGGCATAGAGAGGAGGATAGAGTCCGGCTGAGGTTGGTACTAGACTTGCAGCATACATACTCGCTATTGCAGAAAGCTTTAGCGGGATGATGAATTTGAAATTGCCCCAGGGACGTTGCACTACATCGGGTGTGGGGCGAGACCCTAGGTGTATCTGCTGAGAATATGTGGAAGGATACACAGTAATTACAACTCCAGAATGAGCTTCTAAATGAATCTTCTTTATCTCCGTCTGTCGTGCATTTGCTGTAGTGTCAAACCAGGAGAGCATCTTGAGCATGCCATCTATCATCAAACCCACGGAAGAATAATCTCCTCTGCCTGAGCAATAGACTCCATTCTTTTCACTAACAGTCAAACCACAAGAGACCATTCTCATTACACTGATTCCTCCCTTTCTTTTTTTTTCTTAATTCATTTTCTGCCTCTTATCCACTTGATTAAAAGATAAAGGAAGGTTGATTAATTATTAATAGCTTCCATCTCTTTTTTAGGTCCAACTGTACTATAACATTTTTTTATTTAATTCTCACTCTCCTTGCTCACCTCACCTTTGATTTAGTGCATCTTTCACCGCCATATGCAAATACGCACTCTCTGCACAACGCACACACAATTTAATTAGGAGCCAATTACAGGCACACTTTCATGCTATTCTTATTAGCTCCCTGGCCGCCTAAGTGTTCCATATATCTGAGGTGCGAAACACAGAAAACAAGGCGGTGGAAGAAGAACAAAATTGGGCAAATTGATTGTCTGTCTTGCGCGGCAGCTCTCAATCAGATAAACTCATAATTCTGTGCTGAGGGAGATCTTACTCATGCAGCATTCTGGACATGAACCTGTTGATGCCTAAACTACAAGACAGAAATGCTATACTCAAAGCCAGAAGTGAGATTTTTCAATGAAGAACTGTGGTTCTACTGGTATCCAGGTGTTTATATGTCTAAGAGTAGGCAGTGCCTTTGTGTGTGTGTGTTTGTGTGTGTGTGTGTGTGTGTTAAGAATGAGCAGTTCTGTACACAGGTGCAAGGGGTTTATGAGCTTCCAGGCTCTTACGTTTCTGATGTGACTTAATACCTACAAATATATTTATTGTGCATGCACGCGAGGAAAAAAATCTAAATCCACTTTGAATGCCTGCTTTAAGTCGTATTTCACAGCAGGATTCAAATACACAAACGACACACATGCTACAAAATCCCCAAAGGAAACTGCAACCCAGTACAGTGCGGTTCTTTTCTTCCAACACACCTCCTGCTATTACTCTCCCACCTGCTGCCACCGCCCTAAGAACAAGGAATCCTCCATAGTCAACGTGAACACGCCGCTGAAAGCACAGCAAAAAGGGGAAACGCTGCACTTCTGTGTTTGTACCACACACCCAGATGATCACAAGATTTTTGGGTTAAGCGCTCCTGGAGATCCACAGACATACAGTAGCGGGAGAGATGAAGCACTCTGGCGTCAACGGTGTAACAAAACGTAGTGGTGTTCCAGCCGCGCTGCACACTTTCTCTGTCAACCGGAGTCCCAGAGCCAATTATGCCCCGCACAACAAAAGAAGCCTTGGCAGCATGCAATAAAAGAGTAAAACATAAACAAGTTATTGTCTTTACTGTTGAGAGCTGGCCTTCTACGCTGCATGAAAAAAGGCCAAAGAGATGTATTATATCCTTGGGTGAAATGTTTCAGTCCGACTCATTCTTAAGCCAGAGTCTGCATTACCCCACTGATGCAATAAGAACAAGTGAAAAACAACAGGGAGGGCCAAAGGGATTGTAATGCAATCCCATGAAGGCAGTGCATCTGGCTGAAACGTCAGAAAAAGCTTCCTCCTCCTCCGTTCTGCAAATATGCACACTCCACAATCCATCTCGCTCACTCCCCGCCCCGGAGGATATGATCTCTGGTATATGGGAAAAAACCCTATACATAATAAACATCCGCAGGAGCTTCTTTGTTTGCGGTTGGGGCCTTTGGACTTTCTGACAGAATGCTTGAGGAAGTGTGTGTGCGCGGCGCGGCACACGCTGGGCTCACTGTATGTACGCTCTCCTTTTGTTGCTGCAGTGATGAGAGTGGTGGGAAGAAATGGAAAGAAGGAGGGGGGGTGGCAAAAGGTGTGATGTAGCAATTCATCCCTGCATGAATCAATCATAGAAAGAATAGCAAGGAGATGGAGAGTTCCCTAATTGCGTGTGCAGTGTGTGTGGAGCTTGAAGACACTGCAGCTCCTTCACACGGTTCTCCAACAATAGCTTGGAGCTACACGTAGTGCTTGTAAAGCAACATCCAACAGAGTTAAACCTGAATAATTCCAAGCATAAATGTATTTAAAAAAATGGCACTACACATGTAGAGCCTTCCCATTACACAACTTGAAGCAGCGCATCCCACGCAGCAGACTGGAAAATTAGAATACTCTATATTGGGAACCTCAACCCTAAAGTGGTAAATCGGATGCTGCCACATGCTGCTGGGTTCTTCTCCACATATCACCGTGCGTGTCATTGAAAGTGAAGGCAGGCCCTCGGCATGAAAGGAAGAATTACAGCACTTTGCCTTTAATAGACTCGGCTTGTGAATATGCTAACAGTTGCACCTCGACGCGGCCCCTCCACTGAGACAGCGGCTATGACAGGCATGAAATGTCACCAGAGGGACAAACAAAGCCGGAGAGAGGAGAAAAAAATGAGTCGGTGAAGGAGGGGATGGCAGCGTGCAGCACAGGGTTACTATGGGGAGAAGGATTGCACCTCGGCTACGCTGTGATATTGAGAGCTGGCTGCTCTTGAAGGCATTCTTGAGTGTATGATATTGCAGCTGTAACAAAATACCCGCAAAAGAAAAGGTGAGACTCCCACAAAGAAACACATGGATCAGACCAACAGAGCATCAAAAAGGTCCAGGACCCAACATTCCTTCCATCTAATCTGACCCCGGTGAACATCAGAAAACAGTGTGATGGCTGAGGAAAAATGGACACAGCATGGAAGCACAAAACCCCGTAGTCACCGGCGTTAACCACTGTGGTGGGCGCTCTGGGTGAAAATGGAGTGGTATTGTCTGGGAGGCAATTTTCTGTTTCTCAAATATCTCCTGCCTTCTTTTGCATTAACCCAAAAAAAAAAAAAAAAATCAAACTAATAACTGGGGTCCCTGCAGACTTTTTCATTTCACACATTATGTGAATGAACTGCTGCTTTTTCTAAAATAATACTAATCTGCTTTTATTCCCTCTGATGACATTAATTACATAATAATGTTGACATTTCGCGATGATGGTTTTTTCATTCAGTAGTTTATTCTTCAGCCTCAGTCCGTAGTCTTTGTCTGTTAAATGTGTCGGTAGGATGAAGGTTAAATAGAATAAGAGAGTTAGTGAAATAAGAAAGAAGAAAAAGAAGTGCCAGGGTAAGTTGATGACAACGGACGATACGCCGCTCTTTCGACATAATAAAAAGTTAAAGAGGGGGAGTGAATTATACATGACTATATGGGAAGACATCAGCCTGCACATCCATAAAATTGTCAGCTGTGTATTAACGATTCCCTTTGCTGAACCCTGTCCCGACAGACACCACCCGCCAATGTCATTTCTGCGTTCAAACACACTCATGCAGAGGTGATTCTTCTCCTTCTTTTATCCTTCTCCAAAAAAAGCATACAGGAACGGGGGGGGGGGGCTCTTTAGCGAGCACTCCACCAGTGATACCAATTGCACAGAGTCAAATATTTATATAGCTTCTTCTAAGACTGAGGAGCCGCACCGCGTGTCAGTGAACTATAAATTCCAGGAGAACATGCTATCAGACAGTTCATAAGGTTATTAATATTGACTCTGCATACATGACATCTCGCTCTATGACCTTTTAACACACTGTATTCCGTGAGACACAATGCTCTGTTAGCAAGGAGAGCAGTTGTCTCCTTGCCGCTCTGACTTCTTCCACTGATTTCAGCGTGGCGGCTTCCATTTTTTCAAGTTGTTATTCACATGTAGTCACTTCTGCTGTACCACATTAAATGTGCTCGAAGCTCCTGGAGCGCACACAGGAGGGGCCAAGAGGACACTGGGGCAGACTCTGAGACCCAGAGCTGGTGTATGTGTGAACCAGCAGTCTGGTTCGACATAGCCACAGAGGCAATTAGATACTTAGATGTCATGTTAAACATGTTCTCTCTCTCTCTCTCTCTCTTTGCTTTTCCCACTCCTCTCTCACTCCCTCTCGTTCCGTCTCTTCCTCCCTCTCAGATGGCTATTAGCACACAGTTTGGACGCTAGAGAAAAAATGTATTTTGTGGAGGGTAAAGTTTTAATAATCTGATTTTTTCAGGGAGTCAGTAATAAATATTAGAACTAAATGTGAAATCATGTGGGATCTCTGTGTGAATTTAACCTCTTCAACCCCCGCGGACCCAAAACTCCAATCTAATTGTGTTGACAAGTGTGTAAAAACTAACAGAACGTCATTAGGAATTCAACTCAAGATCAAATCCTTGTCGAATGTGTCAGACTGAATTACAAGCAAATGTGATGTGAGTGCAGCCAGTAATGGGCATTCCATCATTCTGTTTTTCAATCACGTACTCAGAAACTCTCCCAATAAATCCTGAGAGACGATCAGTTTTTGGGCCCGCAGTCATCTGACTTGGGGGTAGAACACTTGGCGTTTACCAGGTCTTAGTCGGCGGACATGCCACTTCGCCATAAATATGTCTGAATGCACTGTAGGGCGCAGATTCTACAGATTATTTTCATAACATCTTAATTCTGATAGTAAGGTAGTTAAAATCACCGAAATATCGGCGAATGAAAAAACTCTGGTTGACATACAATCCCATCGCCAATCAACACAAGCGTTTTGGCCGATGACTGTCCTATCCATATCTGAGGTAATCGCATTGGGAAATTATTTTCCGAGTTGTTATTCTCTCTCTTTATCTCCCGGAAAAAAGTGAAATGTGTTTCTGGGGTTTACAATCCATATTCTAAGATATATTGGTATTTCCTCTATTACTTGCTATAAGAATAAAAAAATTGTGAACAATTTTGTGAACACATTAGCGGTGCATTGAGGTTTATACATGCATTAACGCATTCTACATGACAGAAGTGTGGAATTGATTGGCAAAGGAACATTAGAATAAATAAATCATTAAATGACTATGCATGTTTCATGATGCCTTCCAGAGGAGATAAAAAAAATAATAATGTATTACAATATTCTGCTTTCCTCATATATGCTTATAGTCCCCTCAGGTACTGGTTTTAACATATTTAGCTGATGCTGGGTGTTTATAGTGCGTTATCACCGCCCCTCTCCAGTGCATCATCAATAACGATCACAATTTCTTCTTGCATCGCTGCAGAGATGTTTAATTTGTTATATCCAATCAATTTACTTGTCAGATCAGACACCTGAAAATTGGAAAAAAAAAGAGGTGCGCTCTCATATGTGGTGGATATGAGAGCGAACAAATGATCAGCCTCCCTCTCGCTCCGTAACTCGCAAAGTCCTTTGCACACACCGTGAGTCATTTTCCCAGCCTCAGGGAAGGGTGTAATTGAAGCCTAGTGAAAGATAATGTAATTTGGAATAGATCATAAATAATGAATAGTCAGGACCCAACTAAAGTATATGGGAGGAAATATTATCTGGTGTTTTAACTGTAGGCTGGATAAGTGATAAAGTAGATCTCCAGTTAATACTGCTGTCTAGCCAGTGGGCAGGAGGAATTAAAACAAGCCAAAGTCTGTATGGTATAAAGACCCCTCAGGCCAAATGAGAATAAAACATCAGAACCTCCTTTCTTTGGCTTCACTTCAAACATGACATTAAGGACTTTAAAATGTCGCCGACAGGAAAACAATCATGCCCCGAGCAGACAAAACACACACCCGCATTTTTCACTCTGGGGCTCTTTGACCGAAACGGCCAGATGTGACAACTCCATAAAACCATCTGACAGTTCAGACTTCCAGACTCCTGCCGAGTCTGACGGAAGCTGCTTTTCACCGCCGCTCCCACGTCAATCCTCAGCGCCGGCTCATACATCAAACTCCAACAGCAGTCCGTTAACCGCCGTCTCTTTCACCTCCCCGAGGTCGGCCGGAGGGGGGGGATGAGCTTCTGGGATAACAATGGCGGCAGGGGTTGGGCTCCGGGGTCAACAATGACTGACTGCAGGGTTTAGGCCTTGTGACGAGGTGAGACCCGTCTGTCTGACCTCACTACCACCAGGGCTCCCTGCACTGCTGGGTTCCCTTCTGCTTGAGCTGATGGATGGGGGTGTTGGGGAGGAGGCGGGGATTGAGAAGAGCAGCATTGATATCTGCTGTTTTGACAGTGATCCCTGTAGGCCATCACTCAGCGGAGAAACTCCCATCATCTCCATCTCCCCTGACTCCTGTTGCCCTCTTACTCTGCTGTTGTCCTGCTCCCTTCATCTGGCAGAGTCTGTTGTTTTACTCCTTCTTCCTTTCAGGGTAGGTCTGCGTCTGGTGGTATCGCAATGTTGGTCACTGAGATGCCTGGTAAACCAGTCATTTAACCTCAGTCCTCTGTCGCTCATTCGAGATGAGCAAGCAGTGTGTGGGGACAGTTGAGTGCAGATGTATTTCTGGCAACGGGTAATTTTCTATATTTCTGGAATTGAACCCTGCAGGGCCTTGTTCCAGACCACTGAAGGGTGCTAAGGAGGGGAAGAATCTAACCGAGGCATTTATCGGAACTTAAAGCCGCATCAAGCAAATCCTAAAAATAAACTATGGATTCGGTTAGATTGCTGCCTGACCTTAACGCGATTCATCTTAATTCATTAGACAAATGAGGAAAAATATGAGCTGTACACTGCTTAAATGGCCCAGAAAACAATTACTGAAGAGTCAACAACTTTCCATTGTGAGTTGCAAAATGTAAACAAGAGGGCGAGAGTGTAAATTGCACTTTCAGAAAGGCAAAGTGCAAAATGCCGCTGTAATAAGGGCATCAGAAGACGTATGCTTACTCCGTATTGTTGCACGCACAGGCAGAGAAACGCTCGTGTCCTCTAAAACTCAACCAGCCCTGTTGTTGATAACAATGCTGCCGGGCACGCAGCCAGCTTTTACCCCACAAAATGCCACCATTTGTCCTGAGTTGACAGATTCCAGACCCGGGGTGAAAACAAGCAACAACAGAAAAAAAAACTGAAAACACCCACGGCCCACTGGCCCGGCCCGCTGTAACGTCCTCGACCTCCATCACACAGCACCGACTGCCATCTGTGGTTTGATCTTTGCATTCAGTGTGGAGGGTGTGGGGGGGGGGCTGAAAGGGCTCAGTCATCCAGCAATGACAAGCAATGTTCCTCTGCTCTCGTCCATCCTGTCTGGCATTGAATAAAGGAGCATTTCACACACATACACACACAAACACACACACACACAAACACACACATATACTGTAGATGCACAAACACGCTCACTGACTGTCAGCATAATCGTTGACGAGGCCGTTGCTTTGCTAGCTGTAGTCATGCTCAGGTGACCAAAACATGCTGGACTTAGTAGATAAACCTTAACTTGCCTTTAATTAATGTTTGTGACTGTGTGCTATGGGTTGCCTACGTCCCATAAAGTATCTCCCATATTTAATTTGGCCGAAAA